>NC_056751.1:394148929-394213929 GCF_019279795.1 Protopterus annectens
ATATATGTATATATATATATATATATATATATATATGTATATAAATATAAAATGTAAAATAGGGGGCATGAAGTATGCAGGAGGGGCTTTGACCCTGCAAAAAAAAAAAAAAAAGCTGCTGATCAACACATTGTGTTTTTATCAGTTGACATTAAATATAGTGAATTTTTGATATTTGGATATACATATCAAATTCTCAAAAGTGTATTTTATTGAAAATGTACTTTCGCCAGAAGTTAAGTAAGCAAACAGTTGTGTGCATGTAGGTTTAGTAGTACGTCAACATGTGGTGTAGATTGTACAACTAAACAAACTGTTGCTTAGATCGCGATACAGTAGGGAAAAGGGAATCTTGGAGTAAGAATATTAAAGTAGGGGGGTGTGGGGGGTGCATGGGGGCTTGTCCTCCTGTATAAACATGAGTAGTCTTTTATTTTTAATTTTTTTTTCCAAAAAGTGCATTTTTGATAAATATGCTTTCGTGAAAGCGTGTTCAGTGGTTTACATTTTAGTGAAACGTGTGTTCGATGGAGAGTCTACTTTGACTCACTAAAATAACACTTCACCAATTCCTAGTTCACGAAAATGGCTTTAAACCGAAAGCATGGGCTGCCAAAATACTTTTTCTGTAAAAGGAACCACTTGGCCTCCAGGGTGAACTTTGCCTTTTCTCCATTGTAGTGTGTGAAGACTTGTAGAGAAGGGTGAAGGCTGCCAGCCTAGCCAGATAGAATTTTATACATCATTTCTATAATTTGGAAATATGAATGTGAATCACAGGCTTGTTGTCTTAAATGTAAATAAATACTGTTACATGTGGAACTGGAAATAAATGTGACAACAAAGCACTCTACTGACCAAAGTAAAGCATGTGGTGACCCTTTCATGTAAACAGTGGTGCCGAAAAGTCTAGATGAAGAAATTCTTTCTATTGTTTTAACCAAGAGTTAAATTGCTAGACTTAAACATGCAAATGCATTTTTATTGCTCTATTCCTGACCAGCTGCAAAATAACAAAAGGGAGATGTTAAGAATGTAAATGCAGTTAATGTGTAGCCTGGGAACTCCAGGTAAGTGTAAAAATGATGTAGTGTTCATCAGAACTGCAATAGCAATTTAAACAGAGAGAATTAGAAGGCATTAAGCATTTTTGTCTGTTTGTATGTTAGAACTGTGTTTTCTCCTAGAAGTAGCTAGGAATTAGAAAAGATTAGACTAAGTGTTTTTCTGTTATGTCAGAACTGTTAGGCTCTAGAGTACATTCCATATTTGGGCGGCACAGTGGTGCAGCGGTTAACGTTGTCACCAAGAGGCAGCAAGAGGTTCCTCCCGGTCCGTGATTCTGCCAGGTGCCTCTGTGTGTGAGTTGTAGGTTTCTCCTGTGTTTGAGTGGGCTCCTCCGGCACCAAAGCTCTCCCACATTCAAAGACATCTGGACATTTCTCCGGCCTCCACTGAAAACAGGCTCTGTGGAACTCAGTCGACATCCCCGGTCAACAAATGTTGGGAACAACAATATAATATTTATAGAGTTTACTGTCCAAGTCACTCCAAATAAGTCTTGACTGATTAGTCACACTTACCAATTGGATAATATTGCACAGTAATAATTGGACACCCTTTTAAGGGCCTTTGAGTAGCTGATAAATATTAGCTGGGTGGTGGCAAGTGGTACTACCGTATAGTCTGGGTAAAAGGGGCTCAACTGGCGAACCTGTGCCAGCCTTTCCCAGAAGTGTCTGTGGTTGTATAACCTCTTATCTCAGTGTGTGTGTGTCAGCTACTTGGGCAGGGACACAAAGCACTGGTTGGCCAGTGAGGGTGCTGGAGATTTTAGCTTGCCCAGCTAGGCCGAGATCTGGACCCTATAGCTGTGCCAGTGGGGAGTCTTATTGGGGACCTGGAGAGCAAGGGAGCGACCACCCCTGGACTGACTGTGATCTCTGTGTGCTCTTAAGGGAAATTGCACTTTACTGTGTGTATATGTTATCCTTTCCTCATATATGAGATGCCTTCTCTGGTATTAGTCGAGAGGATTGTGGCTCCTTGATTGCTGAGCCAGGGCATGGATGTCACATATTAATTGGTAGCAGTGGTTGGGATATCCACCTCACATATTAATTGGTGGCAGTGGTTGGGATATCTTCATATAAATTTTTTGGCAGCGGTGGGATATCCAAATCACATATTAATTAGTTGTCAAATACTAATTGGCGTGTAGTGGTGTAGGTAGCGTGAATACTGTAGCTTGTGTACAGTGAGCTTTAAAGGTGTTTTTGTACTCTAAAACAGCCATGCAGTGAATACTCAGAGTTCAGATTCAGATCAGTAAATTTGTATTTCTTTTGTTAGCTTAGTTAGTCAGGGTGACCAGGCAGCATGTCAGCAGAGGAGTATGAAAAGCTGACAAGGAGCCAGCTGGTGGAAATGTGCCAGGGTAGGGGACTGGTGCATGGAAACTTGACTAAGGCAGACCTGATTGCAGCCTTGGTTACAGCTGCATCAGAAAACAGCAACCAGGAGGACAATCAGACTGGCAGTGGAGATATAATTCCCTCGGAGAATGGACAGCTCAACCTTTCTGCAGTGGACTTAAACATCCACCTTGAGCTAAAGAGACTTCAGTTGGAGGCCAGGCATGTGGAATTAGAAGCAAATGAGAGACTGTGACATTTGCAGGCTGAGGAGAATGAGAAACTGCTACGTCTGCAAGCTGAGGAACAAGAGAGGCAGAGGCAGCATGAGAAGGAGATGCTGACTCTTTGCCCAAGTCATGGAGGTAGTGGGGCAGGGAGTAACTGGACTCCAGAAGAACAAAAGGTCAGTAAATTTCTTCTGCAGTTTAAAGAGGGGGATAATTTTGATAGTTTCTTTCGTATGTTTGAGAGGGTATGTAAACAGTATGAAGTTGACCAAGGGCTTTGGGTATGGTTCCTGACCCCCTTACTTCACGGTAAAGCTGTAACTGCATTAGCTAAAATGTCTGAAGTTGCATGTTTTGATTTTACTGCTGTTAAGAAATGTCTTTTAGAACTGTTTAAGCTAACACCTGAAATGTATAGGGAAACGTTTCCTGAGCATAGATGCAAGGCAGATGAAAGTGTGAGTGAATATGTTGCTGAATTGATCACTTATTTCCATAGGTGGGTAAGTGGATGTCAGGTCACTACTTTTGAAGGGCTGGCAGACATTTTGGTGAGGGAACAAGCTGTTAGCACTTTGCCTGAGGTTGTGAGGATCTGGTTAGCTGATAGACAATATGCTACTTCAGAGGAGTTGGGGAAGAGGGGAGACCTATATCTAGCAAGCAGGCCAGCTCTGCACAGGAAGGGGACCCCCAGTACTGCTCATGGGTTTAAAGGAACCCATGGTGGGCAGCACAGACTGCCACAACATAATCTGCCAGTAGCAGGGGAAGCCATTAGTCCAGGTACATGTCCAGGAGCTAGGGTTAAATGTTTTGAATGCAACCAGTGGGGCCATGTGACATACATATGTCCACGGAGGCAAGGTGGGGAACCAAAGGTGAGGTAGCCAGTAAGTGGGAAAGACAAAATGCCAATAATAGGTTATCTTGAGACAACAGGGGTACTAAACTACCATCCTGCAGATGTCTTGAGAGGGAAGGATTTGGACGAGACAGTGCCATGTGTTTATACAGTTACATGCGGTCAGGCTGAGAGACAAGCATGTGAGTCTGGTAGCCTGGGGGAGACCAAGACAGACTGCATACTTGCAGCCAAGACTGCTGAGGTGGTTACTTCAGAGTGGGAGCTACCCTGTAGCAGTGAGACTGAAGGTGAGTCACAGCTGCTTGTGGGTACTGATTGTCCCTTGGACAGAGTGACTGCAAAGGTAGAGGTGAGTAATAGTACCCAGGCTAACAGTTAGGTACCACTGTTAGAGAATGCCAGACTTCCTGTGGAAGAGGGAGCTGGGAAGGGTTACAAGGAGAGAGTTGAGACAGGCACAGCTCTCAGACCCTACATTGCAAGGCCTGAGGCAGGTAGCTAGGGAGACACCTGATTCTCAAGTAAAGGGAGAATCTGTATATTGGGACAAAAGGTTACTATACAAGGAATGGACCCCTGAGGGAGGGCTAGAAGGTGAGAGTACAGCAGTTGGTAGTGCCTAGAGCCTGCCATATGGCGCTTCTCACCATATCCCATGATATTCCCTTTGCAGGTCATATGGGCATAAAACGTACAAAGAGGCATATTATGCAGAACTTCTATTGGCCTGGAATTTCCAGAGATTTTACAGGGTACCGCAGGACCTGTGAGAAGTGCAAAAAGGTAGGCAAGGCAGGGGGCAAGGTGAGAGCTCCTTTGATGCCTTTGCCTGTGATTGAAGAGCCATTTCAGAGGGTAGCTATGGATATTTTGGGTCCTCTGAGTACCCCAAGTTCCACAGGGAAAAAGTATATCCTAGTGGTACTGGATTATGCTACACAATACCCTGAGGCAGTGGCTTTGTCCTCCATTGAGGCAGAGAATGTGGCAAATGCTTTGTTAGAGATTTTCAGCAGGGTAGGTTTCCCAAAAGAAATACTAACAGAGGTGCCAATTTCATGTCAGACCTGCTGGCTTGTTTGTGGAAGTCCTGTGGGGTGAAGCACATGAAGACAACCCCCTACCATCCCCAGACTAATGGCCTTGTTGAGAGGTTAAACTCTACAATCAAGTCCATGCTACGGGTATTTGCAGATCAGTTTGAGGGAATGGGACAAATATTTGCCCCATCTGTTTGCTTACAGAAAAGGTTCCCCATGAATCCACAGGATTTTCACCCTTTGAGTTGCTGTACGGGCATAGGGTGAGGGCACCTCTAGATTTAATTCGAGATGAATGGGAAGGTAAGTGCAAGTCTCACAAGGAGTCTGTTGTTACATACATCCTGAGCCTCAGGACAAGGATCAGGAAATTCATGGGCTTAGCCCAGGAGAACCTGGCAGAAGCCCAACAACAGAAAAAGGTGTGGTATGACTGGAATGCTTGAGCTAGAGAGTATGCTGTGGGGAAGCAGGTAATGGTTCTCATTCCTGTCGACACAACAAGCTGCAAGCAGCTTAGGAGGGTCACTGGGAAACCAGGGTGCTCACCCACCTTGTGCAGCATCAGGTGGATACAGGACCCAAAAGACCTATTAGGCAGGCCCCTTATAGGGTGCCTGAGAGAGAGACAGACAAACCCTGAGGGAGGATAAGTAGGAGATGTTGGAACTAGGGGTGATTCAAGAGTCCAACAATCCCTGGGCCTCCCCAGTGGTGCTGGTGCCAAAGAAGGATGGCAGCACCAGGTTCTGTGTGGACTACAGGAAATTAAATAGTCACACAGAGTTGGATGCTTACCCCATGCCTAGGACAGATGAGGCCCTAGAGCAGCTGGGTGGGGCTAAGTATCTTACAACCATTGATCTTACAAAGGGTTACTGGCAGGTGTCCTTGACTCCCAGTGCTAGAGAAAAGTCAGCCTTTGTGTCTCCTTTTGGCTTGTATGAGTTCATAAAGATGCCCTTTGGGATAAAAAAAATGCCCCAGCAACTTTCCAGAGCCTGGTAGATAATATCCTAGCAGGAGCAGGAGGGTTTGCCCTTGCTTACCTAAATTATATTGCCATCTACAGCCATTCCTGGCAAGAGCACCTTCAGCATGTCAGGGAGGTGCTGGGCAGAGAACAGGGGGCAGGGTTGACCATTAAGCCGAGCAAATGTCAGGTGGGTACAGCGAAGATCTCCTACCTAGGACATAGAGTGGGGAGTTGTAAGATAAGGCCAGAACCTGCCAAAGTGGAAGCCATTCAGGCATGGCCAACACCTGTTACTAAAAAGCAGGTGAGGGCATTTTTAGGGACAGCCGGGTACTACAGAACGTTCATCCCCAGTTATAGTACCATAGATACTCCCTTCACAGACCTGACAAGGAAAAACAGGCCAGATAAGGTAGTGTGGAACCCCGCATGTGAACAGGCATTCCAGAAGCTTAAAGAAGCTTTGGGAGGACCCCCTGTGTTAGCCAGTCTAGATTACAGCAAATAATTTGTTGTGCAAGTGGATGCTTCAAACCATGGGGTAGGGGCTGTGCTTAGCCAGATTTCTTCAGAGGGGGAAGAGCACCCAGTGGTTTTTGTCAGTTGTAGACTCCAACCCAGAGAGGAATGCTATGCAGCTGTAGAAAAGGAATGTCTAGCCATAGTGTGGGCATTGCAGAAACTTCAGCCTTATCTGTATGGAAGAAAATTCACTGTTATGACAGATCACAACCCCCCTAACATGGTTAAACAGAGCCAGCCAGCAAAATGCCAAGTTGCTAAGATGGAGCCTAGGGTTGCAAGCATATGATATGTCTGTGCAGTACCGCAGTGGGGTTAGCAATGCCAATGCAGATGGGCTCTCAAGACAGGGAATGGGGTGAGGTACACTCAGATAGATATAACCCTCTCAAACGACATTTCTCAAGGGTCACTTGAAAAGCTAGCTTGAGTTCTCTGGGGGGGAGAAATGTGAAGACTGGTAGAGAAGGGTGAAGGCTGTCAGCCTAGCCAGATAGAATTTTATACATAATTCTCTCATTTGTAAATATGAATGTGAATCACAGGCTTGTTGTCTTAAATGTAAAGAAATACTGTTACATGTAGAACTGGAAATAAATGTGACAACAGTGCACTCTACTGAGCAAAGTAAAGTATGTGGTGACCCTTTCACATAAACTGTGGTGCCGAAAAGTCTAGATGAAGAAATTCTTTCTATTGTTTTAACCAAGAGTTAAATTGCTAGACTTAAACATGCAAATGTATTTTATTGCTCTGTTCCTGACCAGCTGCAAGATAACAAAAGGGAGATGTTAAGAATGTAAATGCAGTTAATGTGTAGCCTGGGAACTCCAGGAAAGTGTAAAAATGATGTAATGTTTATCAGAACTGCAAAAGCAATTTAAACAGAGAGAATCAAAAGGCATTAAGCATTTTTGTCTGACTATCCAACTCAGCACTGCCTTATGCTCTCTTTATGTAAGTAGTATGTTAGAACTGTGTTTTCTCATAGAAGTAGCTAGGAATTAGAAAAGATTAGACTGTTTTTCTGTTATGTCATAACTGTACTACTGATTTATTTTAAGTATTTCTATGTGATCTCTGAACTTTTGACTAGCACTGTATAGTAGAAAGTATTGTCTTGTGGTTTTAATTATTCATTATTAAATATTTTAAAACCTTTTAACTGTGGCTGGTTTGTGCAGAGATAAGTTAGGCTCTAGAGTACATTGAATATTTATAGAGTTTACTGTCCAGGTCACTCCAAATAAGTCTTCACTGATTACTCACACTTACCAATTGGATAATAATATTGCACAGTAATAATTGGACACCCTTTTAAGGGCCTTTGAGTAGCTGATAAATATTAGCTGGGTGGTGGCAAGTGGTACTACCGTATAGTCTGGGTAAAAGAGGCACAGCTGTAGAACCTGTGCCATCCTCCTCCAGAAGTGTCTGTGTGGTTGTATAACCTCTTATCTCAAAGTGTGTATGTGTCAGCTACTTGGGCATGGACACAAAGCACTGGTTGGACAGAGAGGGTGCTGGAGATTTTAGCTTGCCCAACTGGCTGAGATCTAGACCCTACAGCTGTGCCAGTGGGGAGTCTTATTGGGGACCTGGAGAGCAAGGGAGTGACCAGCCGTGGACTGACTGTGATCTCTGTGTGCTCTTAAGGGAAATTGCACTTTATTGTGTGTATTTGTTATCCTTTCCTCATATATGAGATGCCCCCTCTGGTGTTAGTGGTGAGGATTGAGACTCCTTGATTGCTGGGCCAGGACACGGGCATCACATAGTGCAATCTTGGAGTTGGTACATTTAAGTAGGGGGATGGGGGGTAAAGCCCCCCCATCTGGAGGGTGTGGGGGCAAAGGCCCCCACTTGACTGGATTTAGTTTTTATCCATTGAGGTTTTTTTTCTGTGGTGGCCAAGTGTTTCCTTTCACAGGGAAAGGATTGCGACAGTCCATGCTTTCGGTTTAAAGCTATTTCATTGAAGTGGACTTGGCCAACTAGGAATCCGTGAAGTGTTGCTTTGGTGAGTCAAAGTAGCCCCATATATATATGTATGTGTATGTGTGTGTGTGTGTAAGTAATTACTACAAGACTTAGAAATAAAAAAAGACTACACAGTAGTTAAATAAATGTATTCAAATAAATGTATTCAAATCTATAATGGTCAATCACAGCATACCAAATAAAACAAATTGCTTTTTGCAGATGATTAAGCAGCTTGAACTCCCCATACCCCCTGCTACTTATATATACCGATTCCAAAATCACAATACAGTGTACAAGGGGCAAATTCCCAGTGTCTACTGTTCTGCAATTTTGTACATTAAAGGACTGGCAATCCATGATCTTTAAATATTCAATCCATACCTCTCAGCTTTACAGAATTTCTTAGAATGTTCAGATTTTTGCTATATATATATATATATATTTTTTTTATATAGATATATATATTTATATATATATTTATATATATATATGTATATATATTTATAAATATATATATATATATATATAGTTGGGGTGAGGGTTCTATTTAGGAGTTTGAAGTGACAAATCATTGAGGATTGAAGTCACTACATAATGACAAATATTTGAGTTCCAGACTTCATATCCTTCAGAAAATGCATGCTATTGCAAAATTTGCTATTCTGACATTTTCTAACTTTAATGAGTAATATTTAAAATCTGTCCCTGAGTTTGTGTCTTTGTCTCATGTTATTGTTGGTTTTATCAAGAATTATTATTTTAAGACTTTGAGACATATGATTCAACGACTTTGCCAGTCTTTTCAGCTCTCAAACCACTGACAGTTCAGTTAAGACCCATATATATTCATATTCTAACTCTAGGATCATGCAAACTTAGAAATATAAGAGAGGAGTTATGGGAGATATGAGCATAAAGCAGACAGAAGGTGAATATATGTGGGTAGCATGTATATTTGTTAGCTGATATAGAGAGAAAGAACTTGCACTGAAGTTCAGGTAGATGTAGAAGGTAGTGAGTATGAGCAGGAGTTTAGCTGGAGGGAAACAATTGGCAGGTTGGTGAGTGGACATACGAGATGTGGCAGTAAGGGCAAAGGGATAGAAGACAGTAGATTTCTATTGTGAATTTGCTTTGTTGAGTTATACAGGTATGTAACGGCCTAGCCGATGCAGGGAAATAAGATAGAAGAAAGGCATTGGTATTTTCCTAATAACCAAATGAAACTATTGAAATGATCCTCTGGACTACTGTTTTACACTTTCAATAAGGCTAAAAACAATTGAATACTTTTATCCTAAAAAAAAACTAGTTCATTCAAACAAACACCGCTATTTCTATACCAAGTAAAATAGAGACATGAGATCGATTATATAATTATATCAAGTTACTAATTTAAAAACACAAAATAAATAAATTCCATAACACAGTGTACCTCAACTTAAAGTACAAAATACATAAAAACACTCAAAGCAACCTTAAAATCCAACCTAATTTAAATAAAAATGTGAATGTACTGCAAATATTCATAATACATGCAAGGGTAAGAATGTTCTGTGAAGTTTATAACAAGATGATGTATAGATTGTTTGGCCTGCAAGTTGCAACTGTAAAGTAATATATTGTATTGTACTATATGAAAATTGAATGAGAAAAAAATTTCTTATGTAATACGGATGTTCACAATTTTAAAATGCAATGAAAAGTTTTGTTTTACACTGGGACCTGAGGGGCATTGAATCTAATTTGCCACACCAGCTCCCTGCATTCAACTTGTAACTGTCAGTCTCCAGCTCTGATGTTTTTGCCACCTTCAGTAACACAAAAACAATTATTTATTAAAATGCTTTGCAACAGTGTATATGCTTTACCAAAACATGTGTTAGTTCATTGCACTTTATATCTCCAATATTATTTAAATTCCACTTAGTTTTCCTGACATAAAAATAATCATATGATAAGCATACTATATATTCCATTCTATAGGTAGGGAATTAATATCCATTAACATGTAGAGTGTTTGGATACCCTGATACAGTTAAGGTGAATCATATATACTTGCATGTGTTACATTGCCCATATTTTACGACCCATCTCTCATGAAAGTTCTTTCTTGCTTTCTTGCACTTATTTAGGCAACTGATGAGAAATTTGTTTACTACAGATTGGTGTCTTTCTACTTATCTACTAAAAAGAAAAAAAAAAAAAGCTGTAGGACCTGGGTAGTGAAAAAGCTGCAAGAACTTCTAGGGAAGACAGAAAAAGTTCCGAATGCCTAGCCCTTGTGTGAGATGAGAGGAAATTATAGTATAAAACCCTTTTTCTTTCTTTCCTTCACAGAGCATAATACTTTAATGTCATTTACTGCATTTTACTTATCTCTGTTACATTGCTGTAACCTACACATGCTCTTGTACTCCTGAAATTGGTCTATCGTTTCAGTGGTCTATCCCTGTAAAAATTACAAATAAAATAAAACAATTGGCATTAACAAAAGCTGTAGAAATAGCTCAAAATCTTTAGGCAATAAAAAGTAGAAAGAACAATAATTAATCTTAGTGATCTGAGTAGAAGATAAAAAAAGGGATTCTGAAGAACTATTGGAGATCTTTGAGGAAATATTCAAACATTTTTATAGAACAGAGAATGGGGAAGCCATGTTAAGGAGGAGTAAGAAATGTTTGAGATACTTGAATTTGCCAAAAAATAAAAGAGAAGGCAGGAGAACTAACAGCACTGATTATCAAGAATGAAGTAAAACATTGTTTATAACCAGTCGCTATGAGTTACTTAATATATGGAAGGGGGGCCTAAAACAGAGTGCAATGGTGGCAGTGCTACCAAAAGAAGTCATGGACCCAACAGACCCTGTATAATGTAGACTAATATCAATCTTGAATCATGAAGCTTGTGGCTATACTGGATGAGAAAATTACAAGTATTCTGTCTAGACTTGCAGATAAGGATCAATGTGACTTTGTGGGTGTGAGGAAAATACTCCATACCTGGAATTTAAACCCAAGAGCACACAGCCATTGCTGGTGAGTCAAGATACAGAAATGGCAGTTGACTGCATCTGCTGGGTATATATATATATATATATATATATATATATATATATATATATATATATATATATGTATGTATTCCTGAAAAAAATGATAGGGCAAATATTAAAAACTGATGAATGGTAAGAGGCTACAATAAAGGCAGAGGGACTCTTTTAGACAGATCTGAGTTGGGTAGATGAACTTGGCAAGAATGCCTACTTTCTCACCTTTTGTTTGCATCATACCTGGAGTCATTAGCTAGAAAAAATAAGAAATATCCAAATGCAGGTTACACATGGTATGGGCATCAAAAGAAACAGGCATTGTTTGCAGATGACATTATCCTATACATGACAAAACCTGAAGAGGATGTCACTATTCTATTAATCTTACGAAGGCAATTTCAATCAATCATTCTCTGGATACAAAGGTAAAGCAGCCAAAAACAAAAATAACAGTTAACTTAAGCTTCTATACATGATCTAATTCAGTAGTATTCATATATATGGGAGCATAATAAAATGAAATCTTTGAGAATTAGGATAAAAAACAGGATAATTTTGACAGATAAGGACACATGGGAAGAAACAAAACAGAAAATTGTTAAAAATGAAGAGACTGGAAAACCATGATTATGGACTTCAACAGTAAGATAAAAGCAATAAAGATGTTTTAGTTTCTTTAGTGTTAGAAATATGCCTAGCCCATGTATATCAGCCAGAAGAGAAATATGGACAGCAATTAGTAAGGAAATGGATCTCCATATAAGGGAGTAAGGGAAAAATGGCAATAATTAAATGGGATAACTTCATTTTTTCCCTGGACAAAAGGAGGGGGATCCCAGACCAGAAGGGTTACTTTATGGCCACAAAATTGGGACTTGTATACATCACACAAGCAAAAGGGTATACATCTAAATTGAGAAAGATGATATTAATACAGGGTAGACACTAAGGATAAAAACAGAGTATCCTTTTAGACACAGGCACTTAGTGATGATATCAATAAATCTACTGGATGTTGCATTTATAAACTGGCCGAAAATATTTTAATAACAAAGCAAGTGAGAGAGAGATTGGAGGAAGGAAATTCTGCTTAAAGGGGTACCCATAATTAGAGACAGGTAAAAGGCAGCTACATATCATTAAAGAAGACTAGTCAATGAATCAAGGTACTGGGAACAGATTAGCCAGGCCAGAAAGTTAAAATAGTAAAAGAGTCAGGCCAAAAAGAGACAAGAGGGTAGTTGAGTTACATAATAGAGATTGTTTACCATGCCAAGGACTTACAGCAGAGTTGAAATGGAGGGGTATGGAAAGAGGGGTATGAAATGAAATGCTAGCAGTGTTAATATTTTTGATAAAACTGGTAACACAGAATGCAGTTAAGAAAATCATAATAACTAATTATAAAATAGTGCATGATAATTACAAAAATCAATATAGTGAGTTAGGATGGATTGGGAGAGCAAAAGTAATAAACTGGGAACATGTTTTTTGTGAGTGTCCTGGTCTGACAAACCTTAAAAATGCTATGAAAAATGTTTCAGTGTAATTGTTTCATAAGTATGTGGCCTATTATAAATAAAGAAATGATATTTTTAAAGTTTAGAATAAAATCCGTCAAAGCATAGTAATGCTCTGCTAAGTTTTTTGATGTTGGAAACCACAAAAGCCTACTATCTACTTTTTGTTGTTAACAGATCACAGCTGTGGCACAGGATATTCCATACCTAGAGATACAAGGAGGTACCTACTCTGGGCAAAAAGCTTTTAAATGAAAATTAAACAATGTATTATGATGGTCTGGCAGGATGGTGAGATTATAGGTCATGGTTTCTACATTGAACTCTGGCAGTATTAAGCAGACTCATGATGTCGCTGCAGAAATAGTCCACCGACAAACTGCTGGTGGCTACAGTCTCCAGTCTCTAATGAAGAATAACATGAAGTGAAAAATTCATCTTTTACCCACAGAATAGATAATCTGGAAAAATACTTCTCAACTGCTCTCCACCTACCAGATGCTTCAGGGACCAGATCTGTTAAATGAACGCACTTCACCTGAGTCACCCTCTTCCTCTGCACCAACAAGGCAGCCTTATACCTGTTTACAAATATATTGCAGCTCTGCTCCCCTGAATATCTGTGAGTAAGTCATGTTCAATGTTGTAAGTGTCTGCTACCTTTAAATATCACAGACACTTCAATAAGTTACTGCATCGATCCATTTTTCTTTTTTCTTTAATAAAAATATACATACACACACACATATATACTTAGAAACATTAAAAGCAATAAATCTACACAAAAATTACTTGGCTCCAGATTATATAATTTTTATTTTTATTTTACTTTACATTTGTTGACCGGGCTAGTCTAACTGGATATATGTCTATTTTCAGTAGAGGCCCGGGGAGAAAAGCTCCACATAAGCAAAATATTAGCAACTACAGGTACAAATAAGTAAAAAAAAGTAACAAATTTAGGTGCAGTACTATTTTAAGGAAGAAATACAAATATTTTATAGACAAAAAAGTAGTGTTAAAGTGGCAGATAATAAGAAAATAGATTAAACAATAAACAAAATTGAAGTGGTGCACCATTAAGAAAGAGAAATAAAAAAAATGCAATAGCAAATATAGCAGCTCCAGGTACAGTATTAAGTAGCGAGTCATCCCATTATCCTATAGCATAGCAACTTTAAGGCAGCATGTTGTTTGTCTTTTGACTTTTCCCGGTTAGGGGTTGCCACAGCTGAACTACGGTCCGCTAATGATTGGCAGTTGGTTTTTATGGTGTTGAGTTGCCTGCCCGACGGCCAACCTTCAACGAAGGCATGCCCATTCAATGCATGTCTTTCAAATACCCACTCGACCACGGGGAGGACATGCAGACTCCACACAAAAGGCACTCCCAACCCAAACCGAGAATCGAATGGGAGAACCTCTTGCTGTGAGGCAACAATGCTACTGCTGCACCACAGCGGAAGTAACTTTAAGGCAGCATGTAATAAGAAATATAACGAAAGTCTATATGGGTCTTTATATGTGATAGCAAGTTAATGCTGCCAGCAGCAATCTATGCAATTAAAGTTAGTAGAGGATCGAGTGTAAGAGAGAGTTATAGAGACTAAAAGTTAGAGTAGGTAGGTCTACTGTCTAAGGCAGAGAAGAGAACTGGAATTAAATTGCGAAAGGTTATGTAGGTAGGGTTCAGAGAAAGTGGTGGAAGGATTAGTCTGGGTTACTACATGGGCATAACCATTGGTTACTAAGGTATTCTCTGAGTTATTTTTTGAACAGTTTCTCTGAGGAGAGAGATGAGAGTTCCTTGGGAAGCAGGTTCCAGGATTTGCCAACAGTGTTGGCAAACAGAGAATCACTGGCCTTATTTTTGGATTTGATTGTGGATACTAGTACTTTATTGGCTGAGCAAAGGGTTGTCAAATTACTGTAGGGGGTAAGAAGGTTATTAAGTATTGGAGTATTTTTAGTAAGATAGAGGATCTTATGGGCAATAATAAGTTGTTGAAACTGAAATTGATTATGAAGTTCTAGCCAACCTAGGTGTTTAAGGTTTTGACAGTGGTGAGTTCTATATGAGGAACCAGTAGCAAATCTGGCAATATTGTTATAGGAGGTAGCTAGTTTAAGGTTGTCTTTTGATAGGTTGGTATAAATGGGAGAGGCATAGAGGAGGGTGGAAATTAGATGGGTGTGGGCAATAGTTTTTCTAGCTGTTGGAGTTAGGAAGGGTTTAATCCTATAGAGGGAGCCTAATTTTTTGTTTACTGTTTTTATTGTTGTGTTAATATGTGTGTCAAAGCTAAGACTATGGCCTATTGTTACCCCTAAGAGCTTGGTAGTTGTGTCGGGAGATATAATGATGCCATCATTGGATAAAACTGTGAAGTCAATTGGGGGGACCTTTGAGTGGGGGTGAAGAGTAGTAGTTTTGTCTTTTTAGGATTCAGGAGGAGGCTATGCTGTAGGACCCATTTTTCTACTGTGTTAAGCACTGTTTGGGTAATGGCCTGAAGTTGAGGTGCAGAGGTAGCTGAGCATATTAGTGTGGAGTCATCAGCATATTGGATACATGTTGCTTGAGGAATGATTCGATTAAGATCATTGATGAAAATTGAGAAAAGGAGAGGGCCCACGATAGAACCTTGGAGGACTCCCAGGGTAATAGGAAGGTGAGAGGATAGATTATTTTCCCAAAGCACAGCCTGTTGCCTATTTTCAAGGTAGGATTTAAACCATTGTAAAGCCTGTGTATCTAGAGAGAGAGAGACTTAAGTATGTTCAAAAGCAGTTGATGGTTGACCATATCAAAGGCTTTTGAAAGGTCAATAAAGAGTGCTGAGGATAGAGTATTGTAGTTTTGGTTATTGTTAATACAGTTGGAAAAGGATAAGAGGGCTGGGGTGGTACTATGGTGAGGTCTAAAGCTGTGCTGACAGTTAGCAAGTAAGTTATTTTGCAGTAGATGGTCTAGTAGTTGGCGGTGGATACATTTTTCCATAATTTTGGCTAAAGGAGAGAGTAGATCTATTGAGTGGTAGTTAGAGAGTTCATTTGAGTTGCCCCCTTTGTGCAGTGGGATAATGTGAGAGACTTTCCAGATCGATGGGATTGTTCCTTCAGTAATGGTTCTATTTATAAGGATGGAAATAGGAAGGGCTACTACAGCTGCAGCTTTCTGTAGATATTCTGCTGGTAAAAGGTCAGCTGAAGGGATACAAGGTTTTAGTTTAAGAAGAAGAGTGCAGATAAGGGATGTAGGGACTGGTTGTAAATGAAATGAGGGGGTTAAAGTAGTCAAGAAGGGTGATAAATTTGAACTAACAGGAGGTAGTGACTTGGCAAGACTTTGGACTGCATCAGTAACGAAGGTATTAAAGGCATTTGCTACATGATTTGAAGTTTCATAGGTGGATCCTGTTGGGGTGGAGTTTCCGACTGACCTGGGTGGAGGAGTCTGTTAATGCCTGCCCAGAACTTTTGAGGTCTGTATTGGTGGATTTGCTGGTTGTTGTGGTAGAAGTTTCTTTTATCTAGAAGTATGGATTTTTTGGTAGCATTTCTTAGCTGTCTAAATGTTAGATGATCAGCTGGGTTTTTAGTTGTTCTCCATTTGGTCCAGATTTTATTTCTTAGTATAATTTTGTGCCTTGTCTCTTTTGTTAGCCATGGAACAGTTTTGGTCCTATTTCTCATTGAGTGGGATGGGGCATGACAGTCCAGGATTTCTAAGAATTTGGTATTAAAGTAGGATACTGCCTCGTCTAATTGGAGGTGTCTTAGGGCTGACCAGTCACATGCTTTCAGTTCAGTTTGGAAGTTAATAGGGTTAAAGTTTTTGTTGGTTCGAATGGTTTTCTATAAGATTGGTTTATGAGCATTGATCTTTTGCCTGGTTATGTAGGTCAGTGAGTGGTCACTGACATCATCAGGAAGGATTCCTGCTTCATAATAGAGGGGATGACTATTTATCCGTATCCAGTCAAGAGTAGTTTCTTTGTTTTTAGGTTTATGGATCCTAGTGGGGGAGGTTATAGTTTGGGAAAAAATGTAGAGGTTTATGTGGGTAGTCTGGTTTGCTGAGATGCAGGTATTCCAGTCAATATTAAAGTCAACCAGGACAATGGTTTCTTGTGGGTAGTTAGATGAAAGCCTGGAAAGAATATTTTCAAGGGTGTTTATATTGTTACCTGGAGGGAGGGAGGTGCATATTATATAGATGGATTTATAGGTGTTGATTTGGAGTTTAGAGATAAGGATTTCAGCACTGCTAATAGAAGGTGGTTGAACATTTATAGGTGTAACTTGCAACTCTGTCTTATATAATATTGCTACACCCCCACCCTTTTTGGTTGTTCGATCTAATCTCAAGATATTGTATCCTGGTGGGGTGATTTCATTGTCCTGTGTTGCAGGTTTTAACCAGGTTTATGTTAGGCAAAGGATGTCAAAGGAGTGAACATCTAAGAGGGCATGGAGGTGGGCAACTTTGTTGTTCAGGCTCTGTATGTTAGATGAGCTATAAGGAAAGAGTTTGATGCTTTAGTGATGGATTGAGGAATACAGGGATTTGATTTAGGTGGTTTAGAGGTGGTAGTGGTGTTGGGGCCAGGGTTGGGATAGATGTCACCATCTAAAAGGTTAGTATTTTTAATTCTGTGTATGATATTTAGGAGTTTACATGGTGAGAATTTTGGTTTCATTGGTTGGTTATAGTTAAGGTGGACTAAACGATGAAACTTTGGCTCTAAATAGGAGGGTGCTGAGGTAATATTAATGTAGTTTAAGGTGGTAGGTCTGTCAGGGTTGATTGTTTAAGGGATTGGTTGAAGATAGTTAAGGTTAAATGTTCATATTTAGTAAGGACATAGGTTATAGATAGTACAGGTAGGATGGCAATTAAAAGGAAAAGTATTGGGTATTTGGATTTGGGTATGGTGGTCATAGTGAATGGTTAGTTAAATAAGTAATTGTGGAAGGTATAATAAAGAGGATGATAGTGGGGAGATTTTCCTAGGTATTGTAGAACATTGGGATAATGAGTTTGTAAATTGATTAAGAACTTAGTGATGTAATGAGTATTTATAAGTGGTGAGCTAGGGTAGTTAGCACTTGATGAGTGGGAGTTTGGGATTGGTTGTATAGGAATGAGGGTGTGGCCAGAGGAGGTTTATAGTTAGGATCCCTGGGGGTGTGTGGGAATTGGGGGTAGGGTAGGGGAGTGGAGTGAGCCCGCAGGGCGAACAGAGTGGGTAGACCCAAGGAAAGAAGGCAGCAGGGAAGTGAAAAAAACAATCCGTATAGTGAAGGTAAGTATGGAGGAAGGTAAGCAGGGTGGTTAGAGGGATGCTTAGGGGGGTGTTATAAGGGAAAGGATTTGGGAGATAGTCAGAGGTAGGTAGAATTGTTAACAAGCAGTTAAAGAATAACAGTAGGAATAAATATTATATAAAGGTGAGTGAGAAGGAGAGAGGGAGGGAAAGGAGAATAATAGTGGTTGAAGACTGCCATCTAGTGGTCAAATCCTGTAACAGTAGAGAGTGGAGTGACTAAGAGAGGTAGAAAGGTGTAGGGCAGAAAATAAGGCTCACAAATAGGGAATAGGCGGCAGTGATAAGGCAGGTATGGAGGGGGTTTTCAGTAAGAACGGTATTGCTGCTGGCTATTCTGGTCAGGATCCTACACTAGCTCCTAGTAAAGAAGTACAGCAATATCACTTATAAAATTAAAGGTATATCTTCATATAACAGCTGTTCACATCACCCTGTCCCTGGTCAGAAGCATCGAAAAACATTGCTTTATGACTGGTCAGGTACAGCAAATGCCCTGGTTTCCATTGTCTGCAACCTTTTACTAGAAGATAGCATGTGGCATAGCATTACATATTGCAAACCACCCTAACAGAACCAGTTTTTGTATGCCTACTTTCTACTTGTTGTTGCTGTATATAGTTGTACAGTCACAGGAAGCCTAATAGCAGTATCAGCAAGAAAGTTGTGGCAAAGCATTATGGCAGATGGTAGGTTATCAAAATCTACAGCTAATGCTACAATTAAAATCATCCATGTGCACAAACTTATTCCATTATAGAGCACACCAAGAGACCTTGTGGTAATTTAGTTAGTCACTGACCCAAAGATCAACTACTGATCCATGTAAGACCACTTTATAACTGGATGTGGGAAGACAATACATCCTTAGACATGCTGATGTTGCCTCCCCATGTGCATACTGTTTCTGTGTTGGGTCCTCTGTAGTGCTAAGGTGTACCTTCTGAGGCTGAATTCATAGCAAATTAGAGTATGTCTCCTAAATGTAGTTTTTCTTTCTATTTCACTCTTAAAAGCATTGCATGGAAAAAATATGCCCACTATTGCTCTCACTGTTTTCTGTCTGAATGTGTTTGCTTCTCTAGTTTCTCTGTATGTCATTTTTTTCCTTTTTGCAAAATCTTATATAATGTGTGAAATAAGCAGTTTGAGTAACCGGAAGTTAGTTATCTCACATTTCTTGCAAACCTAAGAAAAAATAATACAGATTCTAGCCACAAGTCAATAAAAAGTTTCAAACAGGTAATGACCGCAGTAGACCTTTTTGTGTGTGTGTGTGTGTGTGCGCACGTATGTGTGTGTGTGTGTGTGTGTGTGTGTGTGTGTGTGCGCGCGTGTGTGTGCGTGTGCATGTGTGTGTGCATGTGTGTGTGTGTGTGTGTGTGTGTGTGTGTGTGCGTGTGTGTGTGTGTGTGTCATCAGATGCACCTTAGGTAGAAGTCTTACTTGGAATTACAATTCAGTGTTTGAACATAAGCACTAAATAAGCTACCCTTTCAAGCAGCATTATAAGTACCTTAATACTGTGGAAGAAATGGCCACTAAAAAAAAAATCAGAGGATGTCTCCACAAAAGAACTGACATTCTTGCAGCAGATAGTCAAAAGATAATCACAGCATTCTTATTGTAAATTACTGGAAAGGTATTACTAGGGTAAATGTACTTCTCAGCAGTCTACTGTGTGACAAATAAACTTACACCAGGAAGGGGAAAATATTAACTGCAAATGAAGTCTTGCAGCATGTTGCCTCATGAGAGTATTCATTTTGGGATATAACACTAAATATTTAAAGTGTTGCAGACCCATTAGTACTGCAGATAATATTAATATTTTATAAGACAAGGACAGCTGTGTGAAAACTTAGCACAATAGTTAATGCGAATAATAGTATCATCATTACAGGATGCATCCAAACTGGAACAGTCTGCTATAGGCAGGTTTCATTCTTCATCCTGATTCAGCAGTCAGACAATCCCTAGTGTGAGACTGGCAACCAACCAGCCTAAAAAGCAGAGTCATTTGCAGACTTCCTTCTATCCTTTTTAGTGACCTGCAAAGGCGGGTACAGTGATTCAACCAGAAAATATTATTTCAGCAGGAAAAGAGAGTCTGAATTTTCATGCAGAATACATGCAGACAGTATAATCTATGTAATTTATTTAATTCCTTATTTATTAAAATTTGTGGACCAGGATAGAACACTGACCAAGCAATGACCAATTACAGGCTCATCTTGGGTTACATTATAATGTAACAAAAAGATGTTCAGTATACAGATAATGGTTTACATTTAAGAGTAAGGATAGAAAATCTGGCAAATAATATACACGTATAAGATCTAACAAACTATAAGTATAGTTACATAACTGGAACAGAAAAGGGAGAAGATTGTTAAAATAGAAGTAGTGGTACTGAAAACATGGATAGTAGTTGCTTGGTTAAAAAAGCTACTAAGAGACCTGTAAGATGAAAGAAGGGATTAAATTATGTTTGGTGGGTTTAGAGCAGCAATGGTGTGGTAAGCTGAATCACAGTTTAGGATGAGTGAGTTAATCAGGTGGCTCAGGTATATGGGACATAAAGGTACTATGCAGTTGGCAAGGGAGCCCGCAGGATTTTTTTGCAGGGGGGTGCAAACCCAGAGCCCCACCCACATAGCTCACCCCGCCCCCTGCCAACACAGCCCCTCCCAAGTCCACCCACCCAAGCCCCGCCCACACAGCCATTCCAGTGTCCCATTACTTGGCTATTTCTCCCCATTTACTGTAGACACTATTCAAATATGTGTGCATACTGTGTTATGCTTTAGTTCTACAATGATTACAGGCAGTTGGATTTAAATTTACAACTTTTATTTCAAACATTATAGCCCAAACACTGAGACATTTACTAAACCTAAACAAAGCAATAGTCTTGCAATGAAAACAGACTTGGCATTAAAGCTTCTCTACTTTTGAAACTCACATTCAATGAAACGGCATTGAAACCCACATTCAAAGAACATGCATCTGGCCAGTGGCAGGTTATTTACCTTTGAACTGTTTTCAAGCAATAGGCTCCTTGCTAGGGCCATGCAAAAGTTATTTGATTTACCTGATTGTATTAATTATAATATATAATTGAATTATATCCCTTGTATTATACAGCAACACTTGTATATTTCAGTGTTTCATCTACAAATTCAGTGCCTGCTGCCGTCAAAGAATAAATTGCCTATGTTAAATTAAAAAAATGGTAAGCTGGTATATTGCAATAGAAAATGGATGACAAGCTGAAAAACAGGTTCATAGTTAGGCATCTCATCCAAAGGAGGACATCCTGAGGACTGCAGCATACAAATGTATATGCTGTAGGAATAGAACCTCAAGCCTTTACATTAAGATGCAAGTGTTCTACTTGTGGTGCTACTAACATAGCTTTAAAACTTTATACCACAATAGAGATACCATTTGCTAAACAAAATGGTTGCACATTGTAAATAGACTTGGCATGAGCAGCAGTGAACTTTGCTTCCCTTAAAACTCACAGTTCCTTGAAAATGCACTTGAAAATTCCACCTGCTAACTCTAACTTGGGCATTTCACTTTCTCTCTCTTACAAAGATACCACACCCCTCAAGGCTTCACCCTTAGTGCAAGAAATCTTGACAAAGCCTAAAATAAATAGGGACAAATTATAAATATGGCTCTCAGAAAATTGCAAGAGTAACAGGATTTGTGTTAGTATGCATTTTTCTAAATGACATGACATCTAAAACTGAAATGTCTCATTATTTAGCAACTTCAATCCTTTTTAAGAGGAATATGGGGCAAAAATCTGGACAGCTGAGGGGTATGCTACCTCCCTCTTATACATGCACCAAATAATTCTGGTCAGACTTGAATTAGTTCTGGGAAGGTTGCACTGAACGGCACCATGCTTGATCTGAAGTGGGTGAAATCCTGGTAGCTAGTGATTGCAGCTCAGCAATGTGGAGCATTAAAGCATTTTTAGCAGAGCATTGCCACTACCTATTGTGTTTGCACATAAGCTGTAGTCATTTCAAACATTTGCCTTTTTTTGATTACTACAGAGTACATTTATCCACCAGAGCTATTGTGTTTTGACTTCATTGTGGAGCTAGTTGTTGCAGGGCTTGGCTTTTAAGTAAGGTAGCAATGCTTATTTACCATATACCATTAAAGCCACCCAACTACAAGTGTACTAACACACAGACACTGCTATAAGACACTGGTCTCCAATAAAATGTAATGAGCTTCTGAAAATACTGTAATCCTGTCCTTTTATTACAAATACTGTCATATGCATTTCAATACCTAAGGCTTATACATTATCTAGCTATGTAAATATTCTCTGCATGGCAACGAAAAGGCTTTCAATGCTAGCAATTCTTTAACAATATGCTTACTAAAGCTTACTTGCATCTTACAATCTCCGACAAGCTTACCTGATGTTCATTAAACCATGGCTACTTAAACAGAGCAACAGGACACTGTGATAGCATGCAGTTCCTGAATAATAAGAAGCATAAATCAATAGAAAACCAGAACATTTTGCAAAATCAAGGACAGATGAAAAGCCACGGTCATATTTGTGATCTACCTTGGATGGGGGAATACTCTGCACATACTGCGTAACTGCTTCTTGCCTTCCTTGGACACATCCCGAGCCACTACAATGGGGGCTGGGGTGCAATAAGTATGTCATAATTTGAAGGCTCTGACACTCCTACCTCTCAACTTCAGAGCAAGAAATCTGGACAAAGCCATACATAGAACTAGAAGAGGGACACAGGCCCAAAAATAAGGCCAATTTTTAAATATTGCTCTTATTAACTTAATAGAACAGGTAGATCTTGCATTAGTACAAATTTTCTGAAGGGTATAAAATCTGAAACTCAAATGTCTGCCATTATTTTCTAACTTCAATCTTTAATGACTTGCCACTAATTTGCCAGAAACCACAATTTTATGAAAAACAGACCAAAATGTGATGCAAAATACCTGTCAAAAAGGGACACCTTTTAATATTAACAGTTAACTTGAAGCAGCTAACAAAATAAGAGCATCCACATGCATTTCTGAAATAAAGGTAATCTACAACTGATCATTACAGTTATAATTGTAAACCCTCCACATTTTCTTCCAAAATTGCCATTTTGGAGGAGGCATTATTAGGGGAGAGCAACATTTTGAGCCAGAATTGGGGACAATTGAGATGTTTGGATATTCCTAATCTACAAAGTGATTTGCACGCACCTCTCAACCTCTTAATGCAGGAAATCTGAACAAGGCCAAACATATTGGGAACATAGAAACACTACTAAAAATTGCTCTTGTATAAACTTAGACAGTCTTGCATTAGCATGCATTTTTCTGAAGGTTATGACATCTGAAACTCAATGTCTGTCATTTAATGGCTTCATTCCTAAATGATTTGCTAGAAAACCACAAATTTTGAGAAACAAACCAAAAATAAGCAGCAAATATCTATTAATTCTGCAAAGATATGGACAACTGAGAGGTATAGTTCAACCGGGGCTGTCTGAGTTTGCTACCCCCCCCTCACAAAATCATGGTCAAATGGAGCCTCCCCCCCCTGCAGCCATTCCAATGTCCCATTCCTTGGTTATTTTGCCCCATTTACCATAAACACTAATGTGCATGCTGCTTTACTTCTGCGATGATTTAGGATTTCATTTGAAAGTTATTTTGCATTTTACAGCACAAACCCTAATACATATCTGTTAAAGCAATGCAGTCTCAATGAAAATAGACTTCTCTGCCCTTGAAACTCACATGCATTGAAACAGCACCGAAACCCACTTTCAGAGAAAATACATTTTGCCAATTGCAAATATTAACTCTGGGCTGTCTTCAAAATCATAGGCCCCTCGAACATAACATACACATGCTCTTTGATACACCTTCCCGACTGTATTACATTATATTCCTTGTACAATACAGTACAGTTGTTAAAGGGCATTTTAAATTTATTGTTTTGAAAATTTTTCCAGTAAACAAAGAAACAAAAAGCATCCACCAATGACAAAATTGCCTAATTCAGAACATTTCCATCATAAAGTCTACTCAAGTCCACCAGTATCAGTAAAAAATACACAATCTCTGTAGTAAAATCCACATTGAAGAAATTTGTAACTAATAGAGGTTGCTGCTAGCAAACACTTTATATGTCATTGTTTAATCTACAAATAAAGTGCCCGTTACCCTTGAAGAATAAATTGCCTTTGTTGCATGCAGTAAAATGAAAAGCTAGTAATACCGCAATAGAGAATGGATAGCAAACTGTTAACAGGTTCATAGTTACTAGGTATCTTTGCCAAAAGGACTGCAGCATTCACCCCCTTTACAACACAATACAGCATCAGCAATGCATTTACCTACTGCGGAGTAGAACCCACAGCCTTCAGCATCTAAAGCAAGTACACTATCTGTTGTGCTATTAATGTAAGCAGACTAAACATAATCAGCACTAAACTTTTGCTCCCCTGCAGCTCTCAGCTCCTTGTAAAATCTACTAGACACTCAGCTGTATCTCTGAACTTTGCAGCACAAGAAATCTGGAAAAAGCCGAAATTTATTGGGGGCAAAGGCCAAACAACAGGGACACATTTTAAACATTGCTTGTATAATGTTCGAAAGTTGCTAGAATAAAATGCTGCATTACCACCATACATTTCACTGCCACGACTTGAACCCAGGGGACCCCGTGCAAAAGTCAAAGCAACATACCACTACGCCAAATCAGCTGTTTTGTGAAAGAAGAAGACTGAAACTTTACCATTTAGTGAATTCAGTTCTCACCATAGCACAGCTGTCAACCTCTTAGCACAAAAGACCTGAACAAAGCCAATAATGGGCGACTACAACCACCAAACATTCAGTGAATTCAGTTCTCACCATAGCTCTCAACCTCTTAGCAAATAACACCCGGACAAAGCCAGTAATGAGAGAATATAGCCCCCAAACATTTTCAGTGAAATCAGTTCATACCATAGCTCTCAACATTAGCAAAAAACCTGGATGAAGCCAATAAATACCTGGATGAAGCCAATAAATACCTGAACAAAGTCAATACTGGGTGTATACAGCCCCCAAACATATTCAGTGAATTCAATTCTTACCATAACTCTCAACCCTAGCACAAAACCTGGATGAAGCCAATAATGGGGGAATACAGTCCCAAACACAGGGATACATTTCAAATATCCATCTTGTACACTTAGAAAATTGCTAGAATAAAAGCTTGCTTTTGTTACCATACACTTTCTGAAGAAAAGAAGTCCAATATTGAAATGTGTCCATTTACATTTATTAACCAGGAAAGTCTGACTTTTGAAAACAAAAAAGCTAATTTTTTTAGCAGAGGCCCAGGGAGAAACACTCCAGACAGCCAAGAATATAACCAAATAACAACACTTAGCTGTCAGGCAACAAGGACACAAATGCAGAAACCACAGATTTTATGAGGAACAGAAAAGGTATGAGGGAAAATCCTGCAATATTTTTACAAATGGTGGTGGGTAGGGAATTCAGGCTCTTGCCACTTGGGCCCAAGGTACAGGGTTCAAGCCTTATTCTCTACCCACCACCATGTACACCTGGGGCATTTCACACACACACACACACACACACCTGAACGGGTCCCATCTTCCGTTCCTGAATAATCCGTCTGAGTCCCATCTTCCGTTCCCGCTCGAATAACCTGTCCGAGTCCCATCTTCCGTTCCCGCTTTCACATAGCGATGATGTCAGCCCATCTAATCTAGTTCCCGCAATGATGTCAGCATGCCTACCCGCGATCTTCTTAAAGAAGAACGCACAAAAAATAAAACTGTTTGAAATGCTCAGCCGCACAAAAAGAAAAAACTGTTTGAAATGCTCAGCCGATTCCAGGGGGGTGCAAGTGCACCCCCTTGCACCTGCCTGCGGGCGCCCTTGGCAGTTGGAGATAATGTTTTATTGTATTAAACCAATTTCTTAAATATAGTGAATATATTTATTATAAATATCAACCAATAACTATACCAGTCCCAACATTCACACATTGTGGGGGACAATAACGAGTGAGCCCATCCATCCTGCAATGAAAATCCTATTATTTTATACCTACTCTTATTGTGAGCTATAAGAGATTCCCATCAACAGGATGATGGTTAAGCTTTCAACACAAAACTCAGGGAATACAAAATACAATAGGAAAATTCACTGTATTTTCTCTTTATACCCATTTCAAAATAGGAAGCACCTTATTAATGACAAATTGACTGTCAGGAATAGATTTTTGAGATTCTCCATGCTGTTAGACTGAAAGATTTAAAGTTGGAGTGCAGAACTCTCACTCCTTGATGGGCGGGATTTACTGTTGAGATGTAAATCCATGATTCTGCAATCAGCATTTCAGTTAGTATTGTGAACCATTGTCATCTTAGCTAGAATGATACAAATGTAATTCAATTTGATTTTTCTCCTTTTACTCTTCTATTTTGGTAGAAGAGCACTTGAATGGAAACTATACAGAAGATCCTGTCTCCAGAGGGCCAAAGATGGCATTTTTTTGCCCCCACTAGAAAAGGATGCATCTTGGGACAGAAAGCAGGAATCTGTTTCTTGACATACAGAGATCACCAAACTCCAGAGATGGCTCTCTTTACATCACACCTAAACAGTCAAAGCGCTTTCTACAGTCCACTTACAAGAATGTGACATTTTCCTGTTTAGAGTGTCTGCTTTTTAGGTTTGTTGATGTGGGATTTAAACCACCAGCGGGACTAAGTCTGAGTTGATTGCCTACTCAAAATCACTGTCGGCCTGCATAACTGGCCAAAGTGAACACACCATTGTTTGTCTATATAGCACATCACAGTACATGCCTTAGTGTTCATAAAATCTTTGACTGGAGCACAGCATGGAAATATTTTATTGCCAGAAGGGCAGCTAAACTGCCTGGAAATATTTAATTGGCAAAAGGACAACTAATATTTCTTTTACATTTATATGCTTCTTCCTCAGGGGTGGATGCCAAATCCTGCACACATGAAGCTCTTGAAATGGATTTCCTAAGTGCTGCTGGGCTCATGCTAATGTTTGGTTTGGAAAGGCAGGAGAAGTAAATAAGAAACCTGCATTCAGGAATAGCTGTTAGATCTACCACTGCAACTCCTTTTGTCAATGAAAGCAGAAGAGGAAACTGCATTCTAGTGTTTGATTATTCTAACATCTGCTGTATTTTTTTCTCACATAGAGCCTTGTCCAAAGGAGTGCAGTGTGAATCCCAGTGTGTTCAAGAATGTTCCAGCTTTCCCTTATGTTTAGACTGAAAATTCCTCCATCATAGCAACTGAGTCTTGTTGGAAAAAGATAGTAGAAACCGTTTTGTGAATGACAGCAACTAGAAAGTTCTGTGTATGAGCAGAAACCAAGTCTGACTTCTAATGCTAGAGGCCATACTTAGATCCTAGAAACAAGAGTTTTATAAAAAAATGGAGTGCCAAGATTCTGATGCTCCTGTCTGACTTACTGTAGGTAGTCATTCAGATAAGGATTTGCTTCAAATGTGTATTTTTGGAGCTAGGCACTTTGTGAATTATGTGGATATTGTATAAAAGACAAAAAAAACAGGAAAGTAAATTGAAAATTGGAATTGCTCCCCTGAACTTCAGAAATCTGCTTGTTTTCACGACTGAGATGTGAAGGTAGGTATCCAGCATGCCCAGGTATAGTACTGCAGAAATTGCAGTTAATATTTTTGATTTTCTTAGTTATTATAAATATGCTTTAATTTTAACAACTTTAGAATAAGTTTCTATTGTTTTGTTTCTTTAAGGCTGGCACAGTCTTGCCCAAAACTGTTTTCCTTCTCTGCTTTTAGAACTAGTTATGCTGCTTGGATGGATATCAGTGATATTTGAAGAAGTGATATGGCCAAAGCACTATGCTGCTTTGATGTAGAAGTAATGGGACCTGGTACTGGGTGTAAAATTCTGTTGCATACCTCCTTTACTATTTGAACCTCTACAATGGCAGCTGACCAAATATATTGAAAAAATGTGTGGAATTCATACCTCTCAACCGTACCGAATTCCTTGGTAAATACCATTTTTGAGGGCAAAATATTGGGATGCCACGAATTCCTAAATGGCCCCTTTAATTTCCAAATTTCCTGGGGGTTTTTTTGTTTTTTTTACATATTTGTTACTGACATCATCACATACAGGGCATTTGCGATAACCAGCCTGCCCAAGCTGTTTAACTTGCTTAATTTAACTTCAGACAGTGCATCTTTCTTCAACCAGGTCCATTTAAGGCAAAAAAGCAGCAGTCTGCCAGGCATCATTTTGGACTGTTTTAATTGTCTTAGAAGTGGTAGTCTGATTCTGTTAAGCAAAGCATTTTGTGTGCGTGATTATGTTAATTACTTGCTCTCTGCGTTAATTGTCTTAGAAACAGCCAGGCATCACTTTGGACTGTTTGTTTACTCGCTCCCTGGATTAATTCTTAGAAACAGCAGTCTGATTCTGTTAAAGCATTTTGTGTGTGTAATTATACTCGCTTACTGGCAGCTGTTAAGCAATGAATGAAATGGCAGTTGATTCCAATCACTTTCGCTACAATATGCTAACTTGGACAGCATAAAAAGAAGCTGGAAATGTGTGCACCCATTCAAAACGTAAAGCCCATAAATCCAAGGTCAGATTTTGTGGTATGCAGTGCTGCTGTGCATAGAAGCAGCCTTCCATGCAAAAAAAAGTACTGTAGCTGTTCACTATTCCTACCCCCTTGCTAGATTGTAGACTCAGGAGCTGCCAGATGCATGATAGGCAAGCGTTGACCACAGCCTTCCACCTCCAAAATGTGGGGCTCTGCCTCTCATGATGTGGAATAAAAGGACAAAAAGGTGGAACACTTGCTAACACAGATAACTAATCCAACTGGGAAGCTCACAGCCAGGGTGATTAAAATGTGTAACCTTCCACTTACAAAAAGTTCTTTTTGAGGAATCGGTATATATTATTGTTTAACATGTTTATCATTTAAAACAAATTCTAAACTCTGAATGTGTGACTGACCCTTTCAATGCGGAACAGAGACTTTTTGCTACTCAAATGAGGAGCATTGTTCATAGTGAAACAGATATAAATAAAATAATGAGGTATACTTGAGAGGCGTGTCAACTAAACATCACAAAACACTGCTGTATTATATGAATGTTGAAGCTGGCTGGCTGCTAAGGTGTTGGCATGTATATGATCTTGCTCTGTAAACATAAAATTAGAAATGATCTGTGTACTGCGGATTTGCTGGTGTATATGTCGATCTGCTCTCGATATATTTATTACATTACAAATCATCTTTCAATTATAATTTTCTTCACTTTCCACAACAGATCTGGCAGACTATATCAAGTTATCAACATTAAGGTACACCTTAATTTACAAAGTCTTAAAGTTACAAGCAAAACAGAGCTATTTAAAAAACAACAGCTTTAATTCCCAGCACCGCCACTGGTGTACAACCCTTAAACACCCAAAGTCCCTTGATGTTTAGGTTGACCCCTTCAGCCACACAAATTCAGATACAGATCCTCAGCTTTTGCTGTTAAACATATTTCAAATCATGTTTAATTTATCCCCTCCCCAAGAAAGCTGGGAACAAAGTTGCTCCCCCTAGACTTAAAAGTTAGAACGTAAACAGGAAAACCTGCTGTCTTGCTCTTGTGTGATCTCAATTACTTATATACAGCACAAACTAAAACCAGCAACCATTACTCTCAAAAAGAAAAGCCGCGCTTGCATGTGTGAGCCTGCGGACAGGGCCTTTATTGTAATGATGAATGATTTACCTGTCAAAACTCAGCTAACACAAAATAACTCACCCAAGAAAATCAACTGCAGGACAGAAGCATATCAAGTAAGAATGTACTTTTTGACAAAAGCTAGATAGTACCAAAATTAAGAGTGGTTGATCACTATGTAAACTTGAAGACAAACCAGCAAAATTCCAATACATTATCATGTCAAATTAAAGTTACATACACAGATTTATCATTGGAGCAGTAGCTTTCCAACGATAAACAAGTGTTTTGAGTTTTGGGCTTCCAAGTATGAATCACTGATGTTTAACCTGATGAGGACTCAGCTTGCTGTATTTAACTGGTCATGCTATACAGGTAGAACAAAATTAATATATGTAGGGGGACTCCTCAAGTGGGAGCAAGCACCAACATCCCCAAATTTCTGCATACAAACTCTACAGTAACACAAACATGTAGAAGGGAGAAATCTCCCCAAAACAAAGAATCATTGCAACCACCACACACTTAGAAACCACACAGACACTGATTTCCCATAAAGAAAAAAAAAAAACAGGGATTGATGAATTCAACATCAAGGAGCTGAACTTTTTGGGCTTAGGACTCAGGAAGCCAAGAGAAACGCGAGTTTCAAACTTCAGCTACTCTTCCATATAGTGTGGATGGCTGTTGGCTGCACTTACACTTAGTAAACAAAGCTGGGGGGGGACATATAGTACTGCTCTCTCAATGGTCCTAATCTGAAAAAACTAAGCAGTATGATTGTGTGCTTCCTAAATTCATTGAGTAAAGAAAAAGAAAGAAATACAGGGACAGGCTGCAGACATGACATGTCAGTACTTAAAATGAGATTGCAGTTTCTAATTCTAACTTCACTTTAATTGCTTTAAATCTGACCATTTCAACAGTTGTTGCTTTTTCTTACAATACATGTGTGATTGGAAACTGTATTTTCAGATTACATGCTGCACAAGCCAGTGCATTTCTTTGTGCCGGTCCCAAGCCCGGATAAATGGGGAGGGTTGTGTAAGGAAGGGCATCCGGCGTAAAAATTCTGCCACATAACTTATGGCGCGAAAATTTCATATTTCCATACCGGATCGGTCGAGGCCCGGGTTAACAACGACCGCCACCAGTACTGCTAGCCAACAGGGTGCTGGCGGAAATTGGGCTACTGTTGGCCGAAGGAGAAGAGGAGGGTGAAGGCATGCCCGAAGGCAGGAAGAGAGGAGGAAGGTTAGGAGTGTAGCAGTGAGGGTAGGAACTTTGAATGTTGGCAGTATGACTGGTATAGGAAGAGAGCTAGCTGATATGATGGAGAGAAGGAAGGTTGATATATTGTGCATGCAAGAGACCAGATGGAAGGGAAGTAAGGCCAGGTGTTTAGGAAATGGGTTCAAATTGTTCTATCATGGTGTGGCTGGCAGGAGAAATGGGGTAGGGGTTATACTAAAGGAACAATATGCCAAGAGTGTTTTAGACGTGAAGAGAGTGTCTGACAGAGTGATGTTTATGAAGCTCGAAATTGATGGTGTAATGATGAATGTTGTTAGTGCATATGTTCCACAAGTTGGGTGTGCAATGGATGAGAAAGAGAAATTTTGGAATGAGTTGGATGAAGTTGTGGTGAGTGTACCCAAGGGTGAGAGACTAGTGATTGGAGCGGACTTTAATGGGCATGTTGGTGAAGTGAACAGAGGGAATGAGGAAGTGATGGGTAGGTATGGTGTTAAGGAGAGGAATGCAGAAGGTCAGATGATTGTGGATTTTGCGAAAAGGATGGACATGGCTGTGGTGAATAGGTATTTTAAGAAGAGGGAGGAGCATAGGGTGACGTACAAGAGTGGAGGAAGATGCGCACAGGTGGATTATATCCTATGTAGAAGGGCCAGCCTGAAGGAGATTGGAGACTGTAAAGTGGTGGCAGGGGAAAGTGTAGTTAAGCAGCATAGAATGGTGGTCTGTAGGATGACGTTGGTGATCAAGAAGAGGAGGAGGAGTGTGAAAGCAGTGCCAAGGATTAAATGGTGGAAGTTAAAAAAGGGTGATTGTGAAGTGGAGTTTAGGGAAGAGTTAAGACAGGCACTGGGAGGCAGTGGAGAGTTACCGAATAGCTGGGTAACTACAGCAGAACTAGTAAGGGAGACTGCTAGAAAGGTGCTTGTTGTGACATCTGGACAGAGGAAGGAGGACAAGGAGACCTGGTGGTGGAATGAGGAAGTACAGGAGAGTATACAGAGGAAGAGGCTGGCGAAGAAGAAGTGGGATTGTCAAAGAGATGAAGAAAGTAGACATGAGTATAAGGAGATGAGGCGCATGGCAAAGAGAGAGGCAGCGAAAGCTAAGGATAAGGCGTATGGAGAGTTGTGAGAGATTGGACACTAAAGAAGGAGAAAAGGACCTGTACCGATTGGCTAGACAGAGGGGCAGAGCTGGGAAAGATGTGCAGCAAGTAAGGGTGATAAAGAATAGTGAGGGAAAGGTACTCACAAGAGAGGACAGTGTGTTGAGTAGATGGAAATAGTATTTTGAGAGGCTGATGAATGAAGAGAATGAGAGAGAGAGAAGGTTGGATGATGTGGAGATAGTGAATCAGGAAGTGAAACAGATTAGCAAGGAGGAAGTAAGGACAGCTATGAAGAGGATGAAGAATGGAAAGGCTGTTGGCCCAGATGACATCCCAATGGAAGCATGGAGGTGCTTAGGAGAAATGGCAGTGGAATTTTTAATTAGATTGTTTAATGACATTTTGGAAAGTCAGAGGATGCCTGAGGAGTGGATAAAAAGTGTTTTGGTACCTATCTTTAAGAATAAGGGTGATGTGCAGAGCTGCAGTAACTACAGAAGGATAAAATTGATCAGTCACAGCTTGAAGTTGTGGGAGAGAGTAGTAGAAGCTAGGTTAAGAACGGAGGTGATGATTAGTGATCAGCAGTATGGTTTCATGCTAGGAAAGAGCACTACAGATGCGATGTTTGCTCTGAGAGTAAGGACAGAAGGAGTTGCGTTGTGTCTTTGTAGACTTGGAGAAAGCATATGACAGGGTGCCTAGAGAAGAGTTGTGGTATTGTATGAGGAAGTCGAGAGTGGCAGAGAAGTATGTAAGAGTGGTACAGGATATGTACGAGGGTAGTGTGACAGTTGTGAGGACTGCAGTGGGAGTGACAGATCCGTTTAAGGTGGAGGTGGGATTACATCAAGGAGCAGCTCTGAGTCCTTTCTTATTTGCAGTGGTGATGGACAGGTTGACAGATGAGATCAGACAGGAGGCCCCATGGACTATGCTGTTTGCAGGTGACATTGTGATCTGTAGTGAGAGTAGGAATCAGGTTGAGGAGACTCTGGAGAGGTGGAGATATGCTCTAGAGAGCAGAGGAATGAAGGTCAGCAGGGCTAAGACAGAATATATGTGTGTAAATGAGAGGGAGGGTAGAGGAATGTTGAGGATGCAGGGAGTAGAGCTGGTAAAGGTGGACGAGTTTAAGTACTTGGGATCAACAGTTCAGTGTAATGATGAATGTGCAAGAGAGGTGAAGAAGAGAGTACAGGCAGGGTGGAATGGGTGGAGAAGAGTGTCAGGAGTGATTTGTGACAGACGGGTACCAGCAATAGTGAAAGGGAAGGTCTACAAGACATTAGTGAGACCAGCTATGTTATATGGGTTGGAGACAGTGGCATTGACAAAAAGGCAGGAGTCAGAGCTGGATGTGGCAGAGTTAAAGATGTTAAGATTTGCACCCGGTGTGACTAGGATGGATAGGATTAGGAATCAGTATATTAGAGGGTCAGCTCATGTTGGACAGTTTGGAGACAAAGCAAGAGAGATGAGATTGCATTGGTTTGGACGTGCTGAGGAGGGATGATAGGTATATTGGGAAAAAGATGCTAAGGATAGAGCTGCCAGGTAAGAGGAAAAGAGGAAGGCCTAAGATAAGGTTCATGGACGTGGTGAGAGAGGACATGCAGGCAGTTGGTGTGACAGAGCAAGATGCAGAGGATAGGAAGAAATGGAAAAAGATGATCTGCTGTGGCGACCCCTAACGGGAAAAGCCAAAAGATGATGATGATGCTTAAAAATTGTATTTTAGGATACACTGTAATTAACATCATCTCTGTTAACTAACTTGACTAATCACTGCTAAAAAGTCTATACCTATGAATGTAAAAGTGTGCATCTGTAATATACTGTGACATATTCTCATGATATTTCATGAAATTTATACCAGGACATCTATCTATAAAACTTTCTTAGCTTGAGCTCATTGACTTGAAAGTAACAGGGCAGTTTTGTTTAGAATTTTAATTAGAAAAATATTTATTTTTTATGTAGCAGCATTTAAGTTGATTAGAAATGTTACTTTTGTACAGCAAAAGATGTTGATGGAGACTTCTGCTTCTAACAATCTTATGCAGTTAAGTTTATACAACTTTGCATATATTAGCCAAATGAATATGTATAGCATCAATGTAGTAGGGCCGTATTTTGGTTCTCTCTTCTTCAGTTTGCATTTGAAAGCTGGTATCCCACAATTCCATTGGAGTGGGTGTGGTTACATAAATATGTATGCAAATTTTATGTTAATCAGCACACAGATTTGTACCTATTTTTCATGCGCCTTTGTCCAGATTTTTGATGTTTCCAGGTTGAGAGGTATGGTTGAATTATACATGTGCCCAAATACTAGCTGAATAAAATGATTCCCTGCAATGATACATTTTAGCAATAATGCACAACTGCATCTGAGTATCACACGACTTACCCCTGGTTGGTGTGGTTTGATCAAGAGGGAGAAGCATGAGTAATTGAACAAAAGACAGCCATGGGTTAGTCCAGTGACTCCCACACAGTAGTGGATTACTGCTATTATACAATAATATTTTTATTATCTTTCTTAATGTCATTGTACAGCTGTACTTCAGTCATCTTCCCTTTTCTCTGTTGTGTCCCCACACTTGCATAGTATGTAAAAAAAAATCTCTCTCACTGTTTGTCTTGCAGTTTATTTTTTTAACTCTAATCTTTGGCATTATCGTCTGAAACAAATTTTCCGTAATTTATCAGAAAATTAAAAATGTTATGACGGACAATGCAAAAATATAAAGAAAACCAGGGATGTTTTATAAAACTATGGGTATTTGAGAGGTATGGTTAGTAGTACCATTTATCCAAAATAAAATACAAACTAAGAACAATAGAAAAAGACTGGAAGGCCGATGAAAATAAAACTTATTTAGTGCTTTCGTCCAATAGTGAACAGGACTTCTTCAGAATAAAACACCACACCTCTCCACAGTCTTAAATACAAACATCTCAAGTCAATTAACACCATACCTAATTAGAGTAACAGTTAATCATTGTACAAAAATATTGTTGCTAAAACCATACATAACCAAACTTCATACCTATACAAAAAACAGCATTAATATAGGTCCAGGTCTTCAAAAAGTTTGGGTCCCTCTGAGGTGAAAATCTTCAGCTTTGCCGGAAACAAAAGATGAGTCTTCACCTTGCCTTCTTCAGTTCTTTTATTAGAGATTCTGAAGAAGAAGTGTGTCGAAAACGTATAAATTTGTGAGCGTTATCCAATAAACTACTTCAACTGTTTGTGTTGCGAGCCCTTATTTGGAGTTTCCAGCGAACTTCTGGTTGTTTACCATTTATTTTTGTACTGTAATCATTCATCTTAACTATCCATAGTCTTGCAGAACATCCACAGTTTTATTCATATTCTGCTCTATCTTTGTAAAATAGGTTAGCATATCTGTTATCTAGCATAAGCCACTCAACAATACTTCAACAGCAAGACTTCTTACCAATGGTATATGCTCAATTTACAACAGACACATTGATTGGGCTGTCCAATCAACATGCTTGCTTTTGAATAGTGATGACTGTTTATTGAATAACCACAAATATTAAAGGAACCACCTTTTTAACAACCATGCCTTATATTATTTTGCATACATTCTGGGAAAGCATACCAAGACTATATATATATATATATAAATGTGTGTGTGTGTGTGTATATATATATATATATATATATATATATATATATATATATTTATATTTATATTTAAAATAGCTGTAATATCAAATATCTGATGCACCTGCCTAGCTGTCAAAATGGAAGTTTTAAAGCACATAGAGCATATTAGCATTTATGAATACAATCAGAGAATAGTCAAGGGGCTTCAAGGTACAGTTTTGGAAAAAATAAGTTTGTTTTGATACTTATAATATTAAATATTATTTGTTATCCAAGGAAGCCACCTACATTTTAAAATTTGATACTCTGTTCCCTCATGGGTTAAATAAAGAATTTAACTGGAGGGTGTTAATTTAATTGTTTTTACTTTTCTGGTTGTAATTAATTGTTTAATTAGTTTTTGATTAATATATATAGATTGTGTGTTTTATAAGTTCTTTACTCATTGAAGGCCAAGGCCAAGACGTCAGAGGAATAAAGTGTGTTTCATTTTATTTGTGGATTACTTTGTGGTTGTTTTTCCTTTTGTTGCTTGTTGCTATAAAGAGTCATGTTTTAGTTTCTAAGGCTTCAGAAACAAAGTTATGCTTTACTGCAAGTTTTTAAAACAACTTAATATTGGTTTGATACTCACTATGAAGCAGAAAAGAGACCTATTCACATTAATATTTGTGACAGTTCTAAATTAAAACTAAGTACTTCCTGTTAGACTCTGTAACTAACAGAATGTTATAGGTCATTAAAAATGTTGATGGTCCTCAGAATAGACTAACAAAGTATAATTACATCAATACTATTTTAAAGTACATTTAAAACTATAGATAGATTTAGGTATATATACACATATTGGTAGCATACATATAATTGAACATTCATAATGTGGAACGTTTTTTATACTGGCAGAAGCAGTTGAAACTTATTTGGTCACTTCTGCCTGTATTAAGTTGGTGCAAGATCATGAGCATTGGGGATCAGGGAGTTTGTCCTTTCCCTAATATAGACTATTCTTGAAGTTGGTATATATAATTAGCAGAGGGTTTGCATGGGGGTGCAGGGTGGTCTTGCCCCTCTGCAAAAAAGTGAGTTTTTTTTTTCATTCTCTTGGCTTTCGATCTTTTGAGATCAATGTTTAGATGTTCAGTATTTGTGTAACTCGATATTTTGAAGTACATCCACACACACACACACACACACACACACATATTTTATTTGGATTCACTTTAGAAGCTTGAAATACTGAAATATCGAAATTCAGTATTTCAAGCCCATAAAGTAGAAAAGTGAAAGCTCTGAAGCGCGAAACTCAAACCCTTGAATACCGGAGGTTTTGAATTTACCGCTTCTGAGCTTTTGCTGTGGTTATAGATTCAGGTAAGTGGGTGTGTGTTAAGGGTTTTGGGTAGGGGCTGTGGTGTGTGTCAGTGTTTTGTTGCTGTGATGTGTGTGTGCGAGGTGAATGTAGCTTGTGTGGTGGTGTTTTTTGTGTGTTTGTATGTAGTGCGACCTCGGAGTAAGAATATTTAAGTAGGGTTGTGGGGGCTTGCCCCCCTGCTTTTATGTAGTATAGAGCTTATGTTTGTGTGTGGGGAAGATGGTGTGTGTGTGTGTGTGTGTGTGTGTGTGTGTGTGTGTGTGTGTGTGTGTGTGTGTGGGTGTGTGTGGGTGGAGTAGAAGTGTGAAATTCAAAATCTCCGGTGTGTGAGATTTTGAATTTTGCGTTTCTGAGTTTTCGTGGTTTTAAAATTTTGACTTTATAGCTTCGAAATACTGAATTTCGATATTTCAGTATTTCAAGGATATAAAGTGAATCCATTATATATATATATATATATATATATATGTATATATATATATATATATATATATATATATATATCCTATTAGAACTCCGAATGCTTGAAATGTCGAATGTTATATGGTCGACACCATATGATCAACATTTCAAGAGTTCAAAGGTTAAATGTAACGGTGCCGTTCAGTGCAGAATGGGAAAATTTCCCTTTTCTGCACAGAAGTGTGATCTCGGAGTTGGCATATTTAAGTAGGGAGGGTTTGGTGGGTACATGGGGACTTGCCCCCCTGCCTGCACCATTAAGGTAAGTTTTTTTTGTTTGTTTTATTATATATTCAAACTTTTAAACTTCGATCATATGTTGTCGAACATATGGGATTCAAAGATTCAAAAGTTTGAATATATAATATAGACCCTTTATCTATACACATATATATAATATATATATATATATGTATAAAATATAAAATTCCAGTTGCTTTTCTCTATTTTTCCCGTAGCTAATATAGTTTTTTAGTAATGTTCAGAATATGCTAATGTTAAGAAATAAGGATCTCATATAATGGTCAAATTGTTTAAATGGGATAAATATCAACTGCTATGTTAATGAGATGTTAATGAACATGTTTGAATTAGAACATGTTAACTAGAGTCTAACTTTTAAAATAAGAATCAAATTAGAAGAAATAAAAAATAAAGCTAGTTAACAGAAGAAATGCTGTCAAAAATATGGGAATTGTTTCTGTAATTATTAATAACATTAAAGATATAAAAATTGCCTTATCCAAAGTGAATTGTTTAATAACAGATTTAGAATCTCAAATTAATAATAGGCAGTGGGGAATTTATTAAATATTTCTATCTGAATGAGATTGATAATGATGTCAATAAAGAATTGATTCTTAAGTCCATTAGTCTGATGACATCCAGTATGTTCTGAAAACTTTTTACTTGGAAATATACATAATTAAGAAAATTTATATGACTAATGAAATCAGTTGATGAAGATGCAAAAGCTCTCTGAGTGGATTGGTATCATGTTTTTAAATGTAAAAAATACTTATTACTAGAATAATATTTAGTGATCCAATAAATGTTTTATTTCTGATTCCTTGACATTAAGTAATGCTTCTTTACCTTCTTATACTAATCCCTCAGAGTACCCTCTAGTATGGGCTTCATTAGCAATTGCAAGAAAAGTAATCACAAAAAATGAAAAAGTGACTCTCCTCTGAATTTTAATGAGTTCTGAAGTCGACTACTGTTGTATATCATAAATAAATGTGCATAATTACTATGGGGTCTAATAGGGAAAAAGCAAATTTTAAGTACTGGAGCAAACTGCAACATTACTAGAAAAATATAACTGGATGCCAACTGTAAGGAAGAGAAAAAAAAACATATTTTATGTTTAAATTGCTGTTATATCTGTAGCATGTATAATGTTTTCATTTAAAAAAAAATGTAAATACTTTTGTTTACAATGTTTAATTTTACATTATACCCAATACTTTTTTTTTTTTAATTTAAAAAACTCTCATAATCCTTCCTCATTGACCATTCCATGTTTCCACGCATGCGTTTAATCGTGGCTATAAGGTATAAATGCACAGTTTGGTGGACATGGACATCTTATACTATATTTCTGCCTGCTGCTTCATCAACTTTCAGATGGTGTCACCATTGCAGCAGGTTGGATTGCCTCCCTCCACTTAGGATGGCTGAGCTGGCATCGGTCATTAACTCCCACTGACCCCAGCTTCTTCCTTCATTATCCAGGTTCTTAGTCAATTCAGGCCTTCTAAGTCACAGTCATTGTTTATCCCTTAATGTCACAAAGCTATCTATCTTTGAAATACTTTTGTTTCTGAGATGCTCAGTTTAATTTTTCAGTTATAGAATTTATAGCCAGATTAAGGTCACAAGATAATAGATGGGATGCTGACCTTTATTAAATTTAATTAGCTGAGTGAATAAATATTAAAAAAAAAATGTATAATGTTACATCCATAGGCATTTACCAGGATAAATTTCTCAGTACCTGTGCTGACTGTACATCATATCTATCTCTTGCCTCCATTGCCTTAGACTTCTCTATAGACCATTTCAGTACTTTAAGTAATTATTACTCTTTCTTTTAGAAGATTTTGTACAATTTATTAATATATTGCTTGCACAGTCTTTAAATATAAATATTTGACAATCCATCTCCAGAAATATGATTCATTATTCATTAATATTATTTATAAAACACAAAACTAAATTACTCATGATGAACTAAACCCTACTCAGGATGATGTTACTGCCTTGTGCTCAGTGAGTGCCAGGACTGGTTCCATCTTCATCATAACCTTAGTATGGATTAAATGCTTTATCAATAAAAGACTGAATGAATGAATGAATGAATGAAAACATTTATTTAGTGATATTAGTAAAATATCTGTGGGATAGACCTAAAAAGGTAGGTACTTAATAACTACAGGGGAAAAAACACTGGCTCCTGCAATAGCTACATAATCTACTATGACAGAGAGATAAAAAAAACTTCTGTAAGCAGTCTTTTGTAAACTGTTCTTGCTACTTATGTTATTTTATCTCTAAGAATGTACCTGAGTGAAACTGAGCTACCTCCAAGAAATTTAAAAACATAGTACTTATATCAGGAGCATTGCATTGCAGTAACTGAGACCTGGTTCAAGGCTCCAGGGAGCACCCCTGCAATACCAGGCTACAACTCTTACCACACTTTTTGGCCACCAGATCAGAACGAAAACACTAAAGGTGGAGGAGTGTCCATTTTCACCAAGGATAGTCACACTACCAGGCTAGTTGTCCAACACAATGCGTCTGAATTTCTCCAGGTGCAACTAACACTAGGTAAGACTGCAGTCCAAATTATAGCTTGCTACAGATCCCCCACCATGCCCCAAGATTCTCAATACCCCTTTCCAAACATACTGGAAAATATTAAGATACAACCAAACACCTTAATACTGGGTGATTTCAACTACCCTGCCATTAACTGGGAAAACTACTCGTGTACCAAACACCTTTGCCCTACAGTTTTTGGAATTCATAAATTCCAATGCCCTGGATCAACTAATCCATAGTCCCACCAGGGGCTCCGATACCCTAGACCTGGTCATTACCAGCATGGGAAATCGATGCTCCATACCTATAATCACCCATCCACATCCCACCACCCAGTAAGGAAACCTCCATGAAAAACTTCTCCAAAGCCAACTTCATGCTACTCAAGTCAAAAGTCACAAACTTCATGACACCCATGCAGACAGGAACTGAATGTTTGACTGTAAACACTAAGGCACTGTACGAGCACATCCACTCGTGCATGAATCGTGCCATCCCAAATAGAACCAAGACGCTCTCCTCCAAAAAAAGGAAGCCAATCTGGTGGTTCCCTGCCATAAACTAATTTTACAACAAAAGGAAGAAGTTGTTGCAGAAAAGAGGAAAATCCCAGGATGCAAAAAATACTCCCTTACCAGCCTCAGTAAGAAGTTGAGATCCCTCATAAAATCCTCCAAAGCTAGTTACGAAAAAAAATTGCCAAAGATTCCAAAGACAGCCACAAGGCATTCTATAGCTATGTCAAGAATCAAAATGGCAGTGCTCAGATCTGCTCTGAGCTACAACAGAATGGCATTAAATATGCTGATCCCAAGGATATTGACAATATCCTGGCAGATTGATTCAGTGCCAACTTCACCCCCCCTCTCACCCCTAAAGGCCCCATCTCAATACCGAAAGATTGCCAAATTCCTGTAATAACAGCCACACAGGTAAAAACCACACTCTCCAAAGTTAAGAATACAGCATCCATGTGACCATACGACATCCCGGGCTGTGTACTACATGAACTACAAAATGAACTGGCATCTCACCTAAGTGTCATGTTTAATCATAGCCTCACCTCAGGCTTCGTGCCCACTGAGTGGCACACAGCTACAGTTATCCCACTCCACAAGGGGGGATCCAGCTTGGATCCTGGGAACTACCGCCCCATCAGTCTGATGAGCCTGATCTGCAAGGCCATGGAACGTATTATCATGGAACTTATAAACAAAGACATTGGCAACCTTCAAACACTGGACCCCCACCCAGTTTGGGTTCATGAATGGCCGATCTTGTCTCCTGAACCTGATTGACTTATTCAAATCAGTCTCCAGAGCCATGGATGAGGATAAAGTGGTCCACACAGTCTATCTGGACCTCACCAAAGGTCTTTGACACCATCCCCCACTCTGGAATGATAAACTTACTAAGCTGGGTGTTAATCCCTACATCACTCGATGGGTTGCCAACTGGCTTACGGACAGAACCCACACTGTAAAAGTAGCCGACTCCAAATCCAGCTCCAGACAAGTGACAAGTGGAGTACCTCAGGGTTCAGTCCTGGGACCACTCTTGTTTGGTATCTACTTCTCTGAAGTACAGGCCAACACTAAGGAAATCTGGCTAATAAAGTTCGCAGATGACTGCAAACTGGGAGCCATTATTGAATCCTCAAATGATGTGGATATTCTACAAAAGGGCCTTACAGAAATAGATGCTTGGTGCCAGAGCCATGGGCTCAAGCTCAATGCCAAGAAATGTATAGTTATTATAGTTATCCCCTTTGGGAAAAAACATGTACCCATAAATTGCCATATAGGTGGCAGTACACTAAATGCTGAAAGTGTGATAAGAGACTTAGGGACACAGGTGGAGAGTGGTTTCACCTTCGATAACCACATCACCACAACAGTCAGGAAATCCTTCTATGTGGCACCTCATCACCAAGGGCTTTTTATCCAGAAAATAGGAGGTCATTGTCCCACTGTACACCTCTCTCATTAGACCCATTATAGAATACAGTGCCCCATTTGGTGTGTACCTGTCAAGACATCTGCAACAACTGGAAAGGCAGCAGAAATACCTCACTAAAAGAATCACAGGCCTATAGCAGATGCCCTCTGATGACCATCTAAAAAAACTCCAGCTATACTCTGTCGCATATTGTCTGCTCAGAGGTGATCTCTGCTTAACATACAAAGCCATGTCAAACCCAGAGCTGTTGGACATGCTACACTTAAAGAAATCCCAGTTCCTCAGAGCCACATGCTGCAGGGATCTAAACCTTGTCATCACAATGAACAAAACATGCTGGTGGGATGGGTTTCTAACCTAGAGACTCCCCAGACTCTGGAATAGACTGCCCACACATGTCGAGCAGAGTGCCTCTTTGGCCCTCTTCAAAAGGAACCTTGATGATTGGATGGGAGATAGGAAATTCACCCAGGGGATCACGTCAGTCACCCTGCTAGACAGGGATCCAGGGAAGTAAATATTGTGGGAAGAAATAGCCAGAGAATTGTTATGGCTAGGCTTGTATAGGCCCTAGGGCCGATAGCCTAATACTAACCTATGAACCTGATAACATTATTTCACATAACAGTGAAATTATGGTAGTTGTGTAGATTAGGACACACCAGGATGCACAATAATAAGCACGTATCCATGGTTTGACATGGATTATGACTGCTGCCTACTTAAAGTGCACTCTAGTCAGAGCACTATTTCCCCCGAAGTAAGTTATTTTTCATGGTGATGGAATAAGAAGACATACCTCTCAACTGTCCCTTGTAAACCTTTTTGATTTTCTGGTAAATCATAGAGGATTACAGTCTCTCAGTAATGCTGGACATTGCAGCTTCACACTTCTTATTGTTCGGAAAGTGCAAGTTGGTGTAAAACCTGCCATTTTAATAAATTCTTAAGTGAGTTAGGGGACAAGACAGAATTAGAAGGTAACCATCCTTGGTTTTGTCTTGTCTTGTGTTTTCTACCCTGTCCCTAGTAAAATTTTTGGATTTCCTAGTAAATTGCTGAGGACTGCAGTCAGTCAGTAATGCTGGGCATTAAAGTTTAATGCTTATTGCTGTTCACAAAGCGCACATTCATGTAAAACCTACTATTCTGTTAATTTTTCAAGCGAATTAGAGTAATATTTAAAATTTGTACTTGATTTTGTGGACCATTGCCCCTATCATTTTTGGCTTTGTGAAGAATTTTTGAGAAAAGAAGTTAGGAGCATGTCTCTTAACCTCTTATCACAAAAATCTGGACAAAGCCTAAAATAATGGGGTGATAAATGACCAATAACAGGGACAAATTTTAAATATTGCTTTTATAAATGTAGAAAATCACTACAATAACAGGATTTGTGTTAGCATTCATTTTCTGAAAGATATGAATGCAGAAAATCAAATGTATGTCATTATTTAGTGACTTTAATCCTTACTGATGTGATTTTTCAGAAAACCACAAATATTATGAGGAGCAGACTAAAAAATAAGAGTCATAAATTTGGTCAGTTTAGAGGTATGATTGGGAGGAAAGGACTGCATCTATTGTCAAGAACAAAAGTTCTAGCATCAGCATGTTTATAGCTCGCAGCTGTCCAGATTTTCACAGGATGTCTAGATTTCTCCTTGATATTTTTGCTGGGTTCCTCATAAAATGTGTAATTGTCTGGTAAATAATTCAGGATGGAAGTCAGTAAATAATGACTGACATTTGAGTTTCAGCCTTAGAACCCTTTATAAAATGCATGCTAATGCAAAATATTCTATTCTATCAACTTTCTAAATTTATAAGAGCAATATTTAAAATCTGTCCAAATAAAGATGCCCAAATTCTGAGGGTATATAATACTTTTAATATCATACAAGTAGAAATAAAGAAATAGGTTAGCGCTTTCACGATTGCTCGCTTCTTCAGACCTAAAACAACTAGATAAAACAAACCTTTAAATAATATACAAAACACTTAAAAACAATTAAAAGTTAATTAAACTATCAATTAGTGTGCTAAACCCCTCTTCTTAAGTAGTGGTTTTAAAGCAATAGCACTGTTAAGACCAGGTTCCACAGATGCCTTAAAATTTACAATCCATTTTAGCTCTAACAATATCATCTTCTCTTAGACTATTATATATTATTTGAAATACTGTAAACTTGAAACTATGACCCTTGCCAACCTCAGACATGTTTTGCTAACGCATTAGTAGTTTTTTCATTGCAAATATCATTAAGGTGCTGCAGAATCCTTTCTTTGAGCATCCTGTTAGTTTTCCTTATATAGTATGATTCACATTGTCTGCATTTAGCCATGTATACCAGGTTCCTAGTACAGCAGTCAGCATAAAATTTCAAATTAATAAGTTGCTTGCTTAAGGGATGTATAATAGAAGATGTAGTCCAGATGGAACTATAGCCCTTACATAAGCGACAGGCAAAAGTGCCCTTACACTGTGACTCAAGATGTTTATTAGAATTAACATGTTTATAACAGAGGTGTTGCTTCAAATTCCTAGCATTTTTAAAGCAAAAGCTTGGAGTTAATTGTATATGCTCACAGATAGATGGATTGGTTAGCAAGACCGACCAATTTTTCTTTACAATCTCACAAATCTTGTTAACTTCTGAAGAGTAATTCAGACATACTCTATTCTTATCAATAGTAGGTACATTCTCAGCTCTCCTTGATACAGTGGAATAGTCTTCAGAATAATATGGTGTAGCAGATAACCCATTTGTTCCATTCAGTCCAATAACTATCTTATCAAACTCATAACTTTTATAACCTCTCAGCAATAAATCTGCTTTTAACATATTCAAGGCTTCTTTCAACTGAACACTATCAGTATATAATCTCATACATCTTAAAATGTGATTCTTAACCACATTCTTACTCACAAAGGGTGGATGCATGCTAGAGCGATGTAATAAGTTATTCTTCCTAAATGGCTTTCTATACTGCTTATTAGATATATGTCCTATCAAATCCTTGCTCACAGTGACATCTAAAAATCAATAGTATCAATGGAGTAATGCATAGTAAAGGATAGATAGTCAGTAGTAGTTCCTAGCATTTCAACAAAAACTTGCAGTTCATCTTCACCACCATCCCAAATAAAAAAGATATTGTCCAGAAATCTCTTATAAAACCTAACATGTGCTTTACAAGAATCTTTAGAAAAAACACATTCATGTTCCCAGTTAACTAAAACCAGGTTAGCATATGTATTAGCACATGCTGTGCCCATGGCAACACCTACAGTCTGTAGAAAAAAATTCAGATTCAAAGAGAAAGACATTATTCTACAAAACTGGTTCTAATAAGGCACAGACCAAGCTGGCCTTAGAATTGGAGAAGTTACTCTCTTTTGTCAAAATTTGCCTCACTCGTTTAATCCCGTCATCATTAGGAATCATAGTAAAAAGTGATTTCACATCCAATGTGACAAATAGCATACTTCTAATAAATTCTTTCTTTAGCCCTTTGGCCCAATTATACAGATATTCTATAAACTGTTTGCTATCCCTTAGGACTGTAGTGAACCACTACTTAAGAAGAGGGGTTTAGCACACTAATTGATTCTTTAATTAACTTTTAATTGTTTTTAACTGTTTTGTATATCATTTAAAGGTTTGTTTTATCTAGTTGTTTTAGGTCTGAAGAAGCGAGCAATCACGAAAGCGCTAACCTATTTCTTTATTTCTACTTGTATGATATTAAAAGTATTATATACCCTCAGCATTTGGGCATCTTTATTTGGACAGTTTAATTTATTTGGATTTCCCTAGATTCCACAGTGTTCTTTGGTTTCTACTTTAATATTTAAAATCTGTTCATATTTTAAACCTTTGTCCCTCCATTTTTTTAACTTTGCCCAGATTTTTTGACTAAGAGGTATAATCATGTTACTTGTGGACAATAAGAAATGTACATCTATGATGTATGGTGTTACTGATCAGCAAATTTACCAGAGAATCAAGTAAGAGTCATTATTTTGGAATCAGGGACAACCTGCAAAAGTCTGTGCAGTCGAGAGGCATGGTCTGGGTGATCACTAACAACAACCATCAGGTATGTAAATGGTTCCATGTGATTATTTGTCTTCAAGTGTTTTGTAAAGCTTCAAAAAATAGATCCAAGGGTTTGTAGAAACCACCAACACAAGAAAAAATAATCCTCAGAAGTTCTTCTCACACAGCCTCTGAATAAAGAAACAGTCCAAACACACCAGCGAGGTGTGATGTATAAAGACACAGTTTACTTCACGCAGTTTAGACCAAAAATTGTGGAAAAACGAAATACTGAAGCACAGGCAATACAGGCTCAAATCACCACCTTTTAATGTAAGTGCTTTCGGTAGAGAGATTCTCCCCCACCTTCCTCAGACAAATTAATACAAAAATGAAAAAGCCAATAACCATGATTAAATACCCCACTCAATCATGACATCATGACTGTTAATAAGCAATTAAAAATTCAGAATTCACTTGAAAAATCCACCTATAATTTATATAATATATTTTCTTATATGTAATGATAGATTATATAAATGTACATAAATTTGATATAAAAGATTATACTTAGTACATGACTATACTTTGCTTTAAAACTAACATGCACGCAAGCAAAACCTAAGCAATATTTGTAAAAATTATTATAATTATAACCATGATTGTGGAAAAACCCATTAAGGCTCTGACCACAATTAAAAATTAGATTAAAAAAGAAATAACATAGAATGAAAATAAAGATAATTATAAAAATAAATATAAAAATAAAAATATTTATCTTTTTAAAGCCTTTAGCTTCAGAATACATTTGATGGACAATATTTCATTCAAACCTGGGGCAGTATAGGAAGCAGTACGAATTTGCCAAAAAACCTCCTGTTGTTCAAGTTGTAACTGCCAAGGGTTTTCCCAGTTAATGGTAGGGTAGTTGAAATCGCCCATTATTAGGGTGTTAGATTGTACCGTAATACTTTCCAGTGTATCAAGAAATGAGGAGTGGGAATCCTGGGGCATGGTGGGGGGTCTGTAGCAAGCTACAGTTTGGATGGCGGTCTTGCCCAGAGTTAGTTGCACTTGGGTAATCTTGGATGCATTATGCTGTTCAACTAGCCTGGAGGTGTGGATATCCTTAACGAATATGGACAGGCCTCCACCTTTAGTGCTTTGTTCTGGGTTAGGTGGCCAAAAGGTGTGGTATGAATTATAGCCTGGTAATGCAGGGGTGCTCTCTGGAGCTTTGAACCAGGTCTCTGTCACTGCACAGATGTCGATGTCCTCCATTTTAAGAAGTGCCTCGAGTGAGTGCATTTTGAGGTTTAGACTTCTAGCACTGAGTAGCATTACCTTCAGATTTTGCTTGCTTGTATCTGTTACGGTGGTGAATTTGTCATTTGAACCTTTCCTAAAAAAAGCACTATAGGGGTGGCAAGAGCCTTAGCCAGTATCCGGAATCCCAAGGGCGACAGGTGCAAGCCATCTCTGACAAAGCATCGTGGTCTGTTGGTCATGTCGTCCCAGGCAGACAAATACTGAAAGCCAACTAATTTATAAAAAAAATTCCTGATCTTTCTCAGTCCCATTGGGAACCTTATTGCATCTTAAACCATTTGTAACTATTCTACATAATACATTCATAAAAAAAAGTTATCAAGCTGTAAACTTTTAAGTTTTAATAACCATTTCTCTAGGAAGTCAATATTGTTTTCAACTGTCATACCTTGCCATTGTAATTAATTATACTGGTCCCAGGGCCAGAAATGTCATAAGTTTTATGCATCCAATCATTAAAATTGAATTGGGTCAAATTAATATGTTTAACTAAGTGAAATAAATTGTGTTTTGATGCATCTCAACTTGCTGGAGTGTTTGGACTGTTCATTTTTTAGAGGATCTGTGCAAAGACATTTTGAGGGGTTATTTTTAAAGCTCTGGGATAAAAAAAGTTTCAGTCCATTCTGATGAAGATTCTTCATTAACTGATTGTATTTGATGTGTAGTGGTTTAAGGTCTGGTAAGCTGTTGCTCCCTGGGAAATGTGTCTTTCCTTCCTTGGGCATTTTTAGGTACTAGAGTTGTTATTTTCAATGAGAAATTTGAAGATTTTGCCCTTATTCCTGGGAACTCTGCAAAGCTTACTGGGATATATTAAAAAGCAAAAGAAAAATAACAGAAAAAACTCACACACCAAAAATATATTAAAAAGTAATGTGCACAATAGCATAGCAATTGTACATGGAAAAAGAATGTACAAAGGCAGAAAAATTATTCATAAACAGATACAGGTAGTGTAGAGCACAGGTGTATCACTAACAAAATGAGTGCAAAAACAGTATGAAAATAATTCCACTACCATAAAACCTCAAATTAATGTTATTCATGAAGGACACTTATTTGTGAGATATGGAACATGAATGTTATCACAAACATCAAAACAAAAAAAATGGATAATTTGCTGTTTATAGTAGATAATATAGTTGTTGCTAATGCTGCATGTACAGCAAAAATACATAGACATTCAGTTGTGTAATGTCACCATGGTAGGAAATGCTTTAGGACACAAATCTTGAATACTAGTCTGACGAGGCTTTAACAGTTGAACAGGTTCTGTACTGAGAGCCAGATACTGGATAAACTACGTGTCCATCAATGGAAGTGGCAGGAGGAAGAAGCAGGCCAATGCCTCAGCAAACCAGGATCACAACTGCTGTGATCATTCTGGCTGTGGACATCTTCTGGAAATGCACAGGCAACATCACAGGCAAATCTTGGGTTTCTTCCAACCAAATCCTACATACCAGTATATAAAGATCCCAGATACACTAAAGGAAATAACCCTCATTATGAAAGATTTCCACTCAATAGGCAACCTACTAAACATCCTTGGTGGAGTGGATGGCATACAAACAACCATATATAAACTGACTATGGATGATGCACTATTGGACCTCAAGAGGCATGCATACTACTCGGTTAACTCCAAGTTGGCACACAATCAGACAAGCCACATCATGGATATGTCAGCTTGCAATGCAAAGAGCAAACATGATGCCCTTGTATGATATTCCAATGCCATGTACTGCACATTGGAATCTGGGCTGATATCTCATGGACATATATTAGGTGATGCTGGGTATCTGCTGGAGCCATGACTGCTTATATTCATCCTCAACAACATTTGTTGCTTCTGTTGGACATCTGTGGTGACATTCTCCATTGGACATCTGAGGAGGCTTGCCAGATTTTGCAGCCTACTGCATCCTGCAGATATTGATACTGGGAAACCTGCAAACTGGGTTAGAAAACCACAGTGATAACTAGACCAGGGATGGCCTGTCCTTACTATCACCAGTTCCAAGTAACGGTGCATGGCAGCCATTATGACAACATGCACAGCGCATCTGGGATGCCATAGTCACAAAGTTCTTCAGATAAAGGTAAGTTGAGATGCTTGAAATAATACAGTACATATTACCAAAGTACTGTGGTACGGTAAGACTGTGCAGATAATGGGTAGTAAACCAGACCTGTAATAGGCATAACATTCTGTAATACAAGTGCTCCATGTATCAAGAGATCAAGCTAAAATGCACATGGGGCAGACCACAACAGCACCTAATGTTATACAGTGGTATGGACCTCAATGTCTCTCATGTGATGAAACAATTTACTGGCCAGTACCCTTGCTTCCCCTGAGGTAGATAATCCTGACCATACTGCCTGTCCCTATCATATATACATACTGGTGTGGTACTCCTATGTTTTGGTAAGACACATACAAACCAACAAACCAAGACACGCACGTGAGACTCTGGTGCATGGTCCTGAGTAAATCAACGAATAAACCAAACGGACCAGCACTCCACATACACCCACACTTAGTCTGGAATACCTGAGATGTCTATGGCATCACATCTTGACAGTGAAGGAGAGGGTGTACTTCCCAGCAGACATATCCAGCCATGGATAGGGTGAAGACATTTTTGCAGGTGGCAGAGACACCAGTGACATACTGAATGTCTGAGGTGATATGTTAGCTGTCCTTTTGTGGGACTGTGAATCTGAAAATGATGTGCTTGGACAACATTGGAGAACATCTACACCACAGTAACAAGAACTATTTTGAGTCTCATAGCTTTTAACACAGCCTACTTCCACTGCTGCAGTGTGGCACATTGTACTCTAAGAAGGACAATGTGCTCCCTGTCAAACTGAACATGGGCAGAATATGCCACATGCAGTACAGTGCAACTGAAGCAATTCAGACCTAGTGCACAAGAAGACTGTACTTGTAGGCTGTGCTGCACTAATTGTACATGAATGTCCAGGTATGCTGCGGTTTCAACATCCACACTTGTGGTCTGTGGAGCCATCGTGGTAGCTCTGTCTGAAGGTCACCATGGGGAATGCACATTACCCATCCATGTGCCAACATCACTGGACACCAAAAGGACCTGTAATCTGTGTTGGAGACTGCAAAAGTAAAGCATCCCAACCCTGACCTACAGGTATGTGTAGGGACACCTGTAGGTGGGACTATGTATTCTGGGGAGAGTACTACTGACTGACCTACAGGTATTCCTCTGTAGGCACTGCGTCAGCACCACTAATGATAGGGTAGGTGCCCCATGCCTGCTCCGGGACAGTATCATTGGTACCTTTTGTTAATCTGGGCACATCCACCCTCTGGTGGCCTTGCCTGTCACCTCTTGGTAATGACGAAGATATGCAGAAGTGCTTTTGGCAGGACCTGTAATATGATGCATGTGTCCGTGACAGTTTGTTCCTACTCCAACCACTGAATTATGCTATGTTTACATAAACATATGTGCCTACCCAAACAGAATGTCAAGCCACTGCAAACACCTGGTTGTCAGTAGCCCATGATGTTCCCTTGCTGGCATTCAGTGTGAAGGGACAAATAACTGATATTCATTGCATGCCATTAATATATGACAGGGGTACATATATGTTGGTTAATGACAATACTGTAGGGAATCACAGCACAGTAATGCAACTCCACACCTTACATGAGGTTTTCAGCCTAAATATGATACCTGTAATATCTATTATATCAACTACCACACTCAAGCACAGAATTTGTTTGGTAAATAGTGAATGGATGTAGATTACCTGCCTTTTCTTCCATATCAGACATAGACCTACAGATAATTTAGAGTCAACAGTCCACTTATCACATTTCTTTGGAATGTGGGAGGAAACCAGAGTACTAGAGAAAACCCACTCAAACAGAGGCAGGCCTTGCAGACTCTAAAGATAAAATTCCCTAGATGTGAACAAAATTGTAGATTTTATTGCTGTGAGGCAAAAATGGTACTTATTGCGCCAGTGTGTTGTTTATTTAGGGTGGTAAGGTTTATTTTCCATTTTTTAACAGCTCCTACAAAATAAAAAAAAAAAAAAAAACACGTTACTGATCAACATATTACACAGCTAAGTAGTTCATATAAACACTCACTGAGATATGGATGGCTTCCAGGAAGGCCTCTGTTTCCTGGGTAGTAAAGTCTGACATTTCTTAACAGGCACTACAATGAAAAAAAAACAGTAGTTACTGAGGAATATATTGCTAAGCTAGATAGCATGTATAATATATATACATATATATATATATATATATATATATATATATATATATATATATATATATAAACCTGTACATGAGCCAAAACCGTGGCCACAGATATTTGAATAACAAATTGTACCTTGAGATTTAAATGTAGTTTCATGGGCACACATATTCAATGAGTAACAGGGTTCCGAAAATCTTCATCAGCTGTAACACCTGAACTGCAGATAAGGGAAGCATGCATACAATGTTGAAGCAAATGCATCCACAGTAACTAGCATCTCAGCCATTGTAAAGGAGGTATACCATGGATATCTAATACAGATGGAATATACAAACCCTAATGCCCTTAGGGCCATCCAATCAGGATGATGGCATAGCAGTGAGGATAACTGGAAGGTGAATCACAGTATGATGGCAGCAGCATTCAAAGGTTAGCATGTGTGCTCATCATGCTATACAGATGAAACCATCAGTGAGATGAGTATATCAGCCAACAATGTGGACAGACTGGGAGCTGCATTTGTTTGTAGGGCATGTTCTCCCAGTCCATGACATGTTGCTTAGAAACTCCCCCCTCGCATGAAGGTAGGTCAGTGGCAGACATGTGGAAAAGCATAGGGCAACACCTCACCCTTGACACTAGCATTCCCACATTAAGAGAGCAGTGCTACCACAAGATGTACCAGAGGCAAAAAGAATGACAATGCTCCATAATGGAGCATGAACACAGGAATCAGCCTGTGTCATTATGTCACTATATTACATCCCCACTATTATATTCATTAACCTCCCGCTTTCCCCATGACACCTCTTTGCTGTGTACTGATCTACATTGTTCCTTTCAACATATAGATTTTACACATCATCACACAAACAAGAAGACCTACTGGGAATAAGAGCAGCTTTTTGCCCATCAACATAATAGGCATTGCCTATATGTATATATCCAGTTGCCACTCAGAATGCTGACAGTTCAGAATGTAGACAGAGAAAACATTAAAGTTAAAAAATGGGAAGAAGAAGAAGAAGGAATTCAAAGCTTACAAGACAAATTATACAATAAAAAACAGAATTACAGAAAGGTAATAAAGATAGTCTTTAAAGTATTAAGAACTGATGGATAATCTTCAGTCCATTTTATAACATAAAACAGAACTTGCCTTGAAAAAGTTCATGCTACAATTGTATACCACAACTCTTAAAGGGCTACATAATTTAGCTAATAGATCAAAATTATAAATCTAATCAGATAAAGTGTACAGCAAAACATAATTCCTCTGAAAAAACACAGATATCAATTCAATATTGCTAATATTAAATTATTATGAAAATATTGAATACTGAAAAGTTTGAACAGAAAGAAAAAGATGTGGGTACATTTTTGAATGATAACATTATTAAAAAATAAGTTTTGAACAAGCTAATTGTTTGATGGAAGACATTTCACTAGCAGAAATTAAAGATAAATTAAAAAACTTAAAAAATAATCAAGTACCTGGACTTGATGGTATAATTTCATAAATACACAAACTTTTGCAAATAACATATTTTTTATTAAAAAGAGTATTTATCTCTATACAGAGGGAAATGTAATTTGTCCCTCTTGGAACTATTGCATTGTATCTCTGATTTTTAAACAAGGAAAGGACCCGGAGCAGTGTTCTTCATGTAGACCTATTTCAGTTTTGAACACTGATTATAAAATATTCATGTCAATGATTTCAGAAAGATTAAAAGACATGATTAATAACATAGTATATAAAGATCAAATGTTAAATGGGTTTTATTCAAAACAGGAAAACTGAAGATAATGTTAAAATAATAATTTCAGTTATTGACAATGTCAAGTCATTAAACAGTGGTTTAACTGTTACAAGTCTTGATCATGAAAAAGCATGTATACTGTTAATTGAACATTTTTATTTTGATTTTTAAGAATTTATGGATTTCCAGAAAATTTCATTGTACTTCTGGAAAACAAACATAAAAATTATAAGGCTTCTATCAAAATTGGTTCCATTTTATTGCAATGATTTAAAGTTTATAAAGGTACAAAGCAGGTTGCCCACTCCATATTTGATATTTGCCTTAACAATTGAGTCCTTTAGAGTTGTCATGAGAAATAATATTAATATTAAGGGTTTTAAGCTTAATGAAAAATCTCATTACAACATCCATCTTTCTGTTGTTGATATTCTGTTAACTATTAAATATATATCTAAAACATTAGATGAGATTTATAGTTCTTTCAGACTACACTGAAAGGTCTCAAAATGAAATTTAATGAAGTTAAAACAGACTTTTATATATAAATCAAATATTGGATATAAACATAATTAAAAAGTTTAATTTTCATTAAGTTAAAACTAGTATTAAATATTTAGTAATTCAGATCTCAGATAATTTTGAGTACATTACAGAAGTAAATTATAATGATGCGTAAGAAGAAATCACTTCCTGGATTAATAAATTGAATAATTTATATTTTCTTTTGCAGATAAATTACTTTTTATAAAATTATATTATGCAGTCAACAGGTATTATACCTTCAAAAGAAGCAATCAAAAATCAATAATATACTTTTATGGTATACTGCAATGCCCAGAAATGCATTTTCAAGTCATCAGACTGGGGGATAGAGGTGGTATTGGATTTCCAACTATAGAAACTTATGCCCTACGATCTTTATTCAAAACTGATTTATGTTGGAAAGATGAGTCATGTTGTGCACAATGGAAGCTATTCCGCACATACTTTTGTAATGACTGAAATATTTGAATGTGTACATTAATTTATTAATGAAATCAAATTACGTAACTTTAATATTTATAAGTATTTTAAAAATTATATTTCTAAGAATGGTACTATTAAATTGGTTGCTCTCATAATTTCCAACAGCAAATTCAGAAGTTTATTTTGACAGTAATGTCCTTAATAAGTTGTTGAATTTGTAATTTCATACTGTCATAGACTGGTCCAATTGTTCAGCTGTAGCAAACACATTATCTACTAATAAGATTATGCTTAAATTTAACTTAGAATTTGAAAATTGGTCACTAGATTTTATTGTAAAATCGAGGGCGGCCACGGTGGTGCAGTGGTTAGCATTGCCGCCTCACAGCAAGAGGTTCTCCGGTTCGATCCTCCGCTGGGGTGCCTTCTGTGCGGAGTCTGCATGTCCTCCCTGTGGTCGCGTGGGTTTCCTCCAGGTGCTCCGGTTTCCTCCCACATCCCAAAGACATGCTGCAGGTGGATTGGACACTCTAAATTGGCCCTAGGTGTGTGTGTGAGTGTGCCTTCTGTGGAAGGTTGGGCGCCGGGCTGGCAACTCGACACCGTAAAACTCCACTGCCATTCAGTGTGCGGACAGGGTGATCCGCTGTGGCAACCCCTAACCGGGAAAAGCCGAAATAAGAAGAAGAAGAAGAAGATTTTATTGTAAAATCTAAAACTAAGGAAAGATAAGGATGATGCACAAAATGAAATAGAAAAATTTCCAAGCACACTGGAATACTTTTTCCAATTATAATTGATAATGGTGTTATGAAACCATCTGTAGATCAATGTATGTGTATATAACTTTAAGAAGCTATCCAAGGGCTTGCCCAAGTGTATAAATACTGAGCATATGCAAGCTAGGCTGCCATTTTGTAGGAAGGTGTTGAGATGTAAGCATGTATGTATGTAAGGTCTGTCTTTTAGCCATTTTGTTTGTATTTTATGACGCTGATATCCATCCTGATGTGTTCGTATGTATTAAAGCATCTAAATGAAATACCCCACCTGCTTGTCATCTATGTGAGGAAGAGAGATGAGTATCATGGTATCCAAAGCGGCATGTCTAAAGGGCATGAGGTTAGAGGCAGCATGACCAAAACAACTTAAGGCATTTGCTTGGAATTGGAGGAATATACAAGAGTGAATCTTCCCTAAAATGTGCAACTTCACAAAACATGTCATAAACGAATTTCAAATATTAAAACTTGCTCAGCACTATTTCTTTTTCGTATAATATGAAACTAAGCATACAGAACATTCTAAATGATACTCTTATAAAACGATATGTATGATATTGATAAAAATATTCAAATTACTATGGAAAATATTTAAAATAAAGTCCGAATTGCATAAAATTACTAAAATAAAGGAAAACAACCGCATTTTTGCAAAGCGTATATTTTCATATTAACCAAAGATATCTGAGTTATCAGAAGTGTATAAAGTGTTTGCATGTTTGTGCAGTGTTACAATAAATTTATTTTACAGAATACAGCCATTACAGAGCATATTTCACAAAGTACAGTATTTCTAAGAGTTCATTGTGCATTTGAATGTTATTACAAGCTCATAGAACAGTTTGTTCATACATAATTACAACGGCCATATTTTCAGTGTGTTTGTACATAGTGGGCATGGCAGATGGACTTCGAAAATCCAGTGCACTCATGTTTAACAGTAATATTGCTGAGAACTGGAGAGTGTTTGAGCAAGAGTAGAACATTTTCATACAGGCTGCATTTTCTGATAAAGATGACCATACAAAGACATTTATTCTGATTAATTTAGCTGAGTCAGAAGCCACAGGAAGGGAACATTCATTTGTGTATGCACCTGTTATCTAGAAAAAACATCATATTGTTGTACAGGCTGAGTCTAGGGAAGATAATGAGTGCTTAAAATGTAAAGTTAGAGAAATGTGTAATCCCCAGATGAATGTTACAATGGAAAGGCACTTATTTTGCACAAGGGATCAAAAGCCTAGTGAAACCTTTGCAGCATACATAACTGACCTGAGAAATAAAGCTAAAATGTGCATATTTTGTGATTTAAGGGATGAGCTGATAAAGGACATACTTGTGTGTGGTATAAAAGATGATGCTGCAAGAAAGATTTAGTTTCATGACAGTGATTTAACTTTGAATAAGGCCACTGAGATTGTCAGATATACAAGCTCACAGAAAAGTACACAGATATGCTTATAAATGTGAACAGCTCTAGAAGGCACAATGACAAAGCTCATCTTGACAGTATGCAGCACTTTACTAAAAAAAAAAAAACAGGGCCAAACACATGGAAGCAACTGTAGCCCCTGCAGAACTCTCTGGTAAACCCCAGAGCTTTCTTGCAAATTCCAGAGTTTGCACAGTCTCAGTGAAGCACAAGATTGAGTCAGCAAACTCAAAGCATGGGCCCCAACCTAGTTTCATTGCCAACTGTCATAATTTTGGTGGAGGTCATGAATCTGAAAAGGAAAAATGTTTAGCTTTTGGTCAACAGTGCCACAAATACAATAAATGGAATCATTTCAAAATGTTTTGTAAATCAAAAGGTCCACATTTTTTTTATTAAAAGGGAACATTTTAAGAAATGAGTTGATCAGTTAGAGAGCTGCAATCATACTCTTTATGTTGATGGTGTGTCAGTGCTTCATGAAACAGTCATTGCAGTAGATTTAAGGGCAAAGAATGAAGTATTTTGTACTGTTTGGATAAATGGCAAACCCATCTAGCTCAAAGTTGATACAGGTTCCAAGTGCAGTGTTATGTCTGCAGAAACATTTGCTAGCGTATGTTATGGGGAAAGGCTTGATTTGGTTAGGTGTGCGAAGCTTGTTGCTTATGGAGGTGAAGTAATTCAAGCCAAAGGCTCAGTAGTGCTTTCATGTTACTCTGCTGGAAGAAGCTAGGACTTGTTATTTTATGTGGTTAAGAGGCACGTCCAGTCATTATTAGGGCTCAGAGATAGTTTAAAATTGGGATTTCTTTCATTAATAAGGAAGCCCACCCTGGTAGCTTAAAAGACCACTAATCAAATTTCGCCCAGTACATTTTTTTCCACCTATGCTGATCTGTTCGAAGACAAACTTGGCAAACTTCCAGTTGTGTACTCCATGAAGTTAGACCCAGAGGTCAGTCCAGTTATCAGGCCAGCACAAAAAGTTCCAAAAGCCATGCAGGACAGAGTCAAGGCCGAGTTAGATAAAATGGTGAGACAAGGTGTGTTTTGTCTAGTGTAAACTCCAACTGAATAGATATCTTCCATGGTGGTAGCTCATAATAAATATTCAGATGACATCAGAATATGTAATGATCCATGAGATTTGAACAAAGCATTAAAAGACCTCATCATCCAATGCGCACAGTTGAAGAAATCACAGCCTTGATGCCAAATGCCAGAATTTTTTTCCATCTTAGATGCAAAGAGTTCATTTTGGCAAATTTAGCTTGACAAAAAAATCATCATTGCTCACTATGTTCAGTACTTTGGCAGGTACAGATTTTTGAGAATGCCATTCGGAATAGATTCTGCAAGTGAGGTCTTTCAACGTGCAATGGAGCAAATTTTTTCTGGGTATCCTTGTGCTATTATAGTAGATGACATACTAGTAGGAGGTCATGATGAAGCACAGCATGACAGAAACCTCAGAAAAGTTCTGGAAAGGGCACGTCAATTGAATCTTAAGCTCATCCCACACAAATGCATATTCAGGATACAAGAAGTTACTTATGTTGGTCATTTATTTACAAGTTCAGGCTTATGACCAGACCCTTCAAAACAAACAGCCATTCTCGAGATGCCAGCTGCAGACAATGTTCCAGCCCTGGCATGGTCAACTACCTAGGCAAGTTCATTCCAGACTTGAGCTAACTATCAGCACCATTCAGAGAGATGACACGTAAAAATGTATCCTGATCTTGGCTAGAGCAACACCAAAGAGCATTTGAAGTCCTGAAACAGAGAATTGCTAGTCCACCAACTCTCAGATACTATGATGTTCACAAACCAGTTACACTTTACTGTGATCCTTCAAAATATGGTCTTGGTGCAGTCATTCTACAAGAGGATCAACCTGTTGCCTATGCATCGAGAACTCTTCCCCAAACTGAAATGCAGTATGCCCAGATCAAGAAAGAGCTTTTGGCAATTGTGTTTGCATGTCTGAAGTTCCATGATTATGTTTATGGTAGACCCATCAAGATTGAAACAGACCAACAACCTTTAGTCACTATCTTGAGAAAGCCTATGCATTCAACTCCAACCTGACTGCAACATATGATGCTGAGATTGCAAAAGTATAATTTCAATCTTGTCTACAAGAAAGGCAAACTTCTTTATCTTGCTGATACATTATCCAGATTGCCCAGAAGCACTACAGAATAGCATGAGAATGAAAACCTTGATTTTGAAGTCATGGAAGTGAAAATTTTTTCTTCCACACGTCCTGATGAGTTGAGAGATCACACAGCCACAGATCAAGTTTTACAAAGGCTTAACCACTTTATTAATCAAGGATGACTGTCAAAGCAATCTAGTTTACTTCAAGATGTGCAACCTTATTTTCCATGCAAAGATGAGATTTTGTCTTACAAAAGAATCATTATGAAAGGTCCAAAAGTAATTGTTCCAAGTCCTTGCAGCCAAAGTATATCACTATCTTGCAGTGGGGTCACCCAGGTACTGACTCTACCAAAAGAAGGGCAAGAGGACTAGTATTTTGGCCTTCTATGTCACAAGACATTGAGAGAGCACTTTTATCCTGTTCAGTGTGTAATAGTAGTAAGCCATATCAACAGAAGGAACCACTTCAGCTAAACCAGATTCCCGGACTTTCATGTACGAGTCTGCACAAAGTTGTTTCTGACAATGGCATGCAGTTTACAAGCCAACAGTTCAAAAGATTTGCTGAAGAATGGGACTTTACTCATGTCATGAGAAGCCCAGAGTACTTGCTGTCAAATGGATTGGCAGAATGTGCAGTTCAAAGTTCAAAACAGTTACTAGAGAAGTCAAAATGAGATAATAGTGATGTTTTCCTGAATCTCTTGAATCTCAGAAATGTTCCTCATGATAAACATCGTGGCTCACCTGCTCAGAGACTTCTGTCAAGGCAAACCAGAATCTCATTGCCAATCAGTGGTCAATTGTTGGTTCCATGTGTCAAGAACAACAGGTCAGTGAAAGCCATTCTGTTGAAGAAACACTTAACCCAGAAGTCCTACTATGATAAAACCAGCAAACCGCTCAATCCATTACGAGAAGGAGAAGTAGTAAGGATGCAAATGTCCAAAGGTTATGATTGGATTGGTGTCATGAAGAATATTTTCCAGAGCCGAGATCATACATTGTGGAATCACAAGGAGCAGTTTTTAGGTGGAATTGGAAGCATTTGAGACTGGTGTCCAAGCCTATACCACAGCATGTAGCCTGTGAAAAAGACTATCTCAGAGTGAGTTGTCCAGTGTTCCAATTCCAGAGGAAGTTCCAGAGGACATTCCCATTCCTATGATAAATCCAGAAGTTTCTGATACTAGTTGTGCACCACAGACTGTCCTTGTTGCTAAATTTGGTCAAGATTGTTATGTTATGAGATATGGTCACATCTTTAAACCCTGTAGCAGATATGAAGCAACTTGGACATGAACATTGCATTTTGTTTCTAATGTCTATAGTAATGCATGTCTAACTCTGATATTGTTTTTACAAAAGGCAGTATTTTTAAGGGGGAGGATATAAATCAATGTGTGTGTGTATACCTTTAAGAAGCTATCCAAGGGCTTACACAAGTGTATAAATACTGAGCATGTGCAAGCTAGACTGCCATTTTTTAATAAGTTAACCAGTTTGTTTGTATTTTATGATACTGCTAGCCATCCTGATGTGTTTCTGTCTATTAAAAGCATCTAAACAAAATACCCCACCTGCTTATCTGTGTAAGAGAGAGAGAGACGAGCGACACCATCCATTTTGAAGTTGTACAAATTAATTTTAGAACTAGATGTCACATTTACTGAAAAAAATCTCAATAGCCTGAATGACATTGATAATGATAATAATTAAAATTTAATTTTAAAGTCTGTCACCTTATCTTCTAGTTCAATTTGTAAAGTTTTTTTCTTGAAAATACTTATTATTACTGTCATTGAATTACTAAAAATATTCAAAACCATCAAAATTTCTTGTTGGATGTGCAATAAAGGAATTAAGGCTAAATGGGAGTGTTGGCAGGTTAGGGTTGGGGTAATAGTTAGGCAAGGGGATAGCTTTAGTATTTTGTTTAATTATTAGTGCATTTTCTGTGACTGAGCCTATTTTATGTAGCACTAGTGTTAAGAATAGGGTTTTTCTAAGGTAAACTGCAAGGTTAGGGTTAGGATTAGGGTTAGCATTCATTAGTAATGTATTTTAGTGTAAATTAATCAGAGTGCTTCCCTTTTTTGCTATCAGATTAATGTGAATATTGTCTCTCTTTTGAGTGTCTACATTTTCATGAGTCAACATTATGGACTGTTAGTATTTTGGTGTCAGTATTGTCAGTGCCTACCTTTTGATATGTCACCATTTTGAACTATACTCATATAACCATATATGTAGAGAAAGAGTTAGTATGGTAGTAGGTACTTTGAGTGACTGTCCATTCCTTGTGGCAGTACAGTGACACCATGGTACATTGTAGTTCATTCCTAAAAAGATTAATGGTTGCTGTATACATCAGTGCCAGGACAGGACTGTTGGTGACATTTGTGAGTTTACCTGCATTGTTGCAATGTCTGCATTGTTCATGCATAGATGTATCTACCTCCATTATCACAACATTCTGTCATTGTCCCACGTAGATGTTTGCTTCACCTTTATCTCCATGCTGCATGTCTCCTCACATGTAGATGTATGCTCCATTCTATACGCAAGAAGCATAACTGCCCTCTCCTACATGTATGCACCACCATTACGACTATGTTACTTGACCACCACATTCCTATTTGCTTCGGTAAGATGTTTATTGTGAGGTAACAGTACCACCAAATGCATCCTGATACAGTATACCTTTCTTTGTGCATCCGTGGTGTACATTATGGGCTTTGCTGTTTTATGTGTTGCTGATAAACTTGTGCCATAAAAGGAACCTCAAGAGCAGGAGAATCAACAGGAGACAATTTATGTCAGTGTATACCAGGCTGCACAACCTGTCACATGGTGTATGGCTCATTTTGCCAACCTCCAATTAAACAAAAAGGGCAGCATGGATGATGTTCAGCTGCAGATGGGGGCAATGAAGCAAGATATATGTTATCTACTGGACATCACGTAGGGAAATATCAGCAATGGATGATGGTAAGTTTCCATGAACTGCAGCAGGATTATTACATCCTTACCAATATTGTTGCACACTATTCTGCAATTTGTACTTGGCAGCCTCTTACTATGGCTGCTAGTGCCTAGAGAAGGACCAACACATCATTAGCACACCAGTTTACATCTGTGAGTACTCATATCTAACCATATATTCCCATGCACATGGCCCAGTTCAACCTCATCCTCTAGTACTCCAGATAGCAGTTTTAGCAGTTATAGCAAGCACAGTCTTGTTCAGTACCATTACAGCCACCACACAGGATGTGAGAGATGAAGCAGCCTTCAATTGATGATTACCAGGACAGTTTGTTTATATTATTTCTTAGTCTGCTTGTTTATAATGGATTTTTACTTCTGTTCCTGTGAACGTGTACATAGTTACATATGCTCTATTGTGCTATATTTATTACTGCTTTTAAGAAGTTATTTATCACGTGTGCTATGATTTCTTTCTATTCTTGCTTTCCTTGCAGCATTTCTTGCCAGGGTGTTTGGCTACTGGGTACATGTGGTTGTATCCTCATTGGTATGTGCCTTATGTCCCTTTGTTTCCTGAGTCACTGTGAAAATGTAAGCATTGTTAGGTATAAATTGAAATCCTGTATGCCAAGCAGCTGAAACTGTTGTTGAAGATTGGTCTGTGTGCATTTTACCTTGCTAAAGAAAATTTGTGTGATACAAGTGAAGGTCACATCAATAATATTGTTCCTTCTGATAAATATCTCCTTGATATAATCCTCTACATGGTACTTACAATAGAAAATATAGATATGAGATGCCTGAGGAAAAGGGAAAAAGACTACTTATAAAAACACTCCAATCAGAACACTTGCAAAGATAACTTGTCAAAGGTTTGTTATTTAACTGATAAATCAAATTTGAACGTATCTTAAAGCAGATATTATTTTCTTGTGTAACTGAAACATTTCTATTAATGAACGTTTCAAAAATGTTTTTGCTCTAAATCAGTTTCCATTTTATTGTCAGTTTCTGACCTTAATTTTATCCCATAAGAGATTTTGGAGCTAGGGCTACCACCTTCTCAGTTTTCTAAAGTCAAAATTTCTTACTAAAACTTACAGTTTTTGTATGACACAACATACCTACAAGTAGTACATGCAATTTATTTTCACTGTTACTAAAATAAATATACAGTAGTATGTATGCAGTAATTCTCAACAGAGTGGGAGTTATTAGGGAAATAACAGACCACCATGGGATGTGGTCTGGCCCAATGCCACAAATGGAAGGCCTCGCTACCCTTGGAAGAGTAATTATCACCCTATGATTGGTTTGAATTTGTTTTATTATCAGTATATGCATATTTTTGTATGTTTGATGGAAAATACCTCCTCCTCCACCTATGTCTCATAGTAGCTGTAGAATATGTAATTGTTTTTGGAGGATGTATTTTACATCCAAAATATACATTAAGTTTTTAATGTGTACATACACACACATGCACACACACACATACACACAAATGCACCCAGCAATTACAGACACTTTCTTATTGGCAAAAAACTAGGATAGCTCATTTTGGTTAAATGCATGAAAAATGCATACATTGTAAAGCATTTCACCCACCACCTCCCAAAAACAAATGCACACTCATAGATCTTTCAACTGTACCTGTTTTTGTAGAACACCCTTGATTCAGTCTAATACTTTTGTTCTGTCCTTTGGACAATGCATGATTTTTCTGCTAAATCTCTGAAGATTACAGCCATGCAATAAATCCAAACACTGTAGTTTCACTCTTTTTATTGTTCAGGAACATGTTCATGCAAAACTTCTTGTTGGCTTTGTCAGCAATTCTTCAGTAAAAAAGTTGAGATACACATATTTTCTCTTTGTCTTTCTCATGCATGCATACACACCTATACATGCACGCACATGTAACTCTGCATACTTTTTCTTTTGCTACACTCACTAAATGCAATAGCTTAGTGTGCTTAAGAAAAATGTGTAAATAAAAAATAAATAAAACAAATGACCCAAACAGCAAACATGACTGTAGAAGCAGTTACAAGAACTTCCCATTTTACTTTCTCTCACTTTGAAAGTTAAACAGCAAGTTTTTGTAACTGTGTCTGTAGTCACTTTTGCTTATCATGTCATTTGTTTTTATTTTCTTGTATTTACTTATTTTTCTTATGCGTGGTACATTGCCACATTTAGCAAGCACAAACAAGATGGTGGCCATTTTGTTTTTTTTCTTAGTCTGTGCTTCACAGTGGCTTAATATGCTGTAGTGAAGTCACAGACTTAGCACCTTGTTCTCCTCAAGCATTAGTACTCTGTTAAAGAATGTCTGTTCGCCAAAAAGGTATTTCTGGGAGATCTGCCCATTTTCTAAACTATTTTAGTTGTTCTATTTCATTTTGTGATATTTCTAATATAGTACCATTGTTTTTCCATTATATATAAAAGTTAAAAAATATTTTTCCCTCTAAAAATCTCAGGACATTTGTCATTTTTTCATGTTATTTCTAAGACACAACTGTACATTAGGGCTGTCCTGTGAAAAGAGGACAAATGGCAATCCTAACTTTCAAGTTAAATCAAAACATTGATATCATACACTTGCTACCCTTCATATATTGGTAGCCAGCCAAGTAATCAGCTATCGCTTATCTGACTGACAATACTGCAAATACATTTCACTTCACTGAACTTTTTTTCCACTGATGTGCAACTCTCAAGCTGGGGTGTGTATATATGGGTCCACTATGTAATCACGAAATACTGAAATCCCGAATTTCAGTATTTTGAAATTACATAGCCAAAAACCCAAACACAACACACATTGCTGAAACCGCATAACCCCGAAATTCAAAATCCCAAAGTTAC
>NC_056751.1:394218929-394270515 GCF_019279795.1 Protopterus annectens
CAAAATCTTTATTCTGTAAAGGAAGAAAGACAGAATTAATTACTGTGATAATGGAAATTAAGTAGATATTTCTGGACTCACTTCCATAAATAAGCAGTAAATCAGAAATACTGACAAATGTGAAATAACCTTTGATGTGACAAAAATAACGTACGCCCCATTAAAAAAAGATGAATAGAGTTTGATTTGGTTAGCAATAATGCTGGCTGTCTCCCTTTAATTAATTACTATTTATACATTTGTTAACTGTGGTAAGCCTACTGGATGCAACTGACCCTTTTAAGGGATGATCCAGTACTGTCTGGTAAAGAGACTTGCTCAGAGTCACACAATAGGCAAATGAAGGTAGAAAGAATTAAACCCTGTACCCTTGTACCTTTGGTTACAGGAAGCAGATCAATAACATTTCAGAACCTTAATCCTCTCAAGTAACTGGCAGCCATATTATAAGTAAAGAGAAGATATCTGTGACCGGCTTAAAAGAAAAGAACAAAAGTTGTGCACGTTTGAAGAAATGGGGTAGAACTAAAGAATTTCTTATAGTATTAGCAAGTCCTCCATTATTTGGAAAGGCTCTGCAAATGCCCACTTCTTATAAATTAGAAGAAAAAAATCTGAATAAAAATAAGAGACTTTGGTCAAGTGTAAAGACTCCTACATTAGGCAAAGTACCTGGAAAGCCTTCCGTAATATTGTTTAAGCAGTATGTAATCGATTTATACAGGAAGTTGGTTATGTTACTTATCTGCATGCTGTAGACAAATGCCATGCTTACACCCAGGAGATACCACCTCAACTTTTAGATCTTGCCATCTGTATGTATTGGGGATATAAAGGAGTAGGCATGACATAGCTGCTGTCTATATATACAGTAATAGATTAGGCATGAGTTTTGTGTGGCACCACAGACAGGAAGGGGTGAGTGATAGCTCTGTCTATGTACTAAGAAGTGTATGGCAATACCTAGCAATGCCTCTGCCTACTTGCCATGTGTAGGATAGGATGCAATTAAATATGTTTGTGCAATGGAGCTGGAGAGTGGCAGAAGCTGCTGCAAGCTGAATACAGCATTTGTTGGGCAGATTCATGTTATTAGTAAAGCATGCAAGCAAAGGTACAAGCAAGCAAAATCTGAGGGTAATGCTACTCAATGCTAGAAGTCTGAACCTCAAAATGCACTCACTCGAGGCACTCCTTAAAATGGAGAACATCGACATCTGTGCAGTGACAGAGGCCTAGTTCAAAGCTCCAGAGAGCACCCCTGCATTACGAGGCTATAATTCATACCACACCTTTGGGCCACCTAACCTGGAATGAAGCACTAAAGGTGGAGGCGTGTCTTTATTCATTAAGGATATCCACACCTCCAGGCTAGTTGCACAGCATAATCCATCCAAGATTATCCAAGTGCAACTAACTCTGGGCAAGACCACAGTCCAAACTGTAGCTTGCTACAGATCCCCCACTATGCCCCAGGATTCCCACTCCTCATTTTTTCATATACTGGGAAGTATTAGGGTACAACCCAACACCCTAATAATGGGCAATTTTAACTACCCCACCATTAACTGGGAAAACTACTCATGTACCAACTCTTTTGCTCAACGTTTTCTGGAATTCATGAATTCCATCACCTTGGATCATCTTATTCACACCCCCACCAGGGGCAGCAATATCCTAGACCTGGTCATTACCAACATGGGCAACTGGTTTTCCACACCAGAGGTCAATTCCTCATTGGTCAGATCCGACCACAAGCTAATCACCCTAGACATCCCCATCCTGCCCCCACCCCCAATTAGGGAAACCACCGTAAAAAAACTTCTCCAAAGCCAACTTCACACTTCTTAAGACAGAAGTGGCAAACTTCATGACACCCATGCAGATGGACAGTAAAGGTACGACTGCTGAATCCTACACAAATGCACTTTACAAGCACTTACACGAGTGCATGGATCATGCTATCCCTAATAGAACCAAGATGCTATCCTCCAAATAAAGGAAGCCAATCTGGTGGTCCTCTGCCATAAACAAACTCTACAACAGAAGAAAGAAACTGCTGCAAAAAATAGTAAAATTCCATGACTGGAGGAACTCCCTGGTCAACCTCAGTAAGAAGCTGAGATCCCTCATAAAATCCTCCAAAGCGAGTTACGAAAACAAAATTGCCACTGACTCTAAAGACAACCACAAAGCATTCTATAGCTATGTCAAGAATCTCAATGGCAACACTCAGATCTGCTCTGAGTTACAGCACAATGGCGCTAAATATACAAAACCATCTGATATTGCCAACATCCTGGCAGATATGTTCAGTGCTAACTTTACCCCCCCCTCACCCCCAAGAGGGTCCATCTCTATACCGGAAAAATGCAAAGTTCCTGTAATCACGGCTGTACAGGTAAAAAACACACTCTCCAAGGCCAAGAACACAGCATCCATGGGACCTGACAGTATCCCAGGCTGCGTTCTACACGAACTACAGAATGAACTGGCACCCTACCTAAGTACCATGTTCAGTCATAGCCTCACCTCAGGCTTTGTGCCCAATGAATGGCGCACCACGACGGATATCCCACACCACAAAGGGGGAGTCACAAAGGACCCCAGGAACTAGTGTCCCATTAGCCTGATGAGCCTGGTCTGCAAGGCCATAGAACGTATCATTATGGAACTCATAAACAAAGACATTGGTAATCTCCAAACTCTGGACCCTACCCAGTTCGGATTTGTAAAAGGCAGATCATGTCTCCTAAACCTGACTGACTTCTTTGAAGCAGTCACCAAAGCCGTAGATGAGGGTAAAGTGGTTCACACAGCTTATCTGGATCTCGTCAAGGCTTTCAACACCATCCCCCATTCTGGAATTATAGATAAGCTCACTAAACTACGTATAAATCCCTATGTCACAAGATGGGTTGCCAACTGTCTCATGGACAGAACCCACACTGTGAAAGTAGCGGACTCCAAATCTGACTTCAGACCAGTGACAAGTGGAGTACCACAGGATTCAGTCCTGGGTCCTCTCCTGTTTGGTATCTACCTCTCTGAAGTACAGGCTAACACAGAAGGTCTTTGGCTAACAAAGTTTGCAGATGACTGCAAACTAGGAGCCATAATCGAAACTCCTAATGATGTGGACATACTACAAAAGGGCCTCACTGAGACAGATACCTGGTGTCAAAGCCATGGCCTGAAGCTCAATGCCAAAAAGTGTATTGTCACCCCCTTTGGTAAAAACTCTGTACCCATGAACTACCACATAGCTGGTAGTTTACTTAACACCAAAAATGTGATGAGACCTTTGGACACAGGTGGACAGTAGTCTCTCCTTTGATAATCACATTGCCACAGTTGTCAGGAAATCCTTCTATGTGGCTTACCTCATCACAAAAGGTTTCTCATCCAGAAAAAAAGAAGTCATTGTTCCCCTCTACTCATCACTCATTAGTCCCATTATAGAGTACAACGCCCCTTTTGGTATGTACCTCACAAGACATCTACAACAACTGGAAAGGCCACAGAAATACCTCACAAAGAGGATTACTGGCCTCAAACAGATGCCCTATGCAGACCGTCTCAAAAAAGTCCAGCTTTACTTCGTCGCATATCGCCATCTCAGAGGCGATCTCTGCCTAACATACAAAGCTATGTCAAACCCAGAGCTGTTGGACATGCTCCACTTAAAGAAAACCCAATCCCTCCAAGCTACACGTTCTAGGGACCTAAACCTTGTCACCACAATAAACAGAACATGCTGGAGGGATAGATTCCTGTCCCAGAGACTTCCCATACTCTGGAAAAGACTACCTATCTATGTCAAACAGAGCTCCTCATTAGCACTCTTCAAGAAAAATCTTGATGATTGGATGGGAAATAGGAAATTCACCCCAGGGATCAATTCTGTGGCTCTGCTCGACAGGGGCACAGGAAAATAATTTTCTTGGGTGGCGAAAGCCAGGGCACATTTTTGGCTAGGCTTATATAGGCCCTAGGGCCAATAGCCTTGTACCTACCTATGAACCTATGATCCTCTGTTTTGTGTTTTATTATGAACATAAACCACTATGAAGCTGGTATGATCAGTTCTTCAGTTTACTCCATGTAGTCAATGCCTTTCAAAGCCTTGCAGTATGCAATAGCATAGGCAGTCAGGTTTCATCTCCATCAGCATCTATTATCGGTTTCTTAGCCCTAGGTAAATCCCATTCTTGTCAAATATGCAGTTTGCATTGCTGGCCTAAAACTCTTCTATTTACCAACTGAATGCTTCACTGGTGATCCCTAGATATCTGTCATTATTACTGAGACTGTGCTGTACGAGTCATTATTTAGTATGAATACCAGTTATGTTCAGTATATTTTAAAGTACACAGACACTTTGACTTTGCTTTATGTATTTTAGCACAGCCAAACTTCACTAAGTACTGTTACTTTGCATTGTGTCTTGCATGTGACAATAACTGATACAAAGAAGTCACTTTTACTGTGTATATCTTACTGTACCCAGATTATTTGCCTGTACTTAACATATCATAACAATGCAAAATTATAACATGTAAAATGCTGTTATTTTGACTAACTGTATACTTCCTCAATGAGCATCATGTGTCATTGTGTCTATGTGTTTCTAATAAAAAGGTTCAGCCTTTAGCCAAAGTGTGGGGAATTAATACAAACAACATAAATTCATAATTTCAATTCAGTATTTTCACACTAATCACTAGGTATATGGTGCTCCAGCCTGCAGTGACCTAGCACAAAACAGTACTTACAGAACTTAAATCTCATTACCTAAACAAGCAGGTAAATCCAAATGACTTTCTTCAAAATGCAGGATAGCAACCTTGCCTCAGGGCTATCCTCAAAAATTCTCTTTTCTGTGATACCTTTGTTGTTTCTGAGGACTCCTCATGGCTTCCTCTCTTAACTCAGAAAAGCAGGACTCTTAACGCTTAACATGGTAATGGGCATGACCTAGCTCTAACTGCAGCTGATTCCCATTAACTTCCTGCCCGTTACTCCTAACTGCCTGCCTGACTCAGAATTAGCATAGCTAAAGGCAAGTGTTTCCTAGGCACACCACCCAGTACTTTGCCACTTCACCCTTCAACACAGAAACACTGTGTTAATTCACAGTGAATGGACTGAATGCCCAAGATGGCCTATCCACTATTAGGTGAAGTTGAATCCTGAAGTTGTGAGGCTGGATGCTCAGCACCCACTGAGACAGCTTAGGGTTGCTATCTTTTTGTCTATAAAGCCACTGAAGAGGGGCATGGTCTGTAATAGAGGAAGCTATCCTACACTAGTCAGTGCTCAGTATCAGTACTGGAAGTACTTAGAAGTTGTATGGTCCAACTTGATGGCCAGAACCTGTCCTTCTATAGCCACGTAGCATTTCACAGCATTACTGAATTTTCTGTAAATATAACATATGAGATGTTCTTCCAAGTCACAACTGGAGAAGAGACTCACCTATTCCAATCTCAAAGGCATCCATGTGCAATAAAAATTGTTTAGAAAGGTAAATACAGCATACATTTTTGGTTGCCTTTTTGGTCAGGTCAGTCAGGGGCAAGCAATGGTAGCAAAATCAAGGACACAGCCAGCCCTCTTAAAGCCTTATCTTTTTTTTTTTTTATAAGTTGGTATGGGTCAATTATATATTGGTTCATAGCTTCATAGGTCAGGAGTGTGTCAATCAACTGGTTTCACTGGAAGATCTTTCACCAGTACTGGAGAATTCCCTTTCTGCACTATGTCACCTTGCAGTAGGGGCATGGGGCTACTCCCAACATGGGGTGCAGGGGGGACTTGTTTACCTGAAAAAAATTACTCCGAGTTTCAATGAAAGTCATTTCACTGAAACATTTTAAGAGTTATTTGCTTTCAGGAATAGCAGTCAGTCTATCAACATGATTCCAGTAGTTCCATATGTACTTACTAGGCTATTGACCTGTCAGGATCTTCAGAAGCCTAACCTTAAATTCTCATGGTAGTTCTTATATTTTGCACATGAATAACCCAGAGATGGGCCAGACAAGGTTATGTTGGAACATTTACATTTTTCTTGTATCTATGAGGGATGCGGATTCTAAACCAAGGAATAAATTTGTAGTTAACCATCCATTCATCCAAATTACATTTCAACAGAGTAAGAAAAGCACTTTGATTTATGTGGAGTGGAAGACTGTTTCATAGAAGTGGTATTCTCTGTGATGCAAACCTATCCCTTGAACATGTTCTATTTATTTTTTTTAAAAGTGATTGAGATCCCTTGAGCAGGAATTTTTATAGATACCATTGGACTTGTGAATGTGTAATAGGCTTGAAAGAACAGCATTTGTTGAAGCTCTATACACAAGGCCGAGGTCGCCTCTCAATAACCTGTATGATGCCGAGAAGAAGGAAAATGCTTTGAGACAGTCTGCATAGTTTTTGCAATTTGTTTTTTTTTTTTATTTTTTTTTAGTGAGAAAGCATTGTGGTCATTTTACTTGTGACAAGTGCTTAGACAGATACATACCAAAAGGGACATTATACACAATGATTGCCATAATGAGTATTGAGTATAAATAAAAGCATGGTCACTTCGTTGTCATGGAAAGAATGTTAAAAGAGAGGATATACAAACATTCACATGAAATTAGGAATAAAAGTAATTTTAGTGCCTTACCACATGTCATGATGTACCCTGAACACTATTTTTAAATTGGTGATTGTTGAACAGGTAATCGCAAATTTGAGGGGTGGACCTTGGAGTTTATTGTTAGAAAGGAAGGAACATGAATGGCAGTTATGCTTGAATGGGACCTGCACCCCTGGGATTAATGAATTCATGAACATTGCTTGCTTGTTAAAATTAAAGGCTTATCATAGATGAATTCCAGAGAATGTTGTATGCATAGATTTTAAAGTTTAGAGTACATGTTATTTGTCTGTTTTTTAAGTGTATTTAACATACGTATTTATTATTTAATATAAGTTTACTACCATTTGATACATTGTAATTTTAAGAAGTTTGGCAGATGGCTGTCATTTGACTTCATTCGGACTTTTAAACGTTGGTGTTGTATTTGTAAAAGTCATCTGATGAAGTCTTAACATCTTTTAAGACGAATGTGCTTATTTTATGAGAATAACGATTTTGGAGTTAAGTGGCATGGATTGTACGACTACAATGTGACCATGCTTTTATTTTTTCATGGTTTGAGACTCTTCTACTTTACTGGTTTGTTAAGTGTCTTGTGAGTAGCATGGCTACTCGTGGTCTAAACAGTTCACAGCCACTGTTTGGTGATTCAGAATTAGAAGATTTACAACATTCTGTTGGCAACCTTATGATGTTGGTCCAGCAATTATCTTAAAGATTGGACTCTCTTCAGTTACCAGATGTAACAGAAGCTACACTGAGGAGAATTCTAACCAACATATCCATTTTTTCATGCTGTGAAACCAAGACAGTCTACTATTCCAGTGAATAGCTCTTTGCCTCAGAATGGTAATATTAACCACCTTATGGGGGCTGATTCCAACATTATTGCTGTTCCAGATATCAACAAATGGTACTTAATGAATGTTTTTCCATGAATACATGTACCTTAAGTGACCGACTGGATGTTTTTGAATATAAACTATTAAAAATCCATAAACTTCAGTTAGAAAATAGTTATTTGCTGGAATCCATTAAATCCAATAGGATTCAAAAAGTGCCTTAGAGTTTGGAAGCATCTAACAGGTCTTGTCATTAATTCATCTCTCCATAAAGAATTATTGCAACTGTTCGATAGGCATGGATGCGAACTTATGAAGATATTAGTTAAACATAATGCCATGCTTGTTGACACTCATACTGCTGAAAGTGGGGTCCTAGACAGAATTATAATTGGCAACACTAATTATGACCAACATAAATTACAACATTCACGCATTTACCATTCTATAGATAAGCAGATTGGCCAGATGCAGGAGAGAAAATTTAAAAAACTGGAGAGGGATAGGGTGGACTTTTTGAACAATAAGGCATACCCTCTTCCACCATGATCCCAGAAATGGGGTAATAAGGTGGTCCATGATTAGGTGATGAGCCACAAGGCCTGGAATATAGAAATCATGTTATACATCAGGATGCTGCCTTCAATGAGTCCCACTTAGAGTTCCCATACTTGCTCTGGTCAGAACGCGTGAAGGGGAAACAACAAGGACAGAGGAGGCAATGGCAGAATCAGATACATTTGCCCCAATTTTGCATAGTGGAATGGCCGAATACTGGACTGAAGAGGAGGAATTGGGAAAGTTTACATCAGAATCTGAGCTATTAGAATAACTGACTCTTTGCGAAACCATATTTAATCAAACAGGTGACTTTAAAGTTTTTAATTTTAGTTCCTACAATGTTCAACAAGAGCATGCTGACATTTTATCTAAAGGGTTCACCTTTGTGGTGACAAAAAGGCAACATGGTAGAAACTCTAATGGACTTGAACATGTATAAAAGAAAACTGAACTTAAATATTATGTTCAGGAATAATAAAACACATTTCTGATTAAAAATTATCTCGTATTTATAATCCACCACCTCACCCTGTATTGCAATTCTTCATGAAAAAACTCTAATTTGAGTAGGCATTTCAGCACACTAGGAATGGTAATTATAACATTACAAAGTATGAGTTTGAATTGCTACAATACTTAAAATCTAGTAATATCCACATCATAAAACCAGATTACAGGGGTGGTTTTTATGGATCATTTACAATATGGTAAAAAGATGTATATTATTCTCCTTGATGAAGGATATACACAAGTCTCTAAGAGGGAGATGATTATTGCATATGCGAAAATTAGAAAAACATTACCTGACATGTTAATGCAGGACCAGATTACCTTGGATGAATGCAAATATTTGCACATTGACAATCCCGTGGTACCTACTATTTTCAGAGTACTTAAGATACACAAAAGATTTGAGTGATTCACCAATATGCCCCATAGTGTATGCAAGATTTTCTGTTACTTTTACATTGGCTAAGTTTTTAGATTTCCACCTAAAAAAAGAATTACAGAGATTTTCACCTTTGAGTAAGGATTCTTGAATAAATGTGACTAGTAAGTATTTGATGAGATGCTGCAGCATATTTTTAACCATTGATGTAAAGGATTTGTACACTTGCATCCCTCACACCGTAGTTTTAGAGTGGTTTACAGACTTCCTGTATTCAGAAACAGATATACTTCAGGATAAAGTAAACCTATATGTTGACCTGCTTGCCCTTGTGTTATATAATAACTACATTTTTTTGACCATCAATATTTCTTGCAAAGAAAAGTGGTGGAGATGGGGTCAGCATGCTATTTGCTATATGCAAACATTGTCATGATTGAATGGGAGGAAATGTAAGTCTTTAATAGCCCATACAAAGATACCTGGTACCTATATACTAGGTACCTGGATGACATTTATATTGTATGGTAGGACAATGATGTTGGTATAAAAAAAATTGGGATTATTTGAATAGTACATCTAATATTTTAAGATTTATTTATGACACAGGAATTAATTATATCTCATACCTGGATGTTATGCTAGTGAAAGATTATGAAAATAAGAGATTTATATCTAGAATATTTAGAAAATCCACATACTCCAACTTTCTTGCACTTTACTAGTGCACACTTCATGACCCAAAAAAAGCAGTATTCAAAGGTCAACTTGTCCGTGCTGCAAGAATTTCCACAGTCTTTGAGGAATTTTTGGATGAATGTAATAAGATTAAGAACATGAGGAGTTACATTGTTGTGTTGCTGTTTCAAGTTTATACTACACAATTTATGCTACAAAGCTGTGTTTGTTCTGACAGTTTTGGCAGAAAATTCTATGGTGTTATGTTGTCTTTGTTCTGACAACCTGGGAAGGTTATTTTATGGTGTATTTCAGTGATTTTAAAGTTTCATTTGGTGCAGAGACTGTGTCTGATTTGGACGTTTGTTTTTTATTAAACATCTGAGAAGGTAATCACTGGCTTCTTCCTTTTATGGTTATTTCTTATTTGTGAACTGGTGATTAAGCAAAATTAAGAACATGTTTCAAAAAAGAGGATATCCTGAGGCATTTATTGACAATGCAGCATAAAAGAAGGGTCAACTATTTTACCCCTATCTTATGAAAGGAATGTGTTGAAAATACTAACATCATAAGCACAAGAAATCTGCCCTCGTGAGTTCACAGACCTCCAGTTCTAGTTATAGATTTAGTTTCATTACAGCTTACTCTATGGATAGTGAAAGTGTTAGAACTATTATAAATAAGAATTGGAGTCCGGTTAATCAAAACACTGAGGTAAAAACAAAGTTGGGAGACCGCCCTTTAATGGTCTTTAGAAAAGGTTTAGTTTTAAATCCTTTTTTGAAACAATAGAAAAAAATGAGATTACATCTAGAAATAGGGGTATGTATAAATGTGGAGGATGAAATTACTGTATACATATTTTGGTTGGTAACAAATTTAACATTAATGGACAGTCCATATGGATTAAGGGAAAGTATAACTGTTTATGAAAAGGGGTTGTTTGCATCGACCTTTGTCAGTCTTGCACATTTTAATGTCAGGAAAGCATAAAGAATGTTAAAAGAGAAGATATACAAACATTCATATGACATTAGGAATAAAAGCAATTTTAATGCCTTATCAAAACAAGTCATGATGTATCCTGAACACTATTTTAAATGTTTGATTGTTGAACAGGTAATCGCAATTTGAGAAATGGACCTTGGGGTTTATTGTTAGAAGGGAAGAAACTTGCATGGCAGTTAAGCTTGAATACGAGCTGCGCTCCTGGGATTAATGAAGTCACATACATTACTTGCTTGTTAAAATTAAATGCTTGTCATAGATGAATTCTAGGGTTTTGTTAAAATTAAAGGCTTGTTATAGATGAATTCTAGGGTTTATTATCAAAATGTTAGAACAAAAAACATTTTCTTACAAAATTATCGAATTGTTTATCTGACTTTGTTAATACTGAATTACCAAAATGTCAGAAATGGTAACCACGACAATCGACATTCAAATGTCAGAATTTCCAGTGTCAATAGTCCATGTTACCATTAATGTTTTTTGCAGGGGGGGCAAGCTCCTCTGCATACCAACTCCGAGATCGCACTACAGTGAGGAAAAGGGAAAATTTCCCGATCTGCACTGTACTGCGATCTCAATTCAAAACGTCAACTTCATATTAGTGAATGTGTACTCACTTTTGCTGATATGAATTCATATATTTTCAGTTCGACATTATGGACTTTAATAGAACACACAGTCGACCAACCGGTATTTGATGAACTGGCATTCGACATTTCGATATAAACCGAATTCTAGAGTATATTGTAAGAGTAGATTTTAAAGTTTAGTGTCCATGTTATTTGTCTTATGCTTTAAATGTACTTCACATACATATTTATTTATTATTTAATATAATGTTACTACCATTTTGTACAGTTGTCATTTGATTTCATTCAGACTTTTTAACATTGGTGTTGGATTTGTAAAAGTCATCTGATGAAGCCTTAATATGTTTTAAGATGAAAGCACTTAATTTATGAGAATAAAGATTTTGAACTTAAGTGGTATGGATTGTATGACTACAAAGTGACCACGCTTTTATTTTTTCATGGTTTGTGACTCATTTCTAGTTTATGAGTATTGAGCATAGAGGAACAATTACTTCCTTGGATCTGGATACATTACCTTTAGGTATAACTGTACAATGAAAAAGAACTTCCTTACAACAGTGGATACATGAAAGCAGCTCATTGTCAACATAGGTTCCCAAATTCCTAACAGGAGGTTGTGTGCTTTGTTAATGTGATAGTTACAAGGGGAGTCATACTTGACTAAAGATACGGTTATACACTTCTCAGCATTTAGTTTTAGTCCATGGTTTTGGCACCAGGTATTTGTTTTTGACAGGCCTTCTTGGAAATTTTTGGTATCCTCATTTTCCTCTGGGGAGTTTATGATGGCACAAATAACTTTCTCAACTTGTGGTTTCACTATCCTTCAAGTTATTACATAGCCTAAATAGTGGGATTATGCCATACCTAACATGTGCTTTGCTGGGTTATCAGTCAGCCCAGCTTGACTCAGAGAATTTAAAATGACTTGAACTTTAGGTAGATGGCTTTCTCAGTATTCAAAGAATGTTACCGTGTCATTCAGGTAGTCATTAACATATTAGTACAGGGTCTAAGAATTTTGATCATCACATTTTGCAGGTGCTTCAAGGAGACCAAAAGGCAGGAATCTGTAATGGAAGATTCCATCTGGTATGGAAAATTCTGTTTTCTCCTTAGCTTCTGAAGCTAAGCTAGTGGAATTTAATAGTAACTTTTTGTTAAGTCTAAAGTGGGCAAAATCTTGGCCTTGCCCAGTTTTTCAATTGGTTTGTGCATTTAGGGCATGAGATATGAATACAATTTGAAATATTATTTAACTTTCTAAAGTCATTGCCAAAATGTATAAACTTTTCAGCTTTGGGAACTTGAACACTGGGACTATTTCCCTCACTTTGAGATTCATTTGTGACCTCAGGTTTAAGATGATGTGTACTTCTTCCCTAATTACTACAGTGGAACTGTAGTGTCTGGTATGATTTTATGTTGACTTTGTCAGCAGACATGGTTTCCTTGCTGTGCTGGATTAAATGAAGTATACAAGGTAACTGTGAATATATGTCCTTATTCCTGGGTGCAAACTCCTTCACTTCTTGTTTCTATGACACTGAATAGTGTCTCCCTGACTTCACAATATGATTTACTTTAGGGGTGTTTTATCAGAAAGATAGACTGTATGGGTGGCAAACTTCCCAAAAGGTACTATTATGCATTTCTTTGCACTGAGTTTTAAGCCATGCCTTTGGCAGCAGTCATTTGTTTGTGTTAGACCTTCCTATAAGATGTTAGCATTGTGGTGGGGCTTTTTTGATTGCACCTAGCTTACAATCATCTGCAAACTTGGAAAGGCAGAGGCTGTTAACATTGGCCTTGACTTCCAAAAAACTAGATGCTAAAGAAGAATAGACCCAGCACAGAACCCTGGAAGGACTCTACTGGTGACTGTCCTGTTTGTGGAGGTGGTCTCTCCAATCCTAACCTCTTGGGTCCTGTCTGTGAACCAGATGGCTATCCAGTGAGTTACACAGCAGTTTATGCCTAATTCCACGAGCTTGTTTACAATGCCTGAGTGAGGTATTGTATCATACACGTTAGATAGGTCATGTTAGGCAGTATGCAGTGTTTTGCCCTCATACATTGCCTTGATGACCTTCTTAACAATGTCCGCCAGGTTCAGTAGGTATGACTTGCCTTTGATGAAACAGAACTGGGTTGGGTCCAGTGTCTGAAGCTTTCCCATGTAATTGATAATAATTATCATGATAGTTCTTTACATGGCTTTGCATACAAGACTATGGGTCTGTAGTTCCATGAATAAGTTGATGGTCCACCCTTGTGCAGAAAGGTGACCATTGCTGCTGGGGGTGAGAAGAGGTAAAGTTGAATCTGAATTTGTCAGCCAGAAGATTTGGTAAATCTCCCAATTCCATGAATGTGACTCCATTTACCAACAGTTCAGCACACTGTTATGTGCGGCCTTTGAGGTGTTGGATATAGCTAAAGAGAGCCTTATGGTTGTCCATGGATTAGGATGCTATCTTCATAGGTTCATAGGAGGTTACTAGGCTAATGACCCTAGGGCCTTCACAAGCCTAGCCATGTAAAAAAAACCTATGTACCCTGATTGACCATAATTAGATGGTCATTGTTAGCAGAGCAATTCTATGATCAGCACCGACTACCCCGTCCATGAGAAATATACGATCGTCCATTCACTTGTCAAGGTTATGCTTAAATAGGTTAATTGAGGAGCTCTGCTTCACGTGAAGCTGAAGCTTATTCCAGAGGAGTGATGATCTCTGGGAGATATATCTCTGTCTCCCAACATATTTTGTTAATGTCACAGGCTAGGTTGAGATCCCTGGAGCAAATGACTCTTGTTCTATTTGATTTGTGGATGTGCAGCATTTCCATTAGTGCAGAGTCAGAGACTGCTCTGTAGGTCAGGCACGGGTCATCTGTCAGCAGCCTGTATGATACAGAGGACAGTGACAGGGCTTTCAGTGTTTTCATATAAGTCGAGTTTTGGAGGCCCTGGATAATCTTGGTTCGAAACCTCTGTGGTCTCTCCAGTTGCTGCAAGTGTCTGGTGAGATACATACAGAAGGGAGCATTGTACTCAATTAGTAGTCTGATAAGGGTCTGTTACACACACACACACACACACACACACACACACACATATATATATATATATATATATATATATATATATATATATATATTAGGGTCCCCTTCACATGGTCGACATTTCATAAAGTCGAAGACCATAAGGCCGAGATCATATGATCGACTTCCAAATTGTCGACCATGCGGAATGGGCATCTCTGTACAGTGCGGAATGGAAAGATTTTCATCTTCCACACTGTAGTGCAATCTCAGAGTTGGTATATTTTAGTTCCGGGGGCTGGGGGGAGGGCTTGAGATTGTTGTGTGTTTTTTTTTTTTTTTTTTTTTTTACATGATCAAAATTTCGAAAGTCAATCATATGGTCTTGGACTTTATGAAATGTCGACCATGTGAAGTAGACCCATATATATATATATATATATATATAGATAGATATATATCAACAACTACTATGTGTTTGTATAATATATTTCAATTATGTATAATAATATGTTTAGTCAGAAGATGGGAGTGTTTTCTGGTGGACATTTAGGTTAACATGCTTGATGTAATTTCCTGTTCCTTGTTCAGTGTATTTCATGACAATAAAAAAGAAAGAAAGAAAGAAAGCAACATACTCGGTTTAGCATCTATTTGCTGTGTCCAGAAGAAGTTTTTCTAACAGGTTACAGGCCTAGACACCCTGGCACCCAAATAGAACAAGATACAGTGAATAAGTACAAGATACAGTGACAGATAAAGTAAGGAGAAAAACAGTAGAGATGGCTACCGACACTTCTTCAGCAAAGCTTTCAGTAGTGAATCTGATGAACCAGAACAACCAGTCTTGGAAATGCAAGATGAGAATGTTTCTAATAAGAGAAGGTATGTGGAAATGAAGTCGGACTGGCAGAAACCACAGATGAGTGAATAGAAAAAGATCAAAAAGCACAGAGCACAATCTCCCTTTGCATACTGTGAAACTGCTGTTGAAATGTGGGAGGAACTGCAAAAGGTACACGAAAGAGCTAATTGCACCAATAAACTCTATTTAATTAGAAAACTATATCAGACCAAGCTGATGAAAGACCAGGATATGCAGGATTATATAAGGCATACCTTAGAAATGGTTGGAAAGCTGAGAGGTATTGGGGAGGATATAAAAGACTTGCACATTGCAGCAGTTTTACTTAGCGGTCTACCTGACAGTTATGAGACACTTGTTACAGCACTTGATACACGTCCAGATGTTGAACTGACATTAGAATATGTTAAACACAAGCTTGTGGATGCATACAAGTGCAAGACAGAAAGCATAAACAGTACAGAGGCTGTTTTAAAGATGAAAAACAGAAATACAAAAACAGTAATATGCAGATAGAAACACGTAAATGCTTTGTGTGTAATAAATCAGGACACTTAAAGGCAGATTACAGAAACTGGAAAGCTAGAATGCAAAGACAAGCTAACTCACAAGTTACGAAAGTCGAAGAAGTAATTGGTGACAAACCTCACAGGATATGTGGACTCTAATTTGACAGGTGACCTCAACACATGCAAATCTACAAGTGGTTACTTGTTGAAATTAGGAAGGAGTTCTATATCCTGGTCCAGCAAGAAACAGATGTCAGTGGTGGTGTCTTTTACAGAGGCAGAATATATTTCTGCTGTCTATGCCAGTCAAAAAGTTCTTTGGTTGTGACAGTTTCTTGAAGATCTTGGAGAACCAGTGTCTCAGCCTACGATCTTACATGAGGACAATCGGGGATGCATTAAAGGGACAATCCCAGAGTTTAAAATTCAGGCCCACTCTATAACAGACCAAAGTTACGCCCACTTTATCACGTCATTGGCATTCCCACCCACGGTGTGTTTTTCTATTACAGATCCTGTAAATAATAAATTCCAGTCCTATTCTTGCTCCCACTGTCAACTACCCTTCGTTTTTAGTGTCCTATCGCAAAATGTCCAGATTTTGCCTTATAGTTTTGGTCCATTTCTCATAAATTGCCATTAGAAAATAAAGACTGACATTTCAGTTTCCAATTTCATATACTTCAGAAAATTCACACTAATGCAAAACCCGTGATTCTAAACTTTATAAGTTTGTAAGAGCAATATTTAAAAATGTTGGGATTTCTGGAGTTAACAGGCTGAGAGGAATGCAACTAATTTAGTTTTTTTTTTTTTTTTTTTTTAGAGCGCTCGTTCATTGTGGTTCATTTCTATAGTAACCACAATGAACGATCATAAAAAGAAACTTTTACTGTCCATAGCTGCTGTTCCCCCCATTATTCTAGGCTTTGTCTGGAATACTTGCTCTAAGAGCCTGGATGCAGCAGTTATCATTATCCCTCACAGCAAGAGGTTTTTGGTTCAATTCTGTGTGGAGTCTGCCTGTCCTCCCTACATTCGCCTGGGTTTCCTCACACACTCCAAAGACGTGAAAGTGGGCTCTGTCCCAGTCAGACTTTCGCAGTAAACAAATGTTAGAAATAAACATCAGGAGCTTTTCTCTCCCCAGGGCCTCCGCTGAAAAATAGGTACATGCCCAGTGAGATTTTCCCGGTAAATAAATGTAATTACATCGCAGTTGTAGAGTTTTGAATCAGCTGATAAGATTAAAAACTGAAATGAGAAAATAGCATAAGCTCATTTGTAACTTCTTTCTCTGGCAGGAGTACATAACAGGTTGATCGACATCCACTTGGGTAGTATGTTTTATACTTTTCAGAGTAAAAGGGTTTAATATGTGACTTTATTAAAGCAATGGTAGAAGGGCCATAGTTGTTTTAATAACTTGATGCAGTTTGCAGTTATGAAGTGTGCACAAACATGCATTATCACCACAGATCTTGAAGCCAATGACTTAATGGAAATTTTTTTTCATGTTTACCGTTCTTGTTCATAAAGGTTAAGAAATATATATGCTCATATCTAGTATCCCCTTTTAAAGTTAAAAACTATGTATCTGTGCTAATTGACTATTATGTTAATTGGTTGGGTATCCTCACATCCTCCCCATTTGTCTTGTATTGTCCTCCTTGAGGCTGTGGGCAGTTCTTGAATATGTGTTATTGGTTAGTCTTGTAATTGGCTGCTGGCTGACTGCCTAGTGTTTATCTTCAAGAGGATCAATTAAGATTTTCATTTAACATCTTTCTGAAATATGAGAGACATGTTACAGATGACACTTTTCTGTACTTGGTAGTCTGTTAAAAGATGCCAGTATTTGAGTTTGGGAAGAAAAAAGAGTAATATTTCTGAACAGCTGATTTAGGAATTAAACAAGTGTGCCATACAATCATGCATCTGGTTGGAACTGTTCTTTGCATATCTCTGTGGAGTAATTAAAAGACATAGGAGTCTTTTGTGGTTGCTGTTACCTTTTAGTACCAAAAGGCCTTAGTGACCTAAATGGACTGTTGCCCACTTGCAACTTGAGATTACCACTCAGTGTCCCTGTTGAGTAATCCATTAAAAGATATTGTCATATTAAGAGGCTTAATAAATAATTGACAGAGACAGCAACATTGTTTGAATTCTATTAGGTCTGTACTGACAACTGAGTTTACTGGAACGTTTGTATACCATATGACATACTCATCATTGTTGCTATTTTGTTAACATCTAAAGAAGTATGCCTCATATCTAACACCCCTTTTTAAAGCTAAAAATATGTGTATATAATAAGCATACATTATGTTAAATTGATCTCTCTATGTTTGCCTTTTATTTTGGTCTTCTTTATCTCCAACCCCTCATTTGTCTATACATAGACTAATTCCCTCGTCCTCCAGCCCCCCCCATGAAATCTCAAGCAACTCATCCACCAAAAAAGGAGGGCTGTCATTCCTCTAAAAGCATTATTATTCTAGGAAGCATTAACATTTTAGGCCCCATGTAAACATGAAGTCAGTGTTTTTCTCACCAGCCAAAACATAATGCAAACTCTTAGGATATCAGACAAAATTTCAAAACAAAGAAACACTTCCTTTGTGACATACGTTTAACCAATTTCCCAAACCAGATATCATCTATTATTGCCCTGGTCCATACCTTTCAATGAATATTCCCCAAGTCATAGTAACTGTAATAGAAATTAAACTAACTTTCACAAACAGGTTATTGACTTTACAGGTAAAGCACTTCCCAACTATCTTCAGAATTTACAAATCTAGAACAAATTTTAAGGTAATTACAGAACTTAAAATTGCATAGAAAATCAGGGCATAGCCAAGCAGCAATGGAAATGGTCTTCAAATGAAGAAACTAGGGGAAAATTCATACACCTGAGAAATCTCAGTGAGAAAACTGTTAGTCAACTTTAAGCAACCTGCCTTTAATCACAATTCACTGCCCTTCTCAACCATCCCAAACAATTCTGGAAACTTTTAAAATCTTGTGGCTGGTAATTATTTGCATATGATTTTATCTCAGGAGAGGGTATTTATCCACATCTAACTGGGCAGATCACTTAGTACTTTACCATTTTGTGTTTTTTATTATTATTGTTATTTTTTTGTCTATACATCAAGTGACACAGTTAACTGTTGTGTTGGTTTCTATTTATATCTATGCTGGTGGCACTACTTTACCAAGATGAAAGCAGTGGGCACTTGACGAATTCTCCCAGCCTTTCCCGGGAAACCCGGATGAAAGCTGTTGCTAATTGCAGAACAGTACCAGCCTTCCCCTGAGAATTTGAGGTGTGTGTGTGTGTGTGTGTGTGTGTGTGTGTGTGTGTGTGTGTGTGTGTGTGTGTGTGTGTGTGTGTGTGTGTGTGTGTTTATATGTATGTGTGTGAGGGTGCAATGAACAATACCAATATTCACAAATAGAATGGGGAGAAATGGGTCCGGTTGTTAGGTCAGTGACTGTGCTCTCAAAGTGGTCACTGTGTAGTCCTAGTCTGAGTGTAGATCTTGAAAGCCCATACTCAGACTAGCAACTTATAGTCCCTGTATGCTTTTGCACCAGGTTACATTTGGTTGTTGAATCAAATTTGAGGACACTTTTTTTTTCTTTGACCTGTTGAGTTTCAGTAGTGCAACCCAAGAGACCATCCCTCTTTTGACCATGAAACCTGTCTAGGGCAGTGGAACTAATCCATGAATCATAACCTGCTGTTTCTCACATATCTGGTATGGCATTTGGTTGGCAAGTGGTGGGAGTCAAACCCTATCAGTGCCAGTACATGAAACTTTCATATCTACTCAAAACAAACCTACAATGATGCACCCCACTCCAACCCAGAGAAACTGTAGCTAATATCTTTGCTGATGTATCCCATTCCAACCCAGAAATTATAGCTAATATCCTTGACGATAATTGTAGCTCCAACTTCAGGTTTCCCACACACCCCATCTCCTGCACAATTTTGTCTCTGACTCTACCACTTATTATCATCCTTAATCAGGTGGCTCTGTTTCCAAAACTAAAAACACCAGCTGCATGGTCCTGGTAATAGACTTTGCTGTCTGTTTGCAATCTCTCCTAAATCTGTTTAACATCAGTACTGGTACTTTTGCATGAGATTGATGGCGGAATAAGGTGATATTTAGGTTACTTCTTGGTGGACTGTGCATCTTCTCACAGTGTTTTTTAGATTAACATTATATCCATGGAGCATATTTGTTCATGGGAAAGCAGCCAGCTCCTTTCCAAAAAATATAGTACTTTGCAGGGAAGAGATATTTCGCAGTCAGAGCAGCATATGGGCATAGCACTGCTGTATACAGCTTTCAGTCCTTCAGAGTAACTGCAATGCTTTGCGGTTATACTGGATTAGGATTCATCCTTTTGACGATTGCTTGTTTTTCTTAGGGTTTGACCAGACAGTAAGTCTGTATTGGATTTGTGTTCACTTTACGTGCTCAGACTTGGGACAGGGCAGTGTAATTTGAATTGCTTCTTTTCTTCCTTTTGAAAGCAGTGGTATATTTTCTGTGCATCAGGAGTTGATAGGACTACACAGCATCCAGAGCAGTATGACCTTTTGCCATAGCATCTAGCTGTTCATGGCAGAGAAGTTGCAAGATTAGCCTTGGACCATGTGACCCAGACTGTCCTCTGCAGGTGAGGAACAGTAGGTTTTACATTGGGCCAGTGTACACGGTAGTTTCCCCTGAGATTACTTAGCTAGCAGAAAACTACATGTTGAAATACTTTTTTTTAGGGGGGGGGTGTTTGGATGTATTTCTCAAAAATACCCCCCAGGAGAATTAGCTAGTGGGCTGTCCTATTTGTTAATGAAGGGTGAATTCTCCTTAGGAAGATACTGAAGTTAAGTACTGACCAGCTTGGAGAGGTCAGTCTTCATTAACTAACCCTCCCTCTATTACTGTCTTTGGGTAGAGGAAAGCTGATTATTACTATCCTTTACTTCGCTTTTTATTTTGCTCAGAGAGTACAAAATGGAGAGAAATGGTACTGGGTATCATAGGAAAAAGAGATCTTTATGTAGCTTGTGATAGTTACACCTGCTGACATGAGCATGTGCTGCGTGCTAAGTCCTGTCTGTAAATAAAGATTGAAGTCATCTAGCATTATATTAAGTATATCATTGTCATTTAAGCCCTTTTCCAGTCTTCAGCTTTAATCATGTTTACATAACCACATTGTGTATTGCAAAGTATATTTATCGTTCATCTGATTTCTGTTAGAAATGTAACTTGCATTGCAAATATCAGATTTCAAAGTCGCATGCTTCATTAAAGATTGTGTATTTCCTTTTGAATGACTTTCCACATGGTTGAGTCGTTGCTACAAATTGCATAGTCTGTATACCCTAGCACTTATTAATTCTCTCTGAAATGTCATTTGTTGAATGATGTGATTCCTTTCTTTGTTATTATAAGTTATCCAGAGTTTCCTAGTAGCATCAATTACTCTATAGGAGTGGGCAGGCTGGACTTGTGCATTGAAGGATATCCATAGTCTGATTAAGCACTGGACAGTGTAATTCAAGGCTTTGTTCATCACCTCTCTGGTCCTTTACCTGAGTCCAACTGTCACCCATTTACAGATAAATATGAAAGCCATATTGCCCAAATTGTGCAAATATCACTGTCAAGCATTGTGTAAATTATCTTGGAGCAGTGGAGCCATGGAAAGACCAGAAGACAAGAAGGTGAATTGCCAATGCTCTGGCCACACAAGGAGCCTGAGAATTTTTCTGTACTGCTTGAATATGGGAATATGCAGGCATGCATCCTTCATATCCAGTGTGACCATAAGTGTTTCAGTATGTGGAAGAGGAAGAAGGTACTGGAGGGTAAGTATCATGAACAATGAAGAAGGGACTGGAGGGTAAGTATCATGAACAATTTTTACCACATGAAACTTGTTTATCATTCAGAGGTCCATTAATGGTTTCCAGAGTCCATACATTCTGAGCACTAGTTATTGTCTAAAGTAAAACCATTGCCTTTCCTCAAAAAAAAAAAAAAAGATAGTTTCTCTATAGATGCCAAAACTATTAGGTCTTTTAGAACTGGTTTTACTAAGATATTCTTTTATAGGTTCATAGGATAATAATATGCTATTGGCCTGGAGGCCCTTATAAGCCTAGCCAAGAATTTCACCCATGTTCCTACAAAGTCAGCACCTGTTTTCCCTGTCCAGCATGGACACAGGTGGGATCCCAGGGGTATATTTTCTGTTTCCCATCGAGTCATCCAGGTTCCTCTTAAAGATGGCTAGTGAGGTACTCTGATTGACATAGAGAGGAAGTCTATTCCACAGATGGGAGAGTGGGAGAATGTAAGCATTCTTATGAAAGGTTGAATGGCACTAAACTTTATTTTCATAGGAAGTTACTAGGCTAATGGCCCTAGGGCCCTTACAAGCCTAGCCTACCCTTATTTCCATGATCAGCACCTATTAGCTCCCTCTAAAAGTGAGAATCAAACTGTGTAACTTGTGTCTGCAAGGTAAACACCTTGACCATTATACGAATGCCTCAACCTACTCATGACCCCTGGTATCTTAAGTTTACGCCTTTGTGTTTTAAGCTTTTATGCTCCCTCATGCAATGGCCCGTGATCATTTTGAACGAGTGTGCTGTTTTACTATATGGATTGTTGTGCTTTTCCCCCATTTTTTACTATTACATAAGATGGAGGCCCAGAAAATAAATCATTGTCTAGTGCAATATTTAATACTTGCCTTTTGGCATTCTCATTTAAAGAATGAGTCCTCACCCATGTATTACATCTGTTGGCAGAGCACAGGTGTCAGTCAGGCTATAGCTGCAGGCTGTCTGTCTGTCCTAATAACTAAGATTTTTGAGACCACTGATATGTTTGCTCAGGAATTTTCAGGGGTCTCTCAAGTTGAATGAGATGTTCAGGCATATGCATGCTAAAAGGAGCATTATACTCAATAACAGGTGTAATATGACTAAAGGGAAATTATGAATTCTTTGGATCTAAACAATTTGTCTTTCAAAACTAGATATGCCAGGTAGAAGGCTTTTCCAGCTACTATGTAGACATTCTTGTCAAAAGATAAGGAATTGTCAACAATTGTGACTAGATCCCTAGTAGAAGTGTTTGGAGGGATGTGTCACCTATATGGTATGAGAAAATATTTTGCTTTCAAAAAGTAACCATACAAATTTAAGTTGATATCATTGTCCTTCCACCAGTTGTTAATATGGTCTAACATATGTTGGAGTAATAGTGAGTCAATGGAAGATCAAATAGTAAAAGCCAATTTACAGTCATCTGGAAAACATGGATAACCAGAGGCCAGGAATACTGGACTGAACGCTTGAGAATTTAGATGCCAGATAAGATAGGGTCCACCACTGAGCCTGAAGTGCACTACTGATAACTTTTATTTGCTCTCAGAAGTACCACCTTCAGCTATAACCACATGAGTTCTGCCAGACAACCACTTAGCTATCCATTGCACAACATATGCTCAGATCTACAGGTCTATCAATAATGCCTGCATTGAGAATAACACTAAAGGCATTGGCCAGCTCCAGATATGTTGTTTGTTCGGCGTAACTACCATCAGCTGCTTCAGTAACTTTTTAAAAACATTAATACATTTACAGAGGTGGGATCTTCATTTAGCAAAGAAGAATTGATGAGGATCCACGGTTAGGAGATTTTCAATATATGGATTTATGTGGTCTCACATGATTTGTTCTCTTTTTATATAATTTCTTTTTTGGGTATTCTACCATAGGGACTTTTTATTTTACATTTCTCATTATATTTGTTTCAGATAGAGACCATATTTTCAGAGTAACTATTTAACTGGCAGTAGAAGTCAGAACCATAGGCAGCAGCTTTAGCAATGGAGGGATTATAGTGGAATTTATTTAGGTCATCAAGTGACAGATGAAGATCTAGTTTTGATAAATCACTAAACACAGAGGCATTTGCTGGAGGAGTACTGCCAGTTTCAAAGAAAGAGATCATAGATTTATGATCTGATTTTACAAGGGCCGATGATATATATATATATATATATATATATATATATATATATATATATATATATATATATATATATCATACAAGGGACCCTGATACCCTGTTGTTGTCCTTACAAATATGTCTGTTTCTTGCACATCTCTCTCTTTCTATATATATATATATATATATATATATATATATATATTGACATATCTGTAAGGACAACAACAGGGTATCAGGGTCCCTTGTAGGATGGTTAACCATTTGTATAAGGGAGTTAGTATTTATAATGTCAAGGAAGTACTGGGCATGCTGACTACTTGCAATGTAGGCTTGTGCTTTTATTGATAGATAACTGATGTCCCCCAGAAAAAAAAGCTATTGGGTTAATAGGAATTTCAGCTATGCCATGGCGTGGGGCTTCTTCTGCAGTGGTGCAGCGGTAGCGTTGTTGCCTCACAGCAAGAGGTTCTCCCGTTCGATTCTCAGCTTGGGTTGGGAGTGCCTTCTGTGTAGAGTCTGCATGTCTGCCCCGCAGTCGAGTGGGCATTCGAAAGACATGCATTGAATGGGTGTGCCTTCGTTGAAGGTTGGGCATTGGGCTGGCAACTCAACACCATAAAAACTAACTGCCAATCATTAGCGGACCGGAGTTCCGCTGTGGCGACCCCTAACCGGGAAAAGCCGAAAGACAAACAACAACATGGCGTGAAAATGGCTATCATGTTCAGAAAATAAAATATAGGTTGTTCTATAGCTAGCTTTGAAGTGGTAATAAATCTTCTTTAGTGTGTTTTGGATATTGGACATTTAGATGTTCAAATTTGTTGTTCAGAAAAATCTGTCATGAGGTGATGATATCCTTAAAAAATACTGTTATTCCGCCCACACCTGCCAGTGGGTCTGAAGATATGATGAGCATTAATGCCAGCATGTGAGTACCTATATTGCTTTGAAGCAGTGTCTCTGTATCTATACGTATATAACTGTGTTAAAGTTGCAGGAGAGCCTCCAGGCCAGGTATTTGTTTGTTAAGACTCCTGGCTGTGAGTAGAGCCAATTTAGTGTGTTACAAATAAGAATTTTCCTGTTTGGAATGTCTGATAGATGCAATCTGACTAAATTTGCTATAGGAACATTAAAGATTTTAGCCAAAATATCAAAGCCTTGGTAAGAGAGGTGCAGATCATCCCCTCAGTTGTGTACCAAGAGTAAGTTTCCTGTTTCTCATATTTCATTGTCTATGCTGGTCATTGTGGAATATTTTTGCCCCTTCTGTAGACATTCTGATAGCACTAGGTATTTTAAGATAGTGTTGCAACTGTCATATGCTTACTGAGACCACTGCTACCTCAGAGCAATTCAATATGTGAGAGGTCTAAGTATTTATTCACTTATTTATGTGCTTAACATTTGTTTATCGGGAAAGTATGACTGGGACAGAGCCCATTTTCAGTAGAGGCCCAGGGAGAAAGACTACTGACACATCTTTGAAATGTTTGAGGAAACCCATTCAAAAGCTTGGAGGATGTGCAGACTCCACACAGAAGGCACCCTAACAGAGAACTGAACTGGAGAACCTCATGCTGTGAGGCAGCAATGTAAACAACTGCACCACTGCGTTATCCAGGCTTTGTAGTGGCTGTTTATGTAGGCTTTGTCTTTGAAATTGGAGGGCAGCTTCTCACTTCAGAACACATTCTTTTAGTATGATATACATACTCACACAACATAGAACACATCAACTAAACCAACTCACAGTGAGGTTATTAATAGAACATTGCCTAAGCTTCCCAAGCTGAGGACTGAGAAATACCAGCCATTATTTCAGACAGCAACATACCGATCTCTATCCTGAGCATATAAAGCCAGTACATCTACATCTTAAAGTCAGAGGAGTGCATACTGTTATGGTAATTGCTCATTGTTTGCCTCTTTTCTGCCCTGACTCCCTCCCAAATGACATTCTCCTCTTGGTTTCTACTGTGAAGTCTGAGGCAACTTATTCATTCAGTGCCTCTGTGTTTTCCCTCTCTTTTGTGATCTTTCCCCAATCTTTGCTAAACCCAAAGAGATCTGCTTTTCCCTTCCTTCTTTCTGCTAATCATACCTCTCAACCTCTTATTGCAAGAAATCTGGACAAAGCCTCACAAAAATGAGGGGACAAAGTCCCATAAATAGGAACAGATTTCCAATATTGCTCTTATAAATTAAAAAAGTCGTTTGAGTAACAAGTTTTGTGTTAACATATATTTTCTGAAGGATTTAAAGTCTGAAACTCAAATGTATGTCATTATTTAGTGACTACAATCCTCAGATCATCCCAGTAATTTGCCAAAAGACCACAAATTTTATGAGGAATAGACCAAAAATATGAGGCAAAAATATGAACATTCTGCAAAAATCTGGGACAGTTGAGAGGTATGCTGCTGATCCCTTTGGCTTCCTTCCTATTAACTTTCATATTGACGTAAGCTTTTGTTGCCCTTAACATATTTGTTACCTTTTTTGTAGCTTTTTGTACAGTGCCCCCATACATCTTTGTACCTCATGTAGGCTTTATATTTTGCCCTAAACAATAGGCTTACATTCCTTAATAGCTACATTGAATGCCTTTTGTTTTTGTCTTTTTGCTTCTTCCACACACCGTTTTTCAGAACCCTAAATACTGTCCCTAACCCATTCCCATTGTTTGTTTACTCCATTAATCCATTCACACTTTTTTAACTCATCTTAAACTATCTCCCCAGCACAGCATAATCCACTCTTCAAAAGTCCCACATCTTGGCCTTTTCTTTTTCTTTCATTTTTTTAATACTCTTTTACCGTACTCTAAACTGCACATTGGCATGATCACTTTTGGCTAAAGCTGCATTAACAAAGATGTCCATGACAACCTCTGCTTTGTGTAGGACAACAACCAGAATTATGTTCTTTCTGGTACTGCACCAACTGGCTTTGGCATTTCTGTTCCAGTAACTCAATCAAGGTCCACTCCTTCTGTACCTTTAATGTCAGAACCTCACAGTTTGCTTGCAGCAGATTCAATTCTCCAAATGTATTATCCTCTTTTACCTTCCGTCTGTTGTACTCTTGTATACAGGTTCTCTGCTGGGACCTCTCTTGTTTGGTATCTACTATTCTGAAGTAAAAGCCAATACCACAGGGATCTGGCTAGCTAAGTTTACAGATGAGTACATGCTAGGAGCAGTCATTGTATCCACAAAGGACTTAGCCATCCTGCAGGAAGGTTTGTCACAAATACGTAACTGGTGCCAAAATCATGGACACATACTAAAAGAAAAATAAATATATTATTGTAGCCTTTGGGAATTTATATATCCCGGAGAACTACTTCATTAATGAGACCCGCCTAAGAGTTGACCCACTTGTTTGGGATTTAGGGAACTTATATGGAAAATGACCTAATTTATGACCAGCATGTGAACATTGTTATAAGAATTATATTGCACAGCTTATAAAAAAGGGATTATGTCTAGATCTAGGGATGTCATTGTCCCCCTTTACTCAGCCCTTATTAGGTCAATCATTGAATGTAATGCCTCCTTTGGCATGCATCTGTCCAGACACATGCAAAAACTGGAACACCCAGAGAGATACATCACTAAAAGGCTACAAGGCCTAAACAACATGTCCTACATGGACCAACTTTAATACACGTCACTATATTTAGTATCCTGCGGACTGCTAATAGGTGATCTATGTCTGCCATATAAGGCATCCACCAACCCAATTACTGATGGATTTACTCCACATTGACAAGTCAAATGGTATTATTAATACTTAGTCTAGGGAACTAAACCTTTTCTGCAACATCATCAAAACCAGTTTGGAGGAACAGGTATATCTCTCAGAGGATACTGCTGCTCTTGAACAGACTCCCCACCCACATAAAACAAAATTCATTCCTGTCCATATTCAAGCATAACTTGGATCAAAGAATGTGAAAAAGAAAATTTACCCCAGGACTGTAAAAGGACAAAACCAGCTCCTAAGCTCCTAAATGCTTTATTCCATGCATGGGTCCCCTCAAATTATCTATGGTATCATCAGCATCATCAGCAGCAGCAGCAGCAGCCCCCTTTTTGCCATTTTCTACATGGGGTCGGGGTATCGTGTTAACTGTCGCCAACTTTCTCAATTCAATGCCACACTCCTGCCTTCTTTGACACTCATGCCTGACTGTCACAGATATTCTTTCACACAATCCATCTGCCTCTTTGCTGGACATCCTCGCTTCCTCTTACCTTCTTCCTGTCCATCCCAAGTCTTCCTCACCAGATTGTCTTCTGCTTTTCTGCACGTGTTCAAACCACCATAATCTGTTCTCTTTGATCTTTTCTGCAATTCGAGCTACTTTGGCTTCTGCTCTTATGCCCTCATTTCTTTGTCTGTCTGACAATGTGCATCCTACCACTCTTCTCAGGCACTTCATTTCCATCACCTCTAGCTTGTTCATCTGCTGTGCCTTTACTGCCCAGGTATCTGTACCATACAGTAGTACTGGTTGCACCACGGTCTTGTACACCTTAATCTTCAGCTTCTTTGGCATTCTTCTGTCATAGACTACACCTGACACTCTATGCCAGTTGGCTGCAGCCCCTCTGATTCTAGCTATGACCTCTTCATTTATACTTCCCTTCTCCTCAACCACCCCTCCTAGATACTTGAAGCTATTTACCTGTTCCACTATCTTCCTTTCTATCTCGTCTCAACTTCTAATTTCCCCAGTTTGCTGCCATTACCACTGTCTTATCTGTGCTTAGTTTCATCCCATGTGTCTTCAGTCTTTCATTCCACTTCTCTATACTTTGCTGGAGCTCTTGCTCAGAGTCTGCCTGTAATGCTACATCATCTGCATACAGCAACTTTTTTGCTCTGTCCCCTCCAACCTGCTTGCTAATGTAGTCCATCACCAGCATGAACAGCAGTGGGCTCAGAGTTGAACCCTGGTGTACACCCACTCCCACTGGTAACCCCTGTGTGAGGCTGAACACTGTTTATATTTGAGTCATTGGGTCCTTGTACATAGCCTGCACTAATTCTATCATTCTTTCATTACGTCTAATATATAATTATTGACCACTGGATGGATAAGGCCAATCTCTAACAAAATGGGATAAGTTATTATGAGTATAAAAAGGGAAACTGGCTAGGCTTTAAAGGACCCTCAACGAAAACTTTGCACTTACCTATGAACCTTTTATCACCTCCAGTCTCTCATCCACTTCTCCTATTGAGTCGTATGGATGAGATATTCCCTTCCTGCACTAGCGTTTGAAAGTTTCAAATCCTGACAGATTCCTATCCTCCAGGATCATATCCCTCTTCTTCCACCCTACTCCTTTTCTCTGTCCTCATTTCTTTCATTCTACCCCCTTGACATGTCTCTAGGCCAGTACAAAGCAGTAGTCTACCAGCTTTCCCTCCTTCTTCTAGCATAAATGAGGGGTCACTTAACATAGAGTTTTACCCTGTCTGCTCCTTTGTCATTTTAATGGGCATAGTGTAGTAATTTGTTTGTCAGTAATTTGAGCTCAGCTGTCACAACAAATCTCTGCCCTCCCTTCACATTACATTCATTTTTTTTTATTTTAATTCCTTATTTATTCTTATTGCTCAACACTGTGACTTAATTACTAAGCATTTATTTTTATTAATGCAAAATGTCAGTGATTCCATCACTTTCTATTACGGAGTGTTGACAATTTTTTTTATAAACACAGCATTTACTCTACATGAATCCTACTTTTCATTCTGTTGTAGTATTTTTTAATTTGCTAATAGCATGTAGCTCCATCCTGGAAAACTTAAATAGATACTGAATCTTCTCTGTATAGTACTACCTGCTAGCCAAAGAACTGCTATATTTTCAGCTTATTAGCACAGAAATGCTGTAAAATGAATTTTATTAACATTTTCGATGCAACTCAATGGATCTGCAAAATGGCTAAATGGGTAAGCATAATAAATACTTAAGGCCAGAAAAGCAAGAAGATAAATTGCAGAATATTCTTGCTATAAAATTAACAATGTTACAGGTTTACATGTATCTTTAAATGAGAACATAAGACAAAAAACAAACAAACAAACAAAAAAAAAACAGGCAGATAAATTTTGGAATGCTCTAAAGTCCAATATTAAGAACGTTACAAATTTTTAGGAATGAAGAAGTTTAAGAAGAGGAAACTCTCCAGAGTGCATAACAGGGAATAAGTTCTTAATTTTTCTCAGCCATTTTAAAACAAAGGCCTCGACCCATAAAAAACTATTTGATAATATTTGCATATTTTTGAGTTTCACTTATTGCAGCAGTGAAATTCTTAAAGTACCTGAGAACACATTAAATAAATGTGTGTGTGTGAAAGAGAGAGAGAGAGAGAATGAGAAAATATATAGCAGTAGTAAATGTAGTCATTCATAAAGAGACATTTGATTATTGTGACCAGCATGCACTCATTTTCATGAACTGTATCTGAGGAAGTCTTATTTTCTCATAAATCAAAAACGTTGCTTAATATTCTGAAAAAAAACAACAAGACTTATAGAGGCAAAACTTTAATAGGGGTGCACTATAAGAATCTCATTGCTCCTAGGGCTCAGTAAGAGATGCATCTTAGGAATGCATATACAGTAGTAGCTCAGCTACCCTAAAAAGTCTTATATGCAGTTGAAATGCATATAGTTCCACCAAATGTTTCAAAGCCTTGTACAGGCATATGTATTTGTGTTTATGATAAAGTAAGTGACATTTTAGGGAAGACATGACATAACATGAGCAGAAACATGGTCAATGTGGTCTTAGAAAAATTTATGATGTTTTAGGCTATCATGGTCTATAGAGCTATGCAAAATGTATAAGAGATGAAATATTAGGTCAACGGATACCATGAGTGGGGTCCTCAGGAAACAAGTATGACACATTAAAGGTGATGTACATGGGAACAAGTAACTATGTGTGTTACTGTAAGTGCTATCTTGTGGAATAAAGCAAGCTAAAACACAAGATAGTACTGACAGCATATCAGGCAGGTCTACAATAGGAAATCTGTATACTGATGAAGAATTGGGTAGACAACAATAGTTAAGGGAAGACAAAAAGTTCAGTATGTCAGCATTGCAAAATGCAATTTATAAGCAGTCACACAGAAAGACTGCCAACATGCACTTTAGGAAGGCAGCAGATACACAGTGTACTTTTCTACAAAATGTTTCTGTGGCATAGCTGCAAACATCAGTTTGTTGTTTATTCAAAACAGACATCATTTTCACATGTGTGCATACACCATTAGCTGGCTGGTGTGTTAGGTTATGCACTGCACAATAGTATGTCTGCCAGAGAACCGCCCTGCTATGTGAGAGGCAAATTTCTTGGATTGCAATCCTTATATTGTTTTCTTGTTGGAGAGAAGAGGGTTAAAGTCTTTCTTTTTCCTTGAGTATTAAAAGTTCTGGTTAGGAAAGAACCAAGTTGTGTCTCTTGGTGAATCATAGACATTAGAAAGGGTTAATTATCTGTGAATTGCGGCAGAAGTTAGAGCTAGTACTTTAGATTGCTGTATAGGAAGAATTCTCCAATGTTCCCACTATGTATACATATATTTTTTTTTTGCTCCTTATGTTAGTATGATAATAACATTCTATCTGACTCCTCGTTCACTGGCTCTTGCTAATAAATGCAACATATTTCTTAAGGTAATCTTCAGAAAATAATTAAATTCATCTGTCCTCCCTCCATGTTCTACTGATCTAAAATACTGAGTACTTACAGATAACTACAGTTTGAACAGATTATGCTTGGTGGGATAGGATGCTCAGACAAAATCTCACACAAAATGGATTCTCCTTATTATTGTAGGTAAGCTGGTTATACATTATATGCTGTCAACCCTTACTGTTTTGTGCTGATTTTAGATTTACACTTGTTTTAAATCCCATTAACTGCTATCTCTGTTAACCGACCTGAAAAAAACATTACCTCTCATCATAACACTTGATTTTCTGAGGCAGTATAGCAACTGCTTCACGTTTAGTAACAACCCACTTCTTCTACCTTATGAAGTTCCACCTGTAAGATATGTATGTATTTATCTAAAGTGACAGTTATCTTTTCCATCTGTGGTCAGTAAACAACACCACAGTAGCACTACATTGCCAAAGCCTTGCAACATAAGTCTTACATATGTTGAGGTAGTAAAAAAATCCCTGTCTGAGCACCTTAGCCCTCCTAAAGTCCTATAGTCTTCCTCATCCACATAGTAAAAAACTACTAACATCAAATCCGCATCCACAGCCATACCTGCTATTATTGAAAGTCACCAATAATGCAAGTCTAAGTCTCAGTGTATCCATTGTAATACATACAGATATATTTCTCTTCTGGCTGACAAAAAATTGGGTTGCACTTAAGTGCATCACTGCTATAATAATTAGAGATGTCACTAGGGCTGTTAGATAGCTATACTGCACCTGATACAATTGCTGCCTTATAGTTGCCTGCATTGGATGAATGTCCTTAGATAGTCCACCTTGGGGGACATGCAGAGAGACTCTGATGAGCTCTCCTCAAATTACTTCAAAAAAGGTTTAAGGCCTTGACATTTGAGCAGCATTCTACCTTACCAAGACTGATGTCTAAATTCAAGGATAAAGTAATTAACTTCAGTAACTGACTGGCAAATAAGTATCATTCTAGGGGAATCCATTGTGTGTGTGCATGGGATAAAATGATCTATAGCCACAATTACTTTGCAATGGATTGTCTGTACCTTTCACCATTTGTTTTTTGCATACTGGATAAAACTTTTGCTAACCCCTGTAATTTATTTTTTGTCAGTTCACCTGGTTGACAACTCAACATACCAGATTGCATAATATAAGTGTAACATTGCTGAATGCAGAAGGCTAAACAACACAATATCTGAATTCATTACCTTTTTTACCCTGAAGTAGATTGTCTTTAATGGAATTACAGAAACCTAATTGCATTGCAGTGATGGCAGTCCCTGCATTCCAGGGTACAATACTTATCATGCATTCAAATCCACTAGCAGCTGTGGGGGCATATCTGTAAATATTGTAACCTTTTGCCTGATGCCAGACTCCAGATGAAACAAATCTATAAAAGACTAAATACCAAGTTAAACTCAATATAATTATCACATTATAAAAAATTAAAAAAACTCCACTTATGACACCATTCAAGTCATGAAGAAAAGCTTAACCATTTGGAAAAGTTAACAACTGAATCAAATACCTTTCTAATGGGTTAATTCAGCTGTCTGCACATAAACTGGTAAACATATACTGCTAACAACATATATACTTCTCTACATTCAAGGATCACTCCAAAACCATTCGCTTACTATTTATTGACGTCAGTGATAATTACAAATGGCAAAGCTTGTATCTGAGACTCCCAACTACTGCAATTAATTATTCTCTCTCATCAGTAGATGCAGTGAGTTATATTTGCCAGTCCAGCAAAACAATGGCAGAACTACCACATCAGCAAATGTGAATAACAAAAAAAAAAAAAAAAAAAAAAAAGCTCATGGCCATCACTAAAAGATGTCCAACTCATCACTATAAAAATAATTAAAAACTGATAAGTAAGTCCCTCAGACTTAAAATTAGGAAGTGCTAGGCTATCAGCTTAGGGTTGCAGCTAATTCAAATGACAACCATAGTACCATCTTGAGCTATATTAGGAAGCTTAGAATGAAATAGAATTCTGTACTGAACTTAAGTGGTACCTCCTTTATTGACCCCAAGAATATTGACAATGCTATTACAGTTAAATTCTCTTTCAACTTCATGCCACCCCACTCTCATCTATGTCACATACATTCCCCCTCATACCTTCCCTTTCAAAAAGACAAGACAAACTTGGCAAACTTCCAGTTGTGTACTCCATGAAATTAGACCCAGAGGTCAGTCCAGTTATCAGGCCAGCACATAAAGTTCCAATAACCATCCAGGACAGAGTCAAAGCCGATTTAGACAAAATGGTGTGACAAGGTGTAATTTGTCCAGCGGAAACTCCAACAGAATGGGTATCTTCCATGATGGTAGCTCATAATGAAAGCTCAGATGACATCAGAATATGTATTGACCCGTGAGATTTGAACAATGTGCTAAAAAGACCTCATCATCCAATGCACACATTTGAAGATGTTGGAGCCTCAATGCCAAATGCCAGTATTTTTCCTGTCCTAGATGCAAAGAGTTCATTTTGGCAAATTCAGCTTGACAAAAAATCTTAGATCCTCACTACTTTATGTACTCCGTTTGGCAGGTACAGATTTTTGAGAATGCCATTTGGGATAAATTCAGCAACTGAAGTCTTTCAGTGTGCAATGGAGCAATTTTTTTCTAGGTATCCTTGTGCCATTATAGACTGCATACTGGTAGGAGGTCGTGATGAAACCGAGCATGACGGAAACCTCAGAAAATTTTTAGAAAGGGAACGTCAAGTGAATCTTAAAGGGACAATCCCGGCATTTAAAATTCAGGTCCAGCTCTTTTCTGAAGGGGCATTGACAATGTCCTTATTAGTCACACCCACTGTGTTGTGTCATCATGGAGTCCCTCCTTCCAAATCAACTTACAGACAGCATGGAGTTCCATCTACGTTTATAATCCCTATGGGAAACACACTCATTTCCCTGAGGTATGCTATAACTATGTAAGCCAGGGAATGCTGTTCAATGATCTGATTTATTTCTGTTATTTATTTTTGCACATTGTTTATATAGGTTTATATAGTTTCTAGGGAAGCTGTCATTTACAAATGCATTGAAAAAAAGGGCTCGACTAACAGCATCAGTTAAACAGCAAACAAATAAAAAACACTGAGTAGTCTTGATACATCTGCATTACATTTTTGGCCAGACAGCTGGTAGTGAAAATGAATGTTCAGCATTTTAAGCTGCATCTCCTCACTGTAGGCTACATGCATGAATGTGATTATGCGATGTGCGACTATGCGACTGTGCATGAGAGTGAGTTTGGTTTATTTTGTAAGGAATTAGCAATAATACTCTGTCTGGATATGAGAATGCTGAAAGAGAGACTGTATTAATCTGAGAAGATAAGGTCTATACATGACTACTCTTCCTTAACTTTCTTTTTTTTTTTGGGGGGGTCCAAGTAAAAGGAGAAGCACATTACATAGAAAGAACTAGCAAGCAGATTTAGAATCAATGTCTTCTTTCTGTAGATTTTTAGGCTTATGTTTTGACCCTTTTAATTCCTTCCCCGCTCATGCAGCACTTGACTGAGGGAATGAGTACTTTTTACATTATACCAAGTTGTCATTTCCATTCTGTAAAAAGAGTGTGAATCTTTCTGTTGCATTCATCCAGATATGTGGGAGTCTCTTAAATGTTCTTCCATTTTTGCACTCCTAGGTATCTGGAACAGTCATCACCTCTCATCTTTAAGTTCAGGACTTTTCTTGTTCATGTTTATTCCATCCTTGGTAGTCAGAATTCAGATGGCCCACTCTCATTTTTTGATGCACAGAGAAATCTAACTCATTCCATGGTTCATTTATCTGAGGCCTCAACTGACCAAGCATTTGCTTAGCGAATGGGAAATTCTCTGAAGAGTTTTAAGACAAGGAGCCAGAGAGGTCAGTTGAGGTAGGTTACTGAGCACTACACCTTTCCTCAAATTTTTTTTTAGGGATTCCTTCACATTCAGGCTGACCATTTCTTCACCAAAGGACCAGGGATTAGACAGTATGTACTGATCAATAGTTGAAATGTTGGGGTTCACTGATGTCATCAGTGACATCATATGTTGCTGGAGTATTTGGATCTCTGAGTGTCAGCCTAGACTTTATGCCCATTATGTTGGCAGTCCTTAAGGAATCTCTCAGGCATGCATGGAAAAAAAAGATGCACTGTTGCCACAAAAGGCTTGTGAGAAGCACACCCCTTTCACTATATGTATTTCTTTTAGATTCAACTCTTTATAGCAGCTTCAGTGGTGTTTGGATCCAACCAGAAAAGGTTAAATATACATAAAGGTTTCAGTGTTTTATTTCCTGAGAATGAGACCAGGAGAAGATATTTTTTTTTAATCCTGCACCTTAAGTATAAGAATGACCCCTCATTTGGGTAATTTAATCAGGTACAATTCAAGCTTACTCAACAAAATAGTCAATAAAACCATCAGTGCTCTTACCAGTAAGGAGATTACAGGGAAAAACAAACTGCTTTCTGTTGCAATGATGCCTTTGTGTCAGTCTGATTATATGGATGCCAAAACCATGTTTTGTGGTTTTGATGTAGCTTTTAAAAGGCATGAGTAACTCAGTGTTTCTTTGTTCCCAGAATACTTTTATGCCATCATTGCCTTATTTACTCGCCATTACATTTTTAGTCCATGATGAGGGAAGTCACTGCCATGATGAAGTTTGGTGAATTTAAAAGTGTGGGCAGTAAAGGTAGAGAGTGCATGATTTTTTTCTCCTCCAGTTTCACAGCCATCAAGCCCCTTATATGTCCTCAAGTGTCTGAAGGCACCAGAAGGACAAGGAGATGAGAACTGGGAATTGCAGCTGTCACCCTTTGAGATGTACATTCTAAATCTCATCTCTGTGGTGTTCTGATGGGTGTGCCACAGCACATTGGCCGACCATCCTTATGGTATATATGCTTTCATGCACACATCATCATCCTGCTGCATTGCATATGCTGTTTACTGAAGTAAAATGTCTGCCTTAGTTCTTCATGATACTTGCAACAGCAGTCCATCTCAGCCAAGTGTCAGTGCTGAAGTGAATCAGAACAACTCCCTCTCCTAGGGATGGGTGAACTGACCTCAGCCACTCACTGTCTGCCATGACTAGCTCCTGCAGCACCCATACTCACAAGTGGTAGTCAGGTTGCAAGGGCTGTACTCATGGCTCCTATGTGACATGGAGCTGGGGTGTGCATGAGTTTCTTTTACTCAAAGTTCCAGTTTGTTAAAACCTTAAAGTTACACATGAGAACTGGCTTTTTAAAAAGCATTAGACTCACTGACAACAGACTTAAGCAAACCAAGCACCAGCAGCCTCAGACCAAGAAAGGTCTCCTTCCTCAGTAGAAGAAAAAATATTTGTCTGTAAAATCACAGGACTAATGATGCACTGCACCACTGTGGTGTCTTACAGGAAGTGTCTAAGGAAAGTTTTTCCCTTTAAATGAAAAAAAAATAGAGCAGATCATTATGTCAGACAGCTGGGTGCAGCAGCTGATTGCACATTAGGACACCTTTTGCCCAAACCAGTAACGGATGTGCCCACATTCCCTCTTCTAAGAAGACAGCTGCTACAGCTCATTTAGGAAGATTTTCTTCTTTTTTGAAATGGAGGTTATACTGTTGGTGCTCAGAGATCAGAAAAGGCTGATTTTATTCTTCATGTGTTTCTAGTACAGAAATATACACGAGACCATCATCCTTTTGTGCACATGAACACATTAAACACATAAAAGTTCTTTATGTGCTTGTTTACTTTATAAAGAACTTCATGTTTACATACATAACAAGAAATTCAGAATTATCACAATGCAGCTATTGCTCCTTTTCCTGAACTGGAAATGTGATTTTGCTCCTTGTAATTGCAGGATACATACAATGCATGCTCTTGCAAATTTATGAGGCATCCATAAGATTTCTAAGAATACAGATAAAAATGCGTTAATTTAGAGTCTTACTCTTTTGTGTGTGCTTAGTACTGGAAATGTTCTTTTGTATCTGAACTGGCTTTTATTAGGTCAGGGTCACATTGTTTTCATGCTGTCAGTCATTTACCTAGGATTTATTCTAGATTTGATTGATATCTTCCTGTCCCCAGAGAGTGTCTCGTCTTTTCTCCTTATTTCTGAAGGATGTCCGATGCAGCCATATTTGTAGCCGTACACTTTTAAGAGTTACATGTTTCATGACATCTTCAGTTTGTTTTATCCTTCCTCAGTCAGGCTGCATACAACTCTGCTGCACTGGCTACATGGCTATAAGAGCAATCAGCAGTTCAAGTTGCTTAGCCAACTCGATTTAGGTATCTTCCAAGCTGCAGTAATAATGACCTCAGTCATTCAGCTCTTTTTTTTTTTATTTGTTCAACATCCAGTAATTCAAACATTGACAACAGAAAATTTTAGCTTTGTCCATAGAGAATGCTTAAATGGAATACAAGTCCAAGGCACTTCAGCCTTGAGAATGATGGAACTCCATGCAAAATTCATAGAAATAAAAGCAATCTACATGGATCTAGTAGCCTTTCTCCTCTTCTGAGGGAAGCCACTACCATGCTTTTTGAAAGCAATTAATCATGAGATGTATGAACAGACATCTGAACAGTATGTTCTGAGTGACCTGACAAGGTGCAATGTAATTACTTTTGAAGGACATAAGTAAGCAGTTCGGTGAAGTAAAATATAAAGTAGGAAAATAAGTTTGAAATTAAGGGAAGTGAATAATTATACAAGTTTTTGTCTCCCCAGCAGCCTGAGAACTTCTATGCATTAAATATAACCGTATACATTTTAGGATAGTTAGTGTACTTTTTTCTTAAGGTTAAAAGTTAATGCTTACTGAGTACATGGAAATTGTTTCTCACATCTGTGGGAACAGAGAGAAAAACAGATAGCTGTCTGTAAAAATAAACCCCAGCAGGATAGAAAATCCACAAAAGATGTTTATTGAGCGCTTTTGTTTAGTATATTACAAAACTTCATCAGAATATCTAGTAGAAAAACAAACAGACAACTGACTCAACAAAATGTATATGTGTATATATATATATATATATATATATATATATATATATCATCATGCACTAGTTAGTCAAAGAACAATTATGCCTCTCCTTCCTACTTAAAGGAATATTATCAAAATTAGTAAATAAATATGTATAAATATAGATAATACATTTGATAAAATATAGAAAGGCTTAAAACTTCATAAAATCCTATCTAAACTAAATATATATATATATATAAATATATATATATATATATATATATATATATATATATATATATGTTTTTATATATATATATATATATATATATATATATATATATATATATATGTATACATACACATTTCTAACATACATTTAAATAAAAAACAAACAAATAACTACATGAAGCCATGCATCACAGAACACTGCCTGTCCAATTATACTGTGAGAACAATAGTCCTGCATAATACCGAAGGAAATAATGATATATGGTGCACACCGTGGGGGTGTGTGAGTGTGCTTCATGCACAGTATGTCACACCTGGGGTATTGGTTCCGTGAAACCGGGAGATGAGGCTGGCCAGGTGTTTGAGCAAACCACTGCTACTCAAAACCCTGGCAGGATGCTACCAGTGGCAGAAACAGTATAGATCAGCTAGGTCTACTCTTGACAGAAGTACAGGTCCATCCCTAGCGGGATGAACCAACAGTTGTGGGTCACATTGATGTCTCCACCAGTATCGGAGGAGGATCAAGGAAAGGCTGGAAAATATGAGGACTAAACAGATGAAGAGCCTGCAGAAGCTTGGGTCGAGACAGTATACTGGAGGAGCATACCTCTCAAATGTCCATGATTTCAGGGACATCCCTGATTTTGACTGAAATTTTTGCTCTGTTCCTCTTAATCCCGCCTAGAAGTGGTGACTTTTGGAGAAAAGGTGAGGAATTACACTTAATAAATGATGACAATAGTTAGAGTTACAGACTTCTTTTACTTTAGAAAATATATATTCACTCATGTTTTGTAATTCTGTCAATGTCTCAAGTTAATAATACTAATATATGAAAAGTGTCCCTGATTGTTTCTCAATTTGTCCCTGATTCTGTTGAGATTTGTCTCTGATTGGTTGAGAGCTATGTGGAGGAGTACTGAGATGTGCAGAGAGGGAAATGTGTGGAGGTATGGTATGACAGGGCTAGCAACTGGGGAATGGATAGATGCTGTATATGTGGAGCTCGGGGGCCGGGGGAAGGGAACATGGGTATGACATTATGGTAGACATATGCAAATGAAGCAGAACAGCAATAGTGTAGTGGGCAGAGCATCCGCCTAATGCACACGCATTCCCGGTTTGAGTCCCACTGTAGCACCTTCTATTTTCCATGTGAAATCCATATGTTAACATTGTTGTGCTGTATAACCTACTAAATAACATTTATATTTACACAGGAGTACGCCTTAAATGCACATGTGAAGTGTCATAATGAGTAAGGCACTAGTAAGCAGGTGTAAGTACAAAACAGCAGTAGTAAGCATGGATAAGTAGTTGTAAAAGTGTGTACATGTGTTTACGCGGGGATAAGCATTGCCTACATAGATTAAGCAAAGTAGAAGCTAGCTGAGTGTAAGGAAACACAACCTGAGGTTAGCATTGCTTAGCTCTGCGCAAACCCACGCACACCCGCATACAACCGCTCAAATGTCCCTTACTCACTCTGTATCCGACAGTCGGTGTTCTGCCCAGCAACAATATGTGCAGCTTCTGCAAGCCCAGAACCCAAGACCCTGCACATCATGCACGATGCGATTTACCAGTAAACCATGGCAGATGTACATACCCTCTAATTTCACATACATATCATCCAGTACAATCAGTCAACAGCACAGGAAATGTAGTAATATCACACCACACAACCTCTTAATGCATGAATCCTGGACATAGTGCACCATAATGTGGGTACAAATAGGGATATCTGTCATATATTTCTCTAATACACTTAAAATGTTGCTAGTTACACAGTTATATGTAGTAGAACACATATATTGAAGGAGTTGATAAATCTGAAACACGAATGTGTCGGCATGAATGTCTGACCTCAGTCCAAAGGTCATCCATGTCAATTGCCAAGAGAATGACGTACAGGCCACACATATAAGCCGAACATGCATGGACATATGGACAGATATATATCTGTAAATGTAGACAGGTAGATGGCTATAAGTAGATATATATATATATATATATATATATATATATATATGTGTGTATGTATGACTCACAAATAACCATATAACAGCAATTGTACATAGACAGATAAATATGTTCAGTGTATAAATATATATATATATATATATATATATATATATATATATATACATATACATATCTAGAGCTATATCAATGTCCAGTTCTATCCCTCTATATATGGGGGTTTCACATATATAATTATGTAGATATATGTATATATATATATATATATATATATATATATATATATATATATACAGATAGACATGTGTATATGACTTCCACATGGGAACGGAATCCTGGCCCATTCCGTACAACATCTGTACCAAAATAAGGAAACTACACTCTCCTTCGCTCCTCATAAACATCCAGTAAAGAGTCCGGTGACACTGGAATAACAGACTTTATTAATGAACTTAAGCTTCTTTGTGAGCTTTTCGTCAGTTTAAAATTCACCAACTCACTCAGAAACACTGAAAGCATAAAACGGAAACGTCACTTAAAAACCACCCATTTAAGTACCCTCTTATATTAATTAAAGCAATAAAACAAATTAACAACATGAATACAAAAACAATGAACACACACGGAGTGAATGCTTTCGCTAGGTAAAATATGAGCCACCAGTTGTATAATAGAAAGATTCCTAGCGTTAGCAAAACAATGGAGGGGTAGGACGTGACCATAAGCGTTCGCTTCGATATTTTTAGGATAGATTATATTCACCACAGCAGTTCCAAACACAGTACTCCAAATAACATCCGTTCCTCAAAAAATTTTTTCATTTAAACTTCATGGAGGCTACTCCTTAAAATGGATTGGTGTGCAAAAGTAAAAACTCCGTTCTTTGATAAATCCCAAATTTATTGTGTGCACTTCAGGTAAGCGCTTTCGATAAAATCTTCATCAGACCTGATTAACACAATTAATTACATCATTTAAATACTAAAAAGAGCGCGAAAAATCACTTTCATCTTAAATTAATACACTATGTAAATAAATGACTTTATATTTACATACAAGAATGTTTAAAAACAATATATTTATGCTTCCTTTTATATCTTGGTGTATACGTTATTATATATGTTGTTTCCATAACTTCCGTTTTTTATTACGGAACTGTCATGTATATCTAGCATAAATTGCTTCAAAAACATACTACACTATAATCAAAACACTTGAAAACTAGATCCATTTACTATGATAAATACTTAAATATTATATTGTTAATTTATATACATAAATAAATCGTTGAGGAAATAATATATTAAAAATTAAAAATATATTACATTTTGGGATTCTTAAAAATGCTTGCTTTATTGTAAAAATACATATATATATAAAAATATATTTATAAAATTCTTATTTTATATATAAGGAACATATATATGCATATTGTCATGTAATATATTGCAATGTATGTAGTCTTTATGCGTTCTTCGAAATTTTTAATTTCCTCATTTTCAAGAAGGGTTTTATGGGTACTTTCCCATTAATGCCTGGAGGCTGGTCTGCTCTCAGTTTTATAATCCAGTTAGATTCTCTGGATTCAGTGAGGGTCTTGATGTCTCCCCCTCTAATAGTAGTATGTAATTTCTCCAGGATCCTAAACTTAAAGGAATGTCCTTCTCCTTGATCTTTCACATGTTTCGCTAGTGCGTTTGTGGAGGTACCCTTTCTAATATGGTATATGTGTTCCCGCATTCTATTTCTAAGGCATCTGTTGGTCTTCTTAAAAAGAATGCAAACACAACGGGAACATTTTGATGTTTGCATTCAGAGACGGCTCGTCCCTAGAGGTTTAAGGGTACTCAAAATGCCCACTACAGCTACACAATACCCAGAGCTACTCTTTGAGTGGCAGAAACTTAATATTGAGGTAAGCCTCAATTATATGAGACTCATGAATAAGTTTTTTGCTCCATTAGAGGAAGCGTTACGCTTAGACATAATAGAACAACGGACAGCAGTTTTTACTAATTATCCAGTGTTTGCCGTAGAAAATTGTTGTAATGTCTTATTAGATAATGTATGGCAATATGAAAGAAGATTGTATAACCAGAAAAAAGCAAAATTACAGAGGGATATAACAGATTTTAATATAGGTAATATTTTTACTTGGCCTAGATGGGCAGAAACAATGCAAGTTCAACCTGTAAATGTACCAAACATGGATGTAAACAATACCCCAGTACCTAATGCCCAGGTATCTGGAGAAGTGATAAATGTTTCAAGCGAACAACATATAAATAATAACTGTAGGGAATATGTAAAGGAAAATGAAGTTGAAATTAATACAACATTAGTACAAAATATTCCTAATGAGGACCCTATAGAATCAGGGAACATAAACACACCACAAAGGGGAGGTAGTATACCTGAACCAGTAGTACGTAGAAAGGTACTACCATTACATATATCACCCTCTACGAGTACAGTAGAACAGACTAATGATATAATGACGAAGCATAACACTCTACCCACTACTAGTAGGTTCAATAAAGAACATCCTTTCCCCATCAGACCCCCTCCAGGAGAAGGGAGAACACGTTCGATGAGTCGGGGTCGCCAGAAAAGGAAACTTTCCCCAGACAACACACACACTCAGAACATCAAGAAAATGTGGGAGGGGAAGAAATAGATATAATTTACAATTTGTCCAGTTACACTTTTTCTAAAGAAGAGTTAAAAGTATTATCCAAAGGGCTTACATTCATCCCTACCACATGTAGTAAGCTAGATGAAACACTACGTGACTTCAAACTTTTCATACGGAATTGTTCATTGAAAATAGAGTTTCATGGTACTAATATAGGTAATGTTAATGAAATTAGAAAACCCAGTACATACATTCCACCTGTCCAACCTCTGATAGCTGCATATAGCAAGTTGGTAGAAGATGAGATTTACCAGCAGAATCAGAAAGACAACAGGTATAGAAGGCTATCTAACTTAACATACAAGGAGAGACAAGCCTTAAAGAAATTACGTACAAATCCTAATATAATAATTAGGCCAGCAGATAAGGGGAACGGCCTAGTAATAATGGACACATTCCAATATACAGACAGCATGTTAAATATGCTTAGTGATGATAAGTTTTATATGCTATTGCAAGAACCACAAGTACAATATATTATAAAAAGGGTAAATAATAAGCTAAAAGACTTATTAGAAAGCGAAATAATTGATCAGAAAATATTTCAGTTTTTGGAAGTGCAAAATCCATTAATTCCTATAATACAAGGCATCCCCAAAATTCATAAAGATAGGCTGAACCCTCCCTTGAGACCAATAGTTGCAGGAACAGGTTGGATTACAGAATCTTTTTCAATATATGTAGAACACAAATTAAGGCCAATAGTAAATAATAACCCACAGATATTGAGAGATACGAAGCAATTTTTGTTAGATTTTTATAGCTTCATTAAGTCTAATAAGAACAGTGATAGATACGTGTTTGTAACCATGGACGTCAAGTCATTATTCACAGTCATACCGAACCCGATAGGCATAGCTATGGTTAGTAGCTATCTTAAAAGAGCTACCTCATTAAATATAGCAGAAATAGAGACCATAGTTTATTTTTTGGAAATAATTTTGGAATGCAATGTATTTTGTTTCAAAGACCAATTATTTTTGCAAAGGGATGGCATAGCTATGGGCACCTCCTGTGCCAATAGCTTCGCCAACCTAATGGCTGAATGGGAACATGGATGCATGTTTAAGAATGCCCATTATGTAAAGTTGGTCCCATTTTATAGGCATTTTAGGTGACCTGTTTTTTTATGGTATGGTACACCAACAGAATTGGCAACATTTGTGAGTGAGATGAATGCAACTACCGACTTCCTTGAATTTACAGTAGAATGGTCGGAAGTGAAAATACCTTTCCTAGATATATATGTAGAGAAACTAGAAAATGGCTTGGTTAATACAGGATTATACAGGAAACCATGCCAAAAAAATATGCTACTTCATCGTAATAGTATGCATCCTGGATACATATATAAAAATATAGTGAAAGGACAAACTATGCGTCTATCCAGATATACCCCAGATGACCTAGAATTTGATAAGGGTCTTATAGAACTTAAGAATAGATTCAAGCAACGAGGTTATGTAGAAGCAGATTTTGCAGAAGCTATGGGAAATTTGACGCATTTAAGAGAAGAAACAGCTATCCCATATTTTTATGCTTCAGGACCAACGCAGATAAGACATCAGAATACTGGGTTTAACATAAATAAAGTTACATATCCTATTTCATATACCAGAGATGTAGGTAATATAAAAGATATTGTAAGAAAGCATTGGCACATATTGTCAGTAGACCCTAAAATTAGACAAATTCTAGGGGACAGCCCGCAATTCATATATAAGAACAAAATGAATTTAAAAAGGCTTTTATGTTACCCTAAGGATGGAACTAATGGTGTAGTTGAACATGAACATGTAACGTCGTCTTGTAATTCATGTAATTTCTGCCAATTTATAGATACAGAAGCATATTTTATACACCCATCAGGTATGGGAACTTTTCCAGCACATGCAAGTGGGAATTGTATGTCAGAAAATGTGGTGTATTTAGCAGTGTGTAGCCAGTGTCCCGCATTCTATGTTGGGAAGACCAACAGATGCCTTAGAAATAGAATGCGGGAACACATATACCATATTAGAAAGGGTACCTCCACAAACGCACTAGCGAAACATGTGAAAGATCAAGGAGAAGGACATTCCTTTAAGTTTAGGATCCTGGAGAAATTACATACTACTATTAGAGGGGGAGACATCAAGACCCTCACTGAATCCAGAGAATCTAACTGGATTATAAAATTGAGAGCAGACCAGCCTCCAGGTATTAATGGGAAAGTACCTATAAAACCCTTCTTAAAAATGAGGAAATTAAAAATTTGAAGAGTGCATAAAGATTGCACACATTGTAATATATTACATGACATTTTGCATATATATGTTTCTTATATATAAAATAAGAATTTTATAAATATATTTTTATATATATATGTATTTTTATAATAAAGTATGCAATTTTTAAGAATCCCAAAATGTAATACATTTTTAATTTTTAATATATTATTTCCTCAACGATTTATTTATGTATATAAATTAACAATATAATATTTAAGTATTTATCATAGTAAATGGATCTAGTTTTCAAGTGTTTTGATTATAGTGTAGTATGTTTTTGAAGCAATTTATGCTAGATATACATGACAGTTCCGTAATAAAAAACGGAAGTTATGGAAACAACATATATAATAACGTATACACCAAGATATAAAAGGAAGCATAAATATATTGTTTTTAAACATTCTTGTATGTAAATATAAAGTCATTTATTTACATAGTGTATTAATTTAAGATGAAAGTGATTTTTCGCGCTCTTTTTAGTATTTAAATGATGTAATTAATTGTGTTAATCAGGTCTGATGAAGATTTTATCGAAAGCGCTTACCTGAAGTGCACACAATAAATTTGGGATTTATCAAAGAACGGCGTTTTTACTTTTGCACACCAATCCATTTTAAGGAGTAGCCTCCATGAAGTTTAAATGAAAAAATTTTTTGAGGAACGGATGTTATTTGGAGTACTGTGTTTGGAACTGCTGTGGTGAATATAATCTATCCTAAAAATATCGAAGCGAACGCTTATGGTCACGTCCTACCCCTCCATTGTTTTGCTAACGCTAGGAATCTTTCTATTATAAATTAACAACATATAAAAACGCTAGAAATATTTAGAAAAAAATGTTAAATGCCACTGTATAAAAGTAAGAAAAAACATGAAACATGGTTCCCTCATACTAAATACAGTATATCTTACTTCTGCTTAAAATAAAAATAAGAATCATTATAAAAATCGCAACACATGAATCCATAATGTCCCACAAGTTAAATCCAATAGTATTCTGTTGAACAATGAATATATAACCCTAGTACTGATGAAATCGAGATAAAGAGAAAACAACAGTAAAATAAAATAGAATAAATGAATAATGCTACTCCCTATCTCATGAGGCTCCTTAATCACAATATGCAAGAAATAGACAACCTATTGTTGATACCCGGGTAGTGGCAGGCATCCAGTCTTAGTTGCCATAGCAGCTCTCTTCCCTGTAAAATGAGAGTATCAATGGCACCCCTGCCATCCAATCTAACATGATCAATGATAGTAAATGACATAACAGACCATGAGCACAGTTAATAGGTATAGGGGCACAAATGAGGGACACCTGGTAATTACTGCAATGTAACCCCCCCAGCCCTAACGGATATGCTGTGCAATACAATATCCAGCACATGCAGTAGTTGACGTCAGGACCCACCACAACACAGTTACAGTGCTCCAACAGTAATCCAAGTCACCTGTACATGTCAGGGCAATATCTATAACATATCATGCAGACAAGCCATTCTACTGCAGGGAATGTACAATGTTGAAGGTGTACAAATTACAGTGGTACAGATATGCACACACATCTATACATTGATAATCATGTGCAGTTTTATATATATATATATATATATATATATATATTTAAGATATATGAGATATATGGGTACATACACATATACACAGACAGGGTATTAATAGCCATACATATGTAGAAGTAGTGTTGACGTACTGGGTGCAATGTATATCCATCGGCCACAAGCAATGTAACTGGTACCTGTGACATGTGTAGTGTGGCAACCAGCCCCACAAAGGGAATACTTACATTACACATACACCCAATCACAATTCAAAGGACATGACACGACACACAGGTATGTATACATGGACAACCTTTATTTGTGTACCATACAATAATATATGCCATTACTGACAGCACATAGAATTTGATGTATATAACCAGTGATGGATGCAAGGCCCACACAAAACAGTAGATATAGACAGTGCGGATATATAACATACTATGGTGTCCAGGCCAAGCCCATCAATTCGTACAACAGTAGACAAAGGGTTTGCCTGCAAGATGAGTAACAGTCAACAATATCAGATGTAGTTCAGCAGCCTCCAATTACACCCTTTAGTCAAGCCCTAGGGGGCATTCATTACTTGTGGTAATGTCAATGTATCTCTCACATGTATGGACCCTGACCAACAAATGTTGTGGGAGTCCACGTTATGACTGGGATGATAGCAGGAATGCTAGCAGTAATTAATGATAGGCCATTACCTAACAACCCCTAACCGTATCACAATAGGACAAAGCCTGCCATATATGTGGAGGACAAAGGCAGGAACACAGGTCCATACTCACAATATTGCTGTTACACACCCTGGAACTTGCTGGTGTTACAGGATGTGTTGCAACATACCCTTATGCAGGAATAAGACATCAGGAACACAAATGGATGTAGCCATGTACTGATAGCATGCAACACACACACTGCCAGTGTAATATCCGACATAGGACCTGTGTGGTGGACAAACAACACATGATAGGCACACCTCACTGGGAACATTACTCAAGCCCCATCTTTCTAGCCTAAAGGTTCCTGGAATTCATAAATTCAAATGCCATGGAACAACTAGTCACCGTTCCCACAAGGGGGGACAATATACTAGATCTCATCATCACAAACATGGGGACAAAATGCTCCACACCAGAAGTATATCCCTCATTGGTGAGATCAGATCACAAACTTATCTCACTGGAAATCCACATCCCGCCCCCACCCCAAACAAAAAAGACCACAGTGAAGAACTTCTCTAAAGCAAACTTCACACTACTCAAGACTGGTGTGGTATCCTTCAAGGCCCCCGAGCCAGTGGAAACCACAACCCAAGCTGCGGAAGCCCTTACAAATGCCTTCTACGAACACCTCCAGGACTGCATGGATCAGGCAATCCCTAATAAAACCAAGACTCTTTCCACCAAGGGCAAACGTCCAGTCTGGTGGACCCCAGCCATAAACAAACTTTACAATAAGAGGAGAAAGCTGTTACATGATTGAGCAAAATCCATAAAAGAGAAGATACCCTTGATCATTATTAGTAAAAAAATATGAGCACTCATAAAATCATCCAAGGCCAAATTGGAGAGAAAAATTGCAATAGATTCAAAAGACAATCATAAGGCCTTCTTCAGCTATGTTAGAAACCTGGGTGGAAACTCCCAGATATGCGCAGAATTAGTCCAAAATGATACAAAAATCACTGAACCCACAGACATTGCCAACATACTGGCAGACAGGTTCAGTGCAAACTTCACCCCCCTCTCCCCCCCAAAAGGAGAGATAACTATCTCAGCGGAGTGTAGCCTCCCAGACATCTCTAATGCGCAGGTGAAAGCTGCTCTCTCTAAAGCTAAAAACACAGCATCAATGGGACCGGATGGTGTCCCCGGCTGTGTGCTACACGAACTCAACGAGGAAATAAACCCACATATAAGGCAGCTGTTTAATCTTAGCCTTACCACAGGATACGTGCCCAAGGAGTGGCGTACGGCAACTGTGGTCCCACTCCACAAAGGCAGTACCTCTACGGACCCTGGAAATTACCGCCCCATAAGCTTAACAAGCCTGGTCTGCAAAGCTATGGAGAGGATCATAATGGAACTCATAAACAAAGACAGAGGGGACTTGCAGACATTGGACCCGACCCAGTTTGGCTTTGTCAAGGGCAGATCATGCCTTTTGAACTTGGTCGACTTCTTCGAAACAGGCACCAAGGCCATTGATGAGGGAAAGGCAGTCCATACAGCCTACCTTGACCTTGCAAAAGCTTTCGACACAATACCCTACTCGGGTATTATAGAGAAACTTACCAGCTTAAATGTAAACCCATATGTCACAAGATGGGTTGCAAACTGGCTAAAGGACAGAACCCACAGGGTTAGAGTTGCTGGCGCCATGTCAGACTCCAAGCCGGTCACAAGTGGTGTCCCACAGGGCTCAGTCCTTGGCCCCCTGTTGTTCGGCATCTACTTCTCAGAAGTACAGGCAAACATAGGAGGACTATGGCTGACAAAGTTTGCAGATAACTGCAAACTGGGCGCCATAGTGGAAAGTACATCGGACACAGATATCCTTCAGAGGGTCTCACGGAAACTGATAACTGGTGCCAGAGCCATGGCCTGAAGTTAAATGCCAAAAATGTATAGTCATACCCTTCGGGAAAAACAAGGTAACCCCAAGCTACCATATAGGTGGCAATCCATTAAGCACAGAAGAGGTTATCAGGGACCTGGGGACCCAGGTTGACAGTGGCCTTTCTTTTGACACTCACATTGCTAAAGTGGTTAGAAAGACCTTCTACATTGCCCACCTGATCATGAAGGGATTCACATCCAGATCAAGTGAGGTCATTGTTCCCCTGTACTCTTCACTTATCAGACCAATGATCGAGTACAATGCCCCATTCGGGATGTATCTCACCCGACACCTGCAGCAATTGGAGAGACACCAAAAGTTCCTCACTAAAAGGATAAAGGGACTCCAAAATCTGTCATATGCTGCCAGACTGAAGAAACTCCAGCTCTATTCAGTCGCATACCGCCTGCTCAGAGGTGACCTGTGCCTGACATACAAGGCCATGTCCAACCCGGAATTAATAGACATGCTCCACCTCAAAAAATCCAAATCTACCAGATCCACTAGAGCAAGCGACTTAAACCTTAGCACGGATATAAATAGGACATGCTGGAGGGATAGATTTGTCACCCAGAGACTCCCTATGCTGTGGAATAAAATCCCAGTCCATGTGAGGCAGAGCACCTCGCTGGCTCTGTTCAAGAGAAATCTTGATCGGTGGATGGGAGATCGTAGGTTTACCCCAGGAATCATCTCTGTGTCACTGCTGGACAGAGGCACAACAAACTAATGGGCACAGTATTTTTTAACATAAGGGGTGGTGTAAGCCACAACTTTGGGCTAGGCTTATAAATGCCTTAGGGCAGATAGCCTAGTATGAACCTATGAACCTATGATAGGCCCACAGTAGTGAGCTATGCAGACAGACTGCATTCCAAGGCAAACTAGTATGTACACACACACACCCTGTAACACCAGTACTATACAAAGCATAACACCACTCTACTCACAGTCTGTCTGTATGTCCTGATCCTCCTACATATATGTGGCTGCCCTGAGTATGCAGGTTCTCCTGTAAGAGATATTGTTACCTGCTGTCTGTAACATTGATGCCCACACACAGGAAGGATGTCCATCACACAGGGAATGTACAGGGAATACGCCCACATGATGTAGGGATTCATAGTGGGTGGTTGCCATGACAGTGGTAATTGGAAGTACTACATAGGTTCATAGGTTCATAGGGTGGTACTAGGCTATCAGCCCTAGGGCCTATATAAGCCTAGCCATAACAATTCCCTGGCTATTTCTTCCCACATTATTTACTTTCCTGGACCCCTGTCTAGCAGGGCGACTGACGTGATCCCTGGGGTGAATTTCCTTTCTCCCATCCAATCGTCAAGGTTCCTCTTGAAGAGGTCCAAAGAGGCACTCTGCTTGACATGTATGGGCAATCTATTCCAGAGTCTGGGGAGTCTGTGGGTCAGGAACCTATCCCTCCAGCATGTTTTGTTTTTGTGATGACAAGGTTTAGATCCCTGGAGCGTGTAGCTCTGAGGGATTGGGATTTCTTTAAGTGTAGCATGTCCAACAGCTCTGGGTTTGACATGGCCGTGTATGTTAAGCAGAGATCGCCTCTGAGTAGACGATATGTGACAGAGTATAGCTGGAGTTTTTTAAGGCGGTCAGCGTAGGGCATCTGCTTTAGGCCTGTGATTCTTTTAGTGAGGCATTTCTGAGGCCATTCCAGTTGTTGCAGATGTCTTGAGAGGTACATACCAAATGGGGCGTTGTATTCTATAA
>NC_056751.1:394271015-394468515 GCF_019279795.1 Protopterus annectens
GACAGTTGCGGGGGGACATTGGCTGTCTGGCTAATATGTGCTTCTACCCATTTGCCCACACAGGTGGGTATTGTATCCCTCATCCAGTCACCTGGGGGACTATTGTGTGTGGCTAATACTGTGCATCACTTGCCATGTATGTATTTCCTAGTCCATGACTTGGATGGTGTCTAGGATGTGCACACCTCCCACATGCATGTACAGTGAAATGTGGAACTGTACCTGGGGTGTCTGGACCATGCTGTGAACACAGATTATCATCAGATGTGCCAGTCTTGCCCACCTGTGGCAGGAACTGGTAATGGTCAGCAGGTTACCCTGCACCTACATTGATAGCATGCTAACAGCATTCCCTGATGTCAGTATCATCTATCCATACAGGGCTTGTTGTCAGGCATGGTATGTATGGTATGTAAGGTATGGTATTGATTAATGTTGAAAAAAGAAGTTAAGTTGAAATGAGGGTAGGAAAGGTCAGGTGGGGGTTGACATGGGCAGGACCATGTGTTTTGTAGAAACAGTTTATTATTTTTTAAACAGGCACTTTTATTGAATGCTTTTTATGGTGTGGGGGAGTGCGTTACAAGTGTGGGGTACAGGGTATTTGTAAAGGGACTTACCAATAATTTTATTGAGTTTGTAAATATCAAGGAGATGTTTGCTGGTAGTACAGAGGTGATGCTGGGGGTTATAGTAGAAGACTAGATTTAGAGATGATGGCGCAGGAAGAGGGGTTATTCAGGATATAGTTTGTAATATGTAGTTGAGGAAGAAGTAGTTGTTTTGAGAATTCTAGCTATTAAAGTGTCTTAAGGGTGAGCAGTCGTGAGATTTGTATGGGAGGTTAAAGGCAAATCTGGCTATTTTGTTATATGTTTGCACTAGTTTGTTGATAAGGGATGTTTGAACATTAGTAAGGACAGGAGCAGCATAAAGAAGACAGGGTAGAAGGAGGGACTGAGCTAGGGAGGCTTTAGAGGAAGGTCTCAGAAAATTTTGGTTCCGATAATGAAGGCCAAGTTTCCAAGTAGGTCTTTATTATACATTGTTGGATGTGAATAGCAAATTTTAAGTCATCATCAATAATTATGCCAAGTAATTTGGTGTGGGGTTCAGGTTAATAATTGTGCTGCTGACAGAGGTGATAGAGGATTTGTACTGTGTGAGTGTTTTGGGCAAAAAGAGAAGGAGCATTTTTTTTTTTTTTTGGATTCAGTATTAGTTGGTTGTAAGATATCCAGGTATGGACAGAAGAGAAGGTTTCTTGAGTGAGAGTTAGACAGTCAGGTATGCTGTGGGCAGAGGAGATGAGAGTGGAGTCATCGGCAAATTGTAGGTATAGAGAGGTTAGTAGCAGAGTCAAGTTTGTTAGTGAATATGCTAAATAGGAGGGGCCCCAGAACAGATCCTTGGGCAACACCAGTATTTACAGGGAGGAATGGAGAGTGGACAGTTTGAAAGTGGATGGATTGTTGCCTGCTGGAATGGTAGCTAGAGAACCAGATGATGGAGGAGGTAGATAGATTATGGTTGTAAAGTTTTGTTAGAAGATTAGAATGAGAGACAGTATCAAAGGCCTTAGAAAGATCGAGGAATAGATAGGAGACAAGCAAGTTGTTGTCACAGGCTTCAGCTATTGTTTGGGTGAAAGAGACTAATGCAGCACCAGTGCTATGGTGGGGTCTGAAGCCATGTTGGGGAAGGGTAAGGAGGTTGTTGTTAAGAATGTGTTTGATTAGCTGAGTATGGATGCACTTTTCCAAGATTTTGGATGGGGGAAGGATAGCAATAGGTCTAAAGTTAGAGGGATCAGTAGAGTTTCTGGCTTTATGGAGAGGGATTTTATAAAGTATTTCCATATGTCTGAGACAAGGGCTTCAGAAATGGAATGACTGATAAGAATAGTGACAGGGTAGGCAATGGATTGTGCAGCTATTTTTAGGAAATGGGAGGGTACTTGGTTGGCAGAGGGGGAGCATGTCTTAAGTTTATGTAAGAGAGATTTAATAGTGGTGATGGGAACTGGTTGCAAGGAGAATGTATTGAGAAGAGTTTTGTTTTAGGGTGCTAGAGGGGTTGAGACAGAAATATTATTTTGTGTATTTTGTGTAAGTCTTTGGATTATTTCTATGAACTAATTTTAAGGAGGGTGTCCGTCTCGGTAGTAGTGTTGTGTGGAAAAGGGTTGGGAGTAGTAGGGTTACCAGGGTGGAGCAGGTTGTTGATGGTAGTCCAAACTTTTTTTGGATTTTTGTGTGGGCTACATTGGTTAGAGGAATAGAAAGCTTTTTTTTTATCTTTAATGACTAGTCTTTTGGTCATGAGCTCTTTGTATCTCTGTAATAAGAGAGGGGATTTGTTTTTAACACAGGCTTTCCAGGTAGCATCTCTATTGTACATGATTGAGTGGGTTTGCTTAGTAAACTAGGGGGCATATTTGGATTTAATTCAGATTTTTCTCAAGGGGGCAATAGAATCAAGTGTGTCGAGGAAAATATTATTGAAGGATTCTAGAGCCTTGTTGAGAAGGTATAGGAGGACCAATTAATGCTCGATACCCTAGAGTTAAATTTATTTGGGTCAAAGTGGGTAAGACTATGATATACTTTGTAAATATGATCTTTGGGAGAATGTTGGGTGAATCGGTGAATAAAGGTTAGGGAGTGTTTGCTTAAAGAGTCGGGAAGTATGCCAGGGTTGAGGTAGTGATTAGGAGCTGAGGTGAGGATCCAGTTAAGGATAGGTCCAGATGAGGAGTTTTGGTTAGTTCTAGTTGGGGTAGTTATGTGTTGGTGAAATCCATGAAGGTTGCAACTATGGGTAGGGGATGAAGGGGACAATTTAGACATGTCTGTGGTGTCATCTCCAAGTATGATGGTTTCATAAGGGACATATTGAGTGATCCAGGAAAGGAAGTTCTCTAGGATGGGAATGTTATTGCCGGGAGGAATGTATATGGAGACTATGGCAAATCTTTTTTCAGGGTTAAGGTGACAGTTTACGATAATAATTTCTGCAGGTGAGAAGCAGGGGGCAGAGATACAGAGTGGAGACAGGTTGATTTGTTCAGAGTAGAGGATATCAACACCCCTCCCTGCTTGTTGGTTCTATCTGAGCAAAAGATATTGTAACCAGGAGGTAAGATTTCAGAGTTGAAGATGTGGGGTTTAAGCCAGGTTTCCAGCAGAGTTAGAATGTGGGGAGATGTGTTAGCAATCCAAGAGTGAAGTTCTGTTATTTTATTTCCGATGCTTTGGATATTTAGAGAGTAAATTGTTAGAGATTTGGGTGAGGGAGTGCTGGTATGATGGGGTAAATGAGAGAGAGAGGTTAGAGTTGTGCTATTGTGTGGGGAAGAGGCAGGAGGTCCTGGGTTGGGGTGGATGTCCCTGTCCAAGAGAAGTGTGTCGATGAATGTGTGAAGATATATAATTAGGTTCAGAGTAGTAGGATGAGGTTGTCTTGGTTTCAGACTAGTGGAGAGAGAGGAACTGGAATATATGGTAATTTTGAAGAGGTGAGATGATGAGATGGGAGAGAGAGAAGGTGAGGCTGATTGTGGGTGAGGGATAATATGGGTGTTAAGTGAATAAGGGAGAGTAGATGACAGTTGTTGGTAGCAGAGTGGTATATGGTAAGAGGCTGTTAGTGAGAGGAAAAAATAGGTGGCAGAGATATAGAGGGTCCACATGATGGGCTGCTGTGAATTCCCTGTGAGCAAACAGAAGCACATACTGCCATGCCCATGGCTTTAATAACCAAGTGCATGGGGGCAGAAGAAGTAACTAGTGTTGTGCTTAGTGTATAGTATATGCTATGTAAATAAGAAAATATTATTCTCTAATACGAGTTCCACCAACAGAGATAGAGTATATCGATAGCAGTAGCACTTTTGTTCATCCTGATACAGGGAAGATAATAGAGTTTAGAGTATTTGCTGACTGTAACACTAGCAATCTTGTTTATTTGGCACACTGAATAGTATGTTCTTCAAACTATATAGGTAAAACCAACCGTATGTTAAAGCAAAGGATGAGAGAACACATTTATGATATACACAGGGGGGCAGATAACAATGCATTGGCTAAACATGTGGCCAAGTATGATAATACACATACATTTAGATTTATGGCTATAGAAACAGTTAGAAATAATGAAAGGTGAGGGGATGTTACCAATAGGACAGAAGTAGCTGAATTAGAATGGATTATTAGTATGAGAGCTACAATGGGGAAGGGGCTCAATGATAAGGCTTCCATAAAGCCAGTTTTACAGGCAAGGAACTTAGTAAAATGACAATTTGTATTTATGGTTTTAAATTTGAATTGTCTTGTTAATGCTTTTAATTGATTGTTAACTGCATAGGAGATTTTATTGGTTTGTATATATTTTAAATGCCAAAGTAAAGAGATGTTGTGTTGTCTGATGAAGCGGCAAAACTTGTCGCAAAAGCGATCACCATTAAAAGTTTATCTTTTCTGGATACTGGCTGTGGTTTGGTTCTACTATATTTCTTAGTGCATTGGCTTTTATCATTTGGTGGAAACATTTGCCTGCACCACATTCTGTTTTCCCTTTGTGTATGTATATATATATATATATATATATATATATATATATATATATATATATATATATATATATATATATATAATGTGTGTGTGTGTGTGAATATATATATATATATACATATATATATATATATATACACACACACACATATATACATGTATACACACACACACACATACATATTTATAAGTATATATAGAAGTATTTATGTGAGTGAGTGTGTGTGTGTGTGTGTGTGTGTGTGTGTGTGTGTGTGTGTGTGTGTGCGTGTGTGTGTGTGTGTGTGTGTGTGCGTGTGTGTGTGTGTGTGTGTGTGTACATATATATATATATATATATATATATATATATATATATATATATATAGATAGATATACATATATATATATATATATATATATATATATATATATATATATATATGGTTCCCCTTCACAAAGTCGAACATTCAGAAACTTGAAATGCATATTGCCGAAGCCATATGCTCGAATTTCTGAAGCTTGACTTCGTGAAAGGGAGCTGAAGAACAGACAAACGTAACACAACAAAGTGTTTCTTGAGGGGGGCCAGCCCCCCCTGCACCCCCACACCCCCCGCTACTTATTTATTCCAGCTCCGAGATCACACTACAGTGCAGAAAGGGAAATCTCCCATGCTGCACTGTATGCCATTCCCCATTCACAGAGTCAAGCTTCCACAATTTCGAGCATATGGTCTCGACCATATGACTTTCAAGATTGTGGCCATTCAACTTTATGAAGGGGAACTATATATATATATATATATATATATATATATATATATATATATATTTACATTTAAGTGTATGTGTGCGTGCATGCATGTTTTTACATGTGTATGTATGTGCATATATTTGTATCTGTATGTATGTGTGCACATACATTTGTTTGTGCGTGTATTTGTGCATGAGTGTGCATGTATGTGTACTTATGTGTATCTAAGAGCGTGTTTGTGTGCGTCTGTGTGTATGTCTACGTGTGTTTATGTGCGTATATATAAATAAATATGCACACATTATATATATACATGCATACATATATATGTTATGTGTGTATGTTTATGTATATATAAAATGTATAACGTGCATATATACATATATATATATATATATATATATATACACATATATAATGCGTATGTGTTTATGGAGACATATGTTATGTGTGTGTGTTTATGTATATATAAGATATATAACTTGCATATATATATATATACATATATAATGCATATGTGTTTATGGAGATATATATATATATGTGTGTGTGTGTGTGTGTGTGTGTGTGTGTGTGTGTGTGTGTGTGTGTGTGTGTGTGTGTGTGCGTGCATTTATATGTATATGTATCTCTGTTTGTGTCTATATGAATGTATATGTATGCATTTGTGTATGTTTGTGTGTATTTATATGTGTGTGTGTATTTGTATTTGTGTGAGTGAATATGTCTGTGAGTATGTGTTTGTGTGTGTATTTGTAGGGGTGTGGTAGGTTAATAAAGCTGATGTACACAGACAATGTTCCATTACAAGCAGGCTGTGAACAAGAAGTTCAGCAGATGACTGGGGTATGAATACAAACCTGAAGTCACATAGAATGAAACTGAGTACACACAAGACAGTTGTCATACCAGCAAATGGAGAAATCAGAAGAAGCAGAAAATTTAGACTGTAGGGAAGATGCAGAACAGATAACAGCTGCAAGTATCTAGGAGGGGTGGTTAAGGAGAAGGCAAGTCAGAATGGGGAGGTCAAAGCTAGAATCAGAGGGGGCTGCAGCCAAATGGCACAGAGAGTGAGGGAGTAGTGTGTGACAGAATAATGTCAAAGAAGCTGAAAATAAGATGTCCAAATCCACATTATGACCAACACTTATTTATGGTACAGAAACCTGGGCAGTGAAGGCTGAGCAGTTGAGGAAGGTAGAAGTGATGGAGATAAAGTGACTTAGAGAGTGGTTGGATGCACACTGTGGGACACGAATAAAATGACAACATTGTAGAAGCCAAACTAGCTTCAATTACAAAGAAGGTCAAAACAAACAGATTACAGTGTTTCAGACACATATTCAGGAAAACAGTCAATTTGGTGGCGATGTTTTGGGAGAAACAGGGAAAAAGAAATAAGGACATCCAGCAAAGAGAGGGATGGATTATGTGACAGAAGACCTGCAATACTTAGGCATGACTCTCAAAGAAGACAGGATACTGGTATTGAATCAAAAGGCTGCGATAGTTCACATGACACTCTGACCTGAGGTAGAAAAATGTGTGAAGGGAGGTAAGGATGATGTGCATTATTACGGGTTTGAGGTGAAGACATTATGTAGGGAGCTACTGTGTCTGAGAAAATAGAACAGGTTATGGAGATGGAAGTGCTGGTTTTGCTCAAACTACATTCCAGGGATTACTGCCTTTCGCTCATACTACATTCCATGGATCTATGGTTTTCCTTGGCACCCCATGATAGCTATCTGCTTTGTTAGCTTCAGGCAAATGTGTTATCTACTACCTTAAGACCCTACCCTTGCTAAACTAAATGACAGTATTGTAGCCCCATGAGATTTGCGCATAATGAGCTGAGTTTTAAGCTAATTCACTTTGACCTCACCATTTAGTGTGTGTGTGTGTGTGTGTGTGTGTGTGTGTGTGTGTGTGTGTGTGTGTGTGTGTGTGTGTGTGTGTGTGTGTGTGTGTGTGTGTGTGTGTGTGTGTGTGTGTGTGTGTGTGTGTGTGTGTGTGTGTGTGTGTGTGTGTGTGTGTGTGTGTGTGTGTGTGTGTGTGTGTGTGTGTGTGTGTGTGTGTGTGTGTGTTTGTGTGTGTGTGTGTGTGTGTGTGTGTGTGTGTGTGTGTGTGTGTGTGTGTGTGTGTGTGTGTGTGTGTGTGTGTGTGTGTGTGTGTGTGTATACCTGCACGCCTATGGGTATACATAACAGATATGTGTACTGATTCATATGTTTATAGGAAATTACTAGGCTAATGGCCCTATAGATTATTTCCTTTTTTACAGTTCTCTATTATGACTTTATTTAACAGCACATTCTCACATAGTACTATCACAACTTCAAATCATACACATAAATACATAAAGACATATTCGGAGGCTCTGATCAAAAATCTACCAAAACAGCAGAGGCCACCAAAGCAGACACCCAAACAACTGCCACCTCAGGACACAACACATGCAACACATAGACCACATAGTCAGTGTGCCAAACAGTCACTGCCCTTAAGGCCAAACACAATGCCAGACACACTCGTCATTGGTGACTCCATAGTCAGGCACACTGACGTCCCGCTCACCAGATTGAACAAGGAAAAGGTCACAGTAAGCTGCCTGTCGGGCGCTAGAATCCGCCACATAACGCAAGCACTCAGGTCTCTCAAAGGCAGGTACAAGTACGACTCTGTCATTGTCCACGCTGGTGTGAATGACCTGAGACGTACCTCCTTGGACTACATGAAAAGAGACATAGAGGAGCTCTCTGATTATGTAGCCCATGCAGGTATGACCCTGACCTTGAGCAGTATCCTACCTTCACCAAGAATGATGCCACAATACAGAGACAAGATGATCAGCTTTAATAATTGGCTTAAACTCTGGTGTCATTCAAAGGGGATCCAGTGTCTGTCTGCCTGGGATGACATGCTGGACAAGCCACGCTGCTTCGCAAGGGACGGCTTGCACCTGTCACCCCTGGGCTTCCGGATATTGGCAAAGGCTCTTGCCACCCCCATAGTGCCTTTTTTAGGCAAGGCTCAAATTCTAAACCTACCACCCTAGAACACAAAAAAGGAAAAAAACTAAGGGTAATGCTGTTCAATGCCAGAAGTCTCAACCTCAAGATGCACGCACTCGAGGCCCTTCTCAGTATGGAGAACATCGATGTCTGTGCTGTGACTGAAATCTGGTTCAAGGCTCCCGAGAGCACCCTGGCACTATCAGGCTTTACCTCATATCATGCGTTCCGGTCCCAAAATCCGGACAACACCAAGAAAGGAGGGGCAGGTGTCTATATTCATCAAGAACACCCACACCTCAAGGTTGGTGGCAACGCACGATGCATCAGAGACCATCCAGGTGCAATTAACCATAGACAAGACTGCTCTGCAATTTGTAGCATGTTACAGGCCACCCTCTCAATCTCAGGAACCTCACATAGCTTTCCTGAAAACACTGGAAGGGATAAATATATCTCCAAACACCATCATACTAGGTGATTTCAACTACTCGAATATAGACTGGGATCACTACTCAAGCCCCAACACTCTAGCCCAAAGGTTCCTAGAGTTCATAAACTCAAATGCCATGGAACAACTAGTCACCATCCCCACAAGAGGAGATAACATACTAGATCTCATCATCACGAACATGGGGTCACAATGTTCAACACTGGAAGTATACCCTTCACTGGTGAGATCAGACCATAAACTAATCTCACTGGAAGTCCACATCCCCCCCACCTGAGATAAAAAAGACCACAGTGAAGAACTTCTCAAAAGCCGACTTCACACTTCTAAAAGCTAGTGTGGTCTCTTTTAAGGCCCCCGAGACTGGAAACCATTACTCAAGCCGCTGAATCACTTACAAATGCCTTCTACCAGCACCTACAGGACTGCATGGATCAGGCAATCCCAAACAAAACAAAGACTCTTTGTACCAAAGGCAAGCGTCCAGTTTGGTGGACCCCATCCATAAACAAGCTCTACAACAAAAGGAGGAAGCTACTACAAGATAGAGCAAAATCCTTAAAAGGGAAAACACCCTTGATCATTATAAGTAAAAAATTAAGATCTCTCATAAAATCATCCAAGGCAAATTTTGAGAGAAAAGTCGCTAAGGACTCAAAGGACAATCATAATGCCTTCTTTAGCTATGTTAGAAACCTGGGAGGAAACTCCCAGATATGCTCAGAATTAGTTCAAAATGATGTAAAAATTACTGAACCTACAGACATTGCCAACATATTGGCTGACAGGTTCAGTGCAAACTTCTCCCTCCCCCAAAGGTGAGATATCTATACCAGAGAATTATAGCCCCCCAAACATCTCTAATGATCAGGTGAGAACTGCTCTCTCCAAGGCAAAAAACACAGCATCCATGGGACCAGATGGTGTCCCCAGATGTGTGCTCCACGAACTCAATGAGGAATTAAACCTGCAGTTAGGGCAGCTGTTTAATCTTAGCCTCACCTCAGGATACGTGCCTAAGGAGTGGCGTACGGCAACTGTGGTCCCACTTCACAAAGGAGGTGCCTCCACCGACCCGGGAAATTACCGCCCCATCAGCTTGACAAGCTTGATCTGCAAAGCTATGGAGAGGATCATAATGGAACTCATAAATAAAGACATAGGAGACTTGCAGACTTTGGATCCGACCCAGTTTGGCTTTGTCAAGGGCAGATCTTGCCTTTTAAACCTGGTGGACTTTTTCGAAACAGTCACCAAGGCCATTGATGGGGGAAAGGCAGTCCACACAGCCTACCTCGACCTGGCAAAGGCTTTCGACACAATACCCCACTCAGGTATCATTGAAAAACTCATCAGCTTAAATGTAAACCCATACGTCACAAGATGGGTTGCAAATTGGCTAAGTGACAGAACCCACAGGGTCAGAGTTGCTGGCGCCATGTCAGACTCAAAGCCTGTCACAAGTGGTGTCCCACAGGGCTCAGTCCTGGGCCCTCTCCTGTTCGGCATCTACTTTTCAGAAGTACAAGCAAACACAGGAGGATTATGGCTGACAAAATTTGCAGATGACTGCAAACTGGGTGCTATAGTTGAGAACACATCTGACACAGATATCCTCCAGAAGGGTATTATAGAAATGGAAAACTGGTGCCAGAACCATGGCCTAAAGTTAAACGCCAAAAAATGCATAGTCATACCCTTCGGGAAAAACAAGGTTACCCCTAGCTACCATATAGGCGGCAACCAAGTAAGCACAGAAGAGGTTATCAGGGATCTGGGTACCCAGGTTGACAGTAACCTTTCATTTGATACTCACGTTGCCAAAGTAGTTAGGAAGACCTTCTACATTGCCCACCTGATCATGAAGGGATTCACATCTAGATCAAGGGAAGTCATCGTCCCCCTGTACACATCACTCATCAGGCCAATGATTGAGTACAATGCCCCATTTGGAATGTATCTGACACGACACCTGCAGCAACTGGAAAGGCCCCAAAAGTTCCTCACCAAAAGGATAAAGGGTCTCAAAAATATGTCCTATGCTGCCCGACTGAAGGACCTTCAGCTCTACTTAGTCGCTTACCGTCTGCTCAGAGGTGACTTGTGCCTGACATACAAGGCCATGTCCAACCCAGAATTGATGAACATGCTTCACCTCAAAAAATCTAGATCCCTCAGAACTACAAGGGCGGGAGACTTAAACCTTGACACTGTTATTAATAGGACATGCTGGAGGGACAGATTCATCACCCAGAGACTCCCTATGCTGTGGAACAAAATCCCAGTACATGTGAGGCAGAGCACCTCACTGGCTTTGTTCAAGAGAAATCTTGACCAATGGATGGGAGATTGCAGATATACCCCAGGGATTATCTCAGTGTCACTGCTTGACAGAGGCACAGCAAAATAATGGGCATAATATCCTCCAAACTAAAGGGGTGGCGAAAGCCACAAAACTCTGGCTAGGCTTATAAATGCCCTTGGGCAGATAGCCTAGTATGAACCTATGAACCTATGAACCTAAGCAAATGATCCTTCATTCCATATGAATTTCTTTTATTACCCTTTTGTTCTATTGCCATGATTGAGTTTTCTTCTAAATTACTATAAACTCTTGCATCAATTCCAGTGTGTAGTTTATACATCATCGGAAGGAAAGCTATTGGTCTATAGTTTTACGATAGCTTGAGGGTTCACTCTTAAGTAGATGTATTGTTTTTCCTGTTGTTAACCAGGCTGGTGTCTGTTCAGGGTGCTCATATAAACAGTTCTTTCTCATGGCTAAATCATCATGTAAAGATGTTAATACGTTTAGCCAGAAGTGGGTACTGCATTTGGGCGTGGAGTTTTCCATTTAGAGGCTTTTCTTAACTTTGTTTCAATCTCTCTAGCTGTTACTTCATCCCATTTCATATCCTGTACATTTGAACTTCTTATTCTTTCTTTTACTTCTTCTGTCCAGTTAGCATCTTTGTCATGTTCCACAGAATCTTTATAGATATTTCTCCAAAGTGTATGAATTTCTTGTTTTGGTGGTGTTTTAATTCCTTTTACCTGTTTCCCAACTCTCTGATGTAAATGAGGGGGATAGAATTCAACAGTATACATACAGAGGTGGGTAAAAGACCACCACTGTCAAGGATATTTTCCCCATATGCAATGATAACATATGGATACAAAGGAACCAGTCTCTGTGAGCTATAGATATGGATGGAATGAGCATATATCTCTAGTGTTATTTCTGACTAAACTGCAATACCTGTGCTATGTTTGCAGAAACCAGTAACTTCTGAGGATTTCTGTAAGTTGTATGTTCACAGATTAGTTTACTGACACTTTCCACTGCTTAGTAATATAGTAGTAGTTGTTAGCACACGTGGTCTGGTAGAAGTAACAAGAGGATGGTTCACTGTTTATTGTGTTGATATGTTGCCACAAGTGCATAACAGTTCATTTTAATATGCTGATTTTTTTCTACACTGTTTCTATATAACTTCCATTATGTGTGTTGCATACCATATTGTGACAGTAACATTTGTTATAATGTGTATCACTGACGGTGGCTGTATATGACAGGCATCTGATATTCTTGGAGTACACATGCTCATTCTTTTTGGATGTGCATGTAACTGTGGAATACCATTACTATGGCACATTGGTTGTGTGGCTGTCCCTTGTTATGATATCAACTGCCATGGGTTCAAATCCCACATGTGACCTATGCAACTTTTTAATGGATTGTACATGTGATGATTTTGTTTTTATCATATGCATTCTGATTATCAATTCATAACATAAAAACATATGAAACTGATTGTTTAGCACAGCTTTATATTGTACATGAGAGGTGAGATAGTCAATTGACATATGCTTGTAACATTATATCAAAATTCAAGCCTCCATATAAAGTATAACATTTGCATATTACACTGTCTCTCAGATGTGAATCAGAAGTAGGGAAGGCAATTTCTCACACAGACATAATGAAATTATAATCGAGGTTCCTCCCCAGCATGATTGCAGTCTTCGTGGATGGACAGGCAATACTCTCTGGCAGAATTAAGTGTGAACAGCCCATCCAAACATGATAAATGCTTTGGGCAGTCACAACAGATCGAGTGAGGTCTGTCAGTAATGTTATTCTGGCACAATGCTGAGTGCAGCCTACTACCACCCAACACTACAACCTGCGAGAGATGCACTTACATAGCCAAACTGGAAGCAAAGCTCTGTCCAGTCAAGACTGTGCTAGACAGTCAAGAGGAGAAGGCTGACACCTGCATTACACCTCTAGCAACTCATACCCCTTCAAAACCCACACCATCAACTCCCACACATAGCAACACTAAACCCACATATGCAGAGGCCCTTAACATTAACCTGCCCAAGCAACAAGGACCTCTGAAGCCGAAACGCAAACAAACACCAGTCACAACCAAAGTGACACATAGCTCACAACACCAGTGTGCCACCCAACAACAGCCCCTAAGGCAAGACAATGTACCCAACACTTTAGTCATAGGTGACTCTATAGTCAGGCACACTGATGTCCCACTCACCAGGCTGAACAAGGAGAAAATTACAGTCAGCTGCCTGTCGGGTGCCAGGATCCGCCACATAACGCATGCACTCAAGTCACTCCACAACAAGTACAAATACGACTCTGTCATTGTCCATGCTGGAGTAAATGACTTGAGACGTACCTCCCTGGACTACATGAAAAGAGACATGGAAGAGTTCTTGGATCATGTGTCCCAGGCAGGTATGACCCTAGCCCTGAGTAGCATCCTGCCTTCGCCCAGAATTATACCACAGTATAAGGACAAAATGATTGACTTCAACAATTGGCTAAGCTTCTGGTGTCATTCAAAGGGGATCCAGTATTTGTCTGCCTGGGAAGACATGATCGACAAACCACAATGCTTTGCCACAGATGGTCTGCACCTGTCACCCCTGGGATTCAGGTTACTGGCTAAAGCTCTTGCCACCCCTATAGTGCCTTTTTTAGGCAAGGTTCAAAGGATAAAACCACCACCGTAACAGATACAAGCATGAAAAATCTGAAGGTAATGCTACTCAATGCTAGAAGTCTAACCCTCAAAATGCACTCTCTCGAGGCACTCCTAAAAATGGAGAACATCGATATCTGTGCAGTGACTGAGACCTGGTTCAAGGCTCCAGAGAGCAGCCCTGCAATACCAGGCTACAATTCTTAAAACAATTTTCAGCCACAAAACCAAGACCAAAACACTAAAGGTGGAGGAGTGTCCATATTCACCAAGGATATTCACACCTCCAGGCTAGTTGCCCAACACAATGCATCTGAAATTCTCCAGGTGCAACTAACACTAGGTAGGACTGCAATCCAAATTGTAGCTTGCTACAGATCCCCCACCATACCCCAAGATTCTCACTACACCTTCCTAAACATACTGGGAAATATTAAGATACAACCACCCTGCCATTAATTGGGAAAACTACTCGGATACCAACTCCTTTTCCCAACGGTTCTTGGAATTCATAAACTCCAACGCCCTGGATGAACTAATCCATTCTCCCACCAGGGGCTCCAATATCCTAGACCTGGTCATTACCAACATGGGAGATAGATGCTCCACACCAGTGGTCACCCCCTCATTGGTCAGGTCTGACCATAAGCAAATCACCCTTGACATCCACATCCCACCCCCACCCCCCAGTAAGGAAACCTCCTTAAAAAACTTCTCCAAAGCTAACTTCATGCTACTGAAGTCAGAAGTGACAAACTTCACAACACCCATGCAGACAGGATCTGGAAGTTCGACTGCAGAATCCTACACTAAGGCACTGCATGAGCACATCAACTTGTGCATGAATCGTGCCATCCCAAATAGAACCAAGATGCTCTTCTCCAAAAAAAGGAAGCCAATCTGGTGGTCCCCTGCTATAAACAAACTATACAACAGAAGGAAGAAACTGTTGCAGAAAAGAGGAAAATCCCAGGATGCAAAAAACTCCCTCACCAGCCTCAGTAAGAAGCTGAGATCCCTCATAAAATCCTCAAAAGCTAGTTACGAAAATAAAATTGCCAAAGATTCCAAAGACAACCACAAAGCATTCTATAGTTATGTAAAAATAAAAATAGATTCCAAACTGCAAGTAGGATAAATCTCTCTCGAATTTATTTAAAACAACCACCACATATGAGCGCTTTCATCTCATGAATGAGACTTCATCAGATACAATTATAACAGTGCTACACCTACTATATATAATGTCTTAATGACCTTAATTAATTATACAATTAAACCATTTTTAAAGCATTTTTAAAGCAGTAGTACCAACTAATTTTCAAAAAAAGCAAATAATATCATTTTATATTATAAACATTATACAAAATGTATTAAAGTGCAGAATACATTAAAAATATATCAAAATGTGTTTAAAAATGTATTAAAAATATATTAAATAAATGTAGATGGATAAAATTTCTCCCTTCATAGATATAAAAAAACAGATTTACAATAAATTTTTAATAGATTTATAATAGATCTGTGATAGGATAGAACTCAATATTACTAAGGATAAAGTAAATGTACAAAACATATTGTAACAAATATGTGAAACTTTTGCTGCCTTTTCAATATGTGTAGGCTTAATACTAATGTATTCATTAAGACCTGGGGTGTAATTAGCCTTAAGTCTTAGTTGCCATCTTAATTCCCTATTTAATAATAAATTCTTTAAATCACCCCCCCTATTATTATTTTTAACCAAGTCAATAATACCAAATTTAAAACTACTAAAAGATGGACAGGAAACCGAATGTTTGTATAGGGCACTGGTGTCTTTTTTAATCCTAATGTCATAAAAATTTTCATATATTCTATCTTTTAGTGCCCTTTCGGTTTTCCCTATGTAAAATGATGAACAGTGTGTACAAATAGCCATATATACCAACATTCTACTATAACAATTACCTTTACAAAATTTGACAACACTATCCAAACCATTGTTCAATTATACGGATTCTTCCTTAAAAATGTGTGAACATTGTGCACACCTACCACAGGAGCTAGTTGCCTTTTTGCTATTCTCATTCTTATCAGCTATTTCAAAAAATCTTTTGAAATTCATTCCTGTCCTATAAATAAAGTGTGGTTTATTTCCTATCACTTCATATAATTCCTTATTAGTTTTTAATATACACCAATTGGCTTCCACTATTTGTGTAAAAAAGTCATAAAACATATTAAATTCAGTAACACATGCCCCCTGATAAATTTTTGTTGTTGTTACTTTGTCAGATTCTGCCACAATTTTAAAGGGTTCACCTAATAAAGCTTTGTATTTGGTACCCCAGCCATTGTAAACTTCTTCCAGTACTATACCAACTAAGTCCCTGGGGTATCCTCTCTCAATAAACTTTTTGCCAAGAAAAATAAATTCTTCAAATAAGTCAGAGAAGTCAGAGGTCATCCTAGCCAACCTGACAACCTGGCCCTTAATCAGACTCCTTTTCTGATGGAAAGGATGAGAACTATTGTGGTGCAAATAACTATTACACCATGTGGCCTTACAAAAAATTCTGGACTTAAAACCAAGTTGTGTCATGTGGTCCTATGGATGCTGTATTCTTAGCTTTGGAGAGTGCTGTTTCTACCTGTGTGGCTGTGATTATCGGAATTTGGCAGTCTTTTGGTATTGAGGTGGACCCTTTAGGGGGTGAGAGGGGAGTGAAGTTGGCACTAAATCGATCTGCCAGGATATTGGCAATATCCTTGGGATCAGTATATTTAATGCCATTCTGTTGTAGTTCAGAGCAGATCTGAGCATTGCCATTTAGATTCTTGACATAACTATAGAATGAAAATCACACTAGTATAGTCGCAAACAACTAAGTAAAAATAAAAATAGATTCCAAACTGCAAGTAGGATAAATCTCTCTCGAATTTATTTAAAACAACCACCACATATGAGCGCTTTCATCTCATGAATGAGACTTCATCAGATACAACTATAACAGTGCTACACCTACTATATATAATGTCTTAATGACCTTAATTAATTATACAATTAAACCATTTTAAAGCATTTTTAAAGCAGTAGTACCAACTAATTTTTAAAAAAAGCACATAATATGATTTTATATCATAAACATTATACAAAATGTATTAAAGTGCAGAATACATTAAAAAACTATCAAAAATATGTTTAAAAATGTATTAAAAATATGTTAAATAAACGCAGAAGGACAAAATTTCTATTGCCTTGGAAAAGAATAATTTTAATTTATTTTCAAAAGGTTTTAAGTTTGTCAAATCACAGTATGGTGATTTGGCACATATTTTAGTAGATTTTAAATTATACCTTAGAAAATTAAACCTTGGCTTGATTCATAAGAAGGCCTTGGGAGACAATTCTTTTACTAATAGAGGACTAGTGAGGCATGGTACATACAACCCACCCCTGCATCCAGCACTTATTACTTTCGAAAACATTGTTACGAATGAAATTTATGATACCTATATAAAAAAATAAAAGAAAAATGGAATATCACAACTTGAGTAAGGAAGAAGAGAAGTTGCTTATTAAATTAAAAACACAGAAAGAAATTAGAATCATGAAACCGGATAAGGGTGGGGGGTTGTATTATTTGACAATGAAGAATACAATAATTCCCTAACCAACATTTTGTTGGATTCAACTACATATTCCTTAGTTTCACATAATGAGATACAAATTGCATATAGTAGAATTGATTCCCTTTTAGAGGAATATCTGTTGGAAAATAGAGTTGACAAATCAACATACAATTTCTTGAGACAAACACACCCTATCATTCCTCAGTTCTTTGGGGTACCTAAGGTACATAAATCTATATCTGAGCCCCTGTTTAGACCCATTGTATCAGCCAGTAATTCTAAAACACATCCACTAGCAGTGTATATAGATAGTCTCACTAAAAGTATTGTAACTAGGATGGAACATTTAATTAAAGATTCTTGGAAATTTCTTAGTAAATTAAATAAAGGATTGTGGTCAGAAAGCTGTGTATTTTTAACTATTGATGTCAAGAATTTATTTACTTGTATACCATGAGTTGAGGGACATGAATTTTTTGAGGAAAGTATCCACAAACATTTGGACTTACCTTATGACCAGAGGCTATTAATTCTGGAATTAATGGAAGTGGTTTTGGACAATAATTATATAGGCTTCCAAGGTGAATATTACCAACAAACCAGTGGTGTAGCAATGGGGGCAGCTTGTGCCCCCATTTTTGCTAATTTAGTGATGTTAGAATGGGAGGAAAGATTTGTGTTAAATAGTATTTATAAGGAATATATGAAGTGCTACCTAAGATTTTTGGATAATATTTTTGTTATTTGGGATGGCACTAAGGAAAGTATAACCGATTTTATTGATTATTTGAATAATACTACTAATTTTCTTTCTTTCACACACGTTGTCGATGATCATAGTATTAATTATTTGGACATCACTATTTATAAAACACAACTTGGTTTTAAGTCCAGAATTTTTCGTAAGGCCACATAGTGTAATAGTTATTTGCACCACAATAGTTCTCATCCTTTCCATCAGAAAAGGAGTCTGATTAAGGGCCAGGTTGTCAGGTTGGCTAGGATGACCTCTGACTTCTCTGACTTATTTGAAGAATTTATTTTTCTTGGCAAAAAGTTTATTGAGAGAGGATACCCCAGGGACTTAGTTGGTATAGTACTGGAAGAGGTTTACAATGGCTGGGGTACCAAATACAAAGCTTTATTAGGTGAACCCTTTAAAATTGTGGCAGAATCTGACAAAGTAACAATAACAAAAAATTATCAGGGGGCATGTGTTACTGAATTTAATATGTTTTATGACTTTTTTACACAAATAGTGGAAGCCAATTGGTGTATATTAAAAAGTAATAAGGAATTATATGAAGTGATAGGAAATAAACCACACTTTATTTATAGGACAGGAATGAATTTCAAAAGATTTTTTGAAATAGTGGATAAGAATGAGAATAGCTAAAAGGCAACTAGCTCCTGTGGTATGTGTGCACAATGTTCACACATTTTTAAGGAAGAATCCGTAAAATTGAACAATGGTTTGGATAGTGTTGTCAAATTTTGTAAAGGTAATTGTTGTTATAGTAGAATGTTGATATATATGGCTATTTGTACACACTGTTCATCATTTTACATAGGGAAAACCGAAAGGGCACTAAAAGATAGAATATATGAACATTTTTATGACATTAGGATTAAAAAAGACACCAGTGCCCTATACAAACATTCGGTTTCCTGTCCATCTTTCAGTAGTTTTAAATTTGGTATTATTGACTTGGTTAAAAATAATAATAGGGGGGTGATTTAAAGAATTTATTATTAAATAGAGAATTAAGATGACAACTGAGACTTAAGGCTAATTACCCCCCAGGTCTTAATGAATACATTAGTATTAAGCCTACACGTATTGAAAAGGCAGCAAAAGTTTCACATATTTGTTACAATATGTTTTGTACATTTACTTTATCCTTAGTAATATTGAGTTCTATCCTATCACAGATCTATTATAAATCTATTAAAAATTTATTGTAAATCTGTTTTTTTATATCTATGAAGGGAGAAATTTTATCCATCTGCATTTATTTAATATATTTTTAATACACTTTTAAACACATTTTGATATATTTTTAATGTATTCTGCACTTTAATACATTTTGTATAATGTTTATGATATAAAATGATATTATGTGCTTTTTTAAAAAATTAGTTGGTACTACTGCTTTAAAAATGGTTTAATTGTATAATTAATTAAGGTCATTAAGACATTATATATAGTAGGTGTAGCACTGTTATAGTTGTATCTGATGAAGTCTCATTCATGAGATGAAAGCGCTCATATGTAGTGGTTGTTTTAAATAAATTCGAGAGAGATTTATCCTTCTTGCAGTTTGGAATCTATTTTTATTTTTACTTAGTTGTTTGCGACTATACTAGTGTGATTTTCATTCTATAGTTATGTCAAGAATCTAAATGGCAATGCTCAGATCTGCTCTGAACTACAACAGAATGGCATTAAATATACTGATCCCAAGGATATTGCCAATATCCTGGCAGATCGATTTAGTGCCAACTTCACTCCCCTCTCACCCCCTAAAGGGTCCACCTCAATACCAAAAGATTGCCAAATTCCGATAATCACAGCCACACAGGTAGAAACAGCACTCTCCAAAGCTAAGAATACAGCACCATAGGACCAGATGACATCCCAGGCTGTGTACTACATGAACTACAAAATGAACTGGCACCCCACCTAAGTGTCATGTTTAATCGTAGCCTCACCTCAGGCTTCGTGCCCACTGAGTGGTGCACAGCTACATTTATCCCGCTCCACAAGGGAGGATCCACCTTGGATCCCGGGAACTGCCGTCCCATCAGTCTGACAAGCCTGATCTGCAAGGGCATGGAACGCACTATCATGGAACTTATAAACAAAGACATTGGCAACCTCCAGACACTGGACCCCACCCAGTTTGGGTTTGTGAAGGGCCAATCTTGTCTCCTGAATCTGACTGACTTCTTTGAATCGGTCTGCAGGGCTGTAGACAAGGGTAAGGAGGTCCACACAGCCTATCTGGACCTCGCCAAGGCCGTCGACACCATCCCCCACTCTGAAATCATAGATAAACTTACTAACCTGGGCATAAATCCCTACGTCACTCGATGGGTTGCCTACTGGCTTACTGACAGAACCCAGACTGTAAAAGTAGCAGACTCCAAATCCAGCTCCAGACAAGTGACAAGTGGAGTACCTCAGTGTTCAGTCCTGGGACCACTCTTGTTTGGCATCTACTTCTGTGAAGTACAGGCCAACATTAAGGGACTCTGGCTAACAAAGTTTGCAGATGACTGCAAACTGGGAGCCATTATTGAATCCCCAAAGACGTGGATATTCTACAAAAGGGCCTTACAGAAACAGATGCCTGGTGCCAGAGTCATAATGCCAAGAAATGTATAGTCATCCCCTTTGGAAAAAAACATGTACCCATGAACTACCACATAGGTGGCAGGACACTAAACATCGAAAGTGTGATGAGAGGGACACAAGTGGACAGTGCTCTCACTTTCGATAACCACATCGCCCCAACAGTCAGGAAATCCTTCTACATGGCACACCTCATCACTAAGGGCTTTTCATCCAGAAAAAAAGAGGTCATTGTCCCACTGTACTCATCCCTCATTAGACCCATTATAGAGTATAATGCCCCATTTGGTATGTACCTCACAAGACATCTGCAACAGCTGGAAAGGCCACAGAAATACCTCACTAAAAGAATCACAGGCCTAAAGGAAATGCCATATGCTGACCTTCTAAAAAAACTTCAGCTATACTCTGTGGCATATCGTCTACTCAGAGGCGATCTCTGCTTAACATACAAGGCCACGTCAAACCCTGAGTTGTTGGACATGCTCCACTTAAAGAAATCCCAATCCCTCAGAGCCACACGCTCCAGGGATCTAAACCTTATCATCACATTGAACAAAACATGCTGGAGGGATAGGTTCCTGACCCAGAGACTCCCCATACTCTGGAATAGACTGCCCATACATGTCAAGCAGAGCACCTCAATGGCCCTCTTCAAAAGGAACCTTGATGATTGGATGGGAAATAGGAAATTCACCCCGGGGATCATGTCAGTCACCCTGCTAGACAGGGGCCCAGAGAAGTAAATATTGTGGGAAAAAATTTCCAGGGAATTGTTATGGCTAGGCTTGCATAGGCCTTAGGGCTGATAGCCTAGTACCAACCTATGAACCTATGAGAGGGCGAGAAATGTCACTGGAGGTGGGCCACCCTTGCTCCCCAGATGAGATAAGAGTGTTACTGGCCTCAAATCATACCACCGGGACATATGTTGCCCTCATGCTTAATGTTGACAGGTGTGGATTCTGATTACATCATAGTTGTTGTCCTGTACTTCCTGACTAGTCCCTCAGGTATTTCACCATGTTGGAAAGCAGCTCTCAGACTACTTTCCCTTCATATTGCAACATCATGGACACTACCAGCATGTGTTACCATGATATTAGTAACAAGGGATCTGCTGAGCACACCACTTGACACCCCTTTCTTTTGATGTACAGTTCTGCATTAGGTACAGCAGGTGTTTTAAATGGAAAGTGGGTACAGTCTATTGCACCGAGGAAGCAGGAGAAATTGGCTATAGTGCAGAATTGTTGCATGGCAGTTCTTTAATCCATGACTGTTGCAGGGAAGTGGATGTAATCATCCACCTTGGTACACATTGCTGCCAGGAAATGCAAGAGAATTTGAATGGCAGCTGCCTGGGATGCTCCTCCCTTATGCTGCTGAAATGTTCCAGAGGCCAGCATTCCATAGACTCAGACAAACTTTTGTTAGCGAGTGTAAAAGTAAAAAAAAACATAAAACAGTGTGTGTGTGTGTGTGTGTGTGTGTGTGTGTGTGTGTGTGTGTGTGTGTGTGTGTGTGTGTGCGTGTGTGTGTGTGTTTTCACAAATGTGAAGAGTGAAAGTGATTGAGCAGTGGCAGCAGCAGTTAAGCAGTTTCATACCTCTTGACCTCTTAGCTCAAGATAGAAACTGCAAAGCTACTTGAACAACAGGATTTGTGTTAGCATGCATGTTCTGATCCACAGTTGTGTTTCGTGGTGGGGATGGTAGGGTAAGATTGCTTTAGCAGTGGCAGCAGCAGTTAAGTGGTTTGCATATCTCTCAACCCTTTAGCTAAATGGATCATTGGGATCAATGGGGGAAATGTTTCATTTGATGTCAGTGAAGTGCTTGGGCCAACATGAACAAACTCATGAAGGTGTCTTTCAGGGAGACGTTTCATTCATTTGGCGTCAGTGAAGTGCCTGTGCATACATGGAAAAACTACTGAAAAACTCATGGGGGGAAGTTTGATTTGGTGTTAATGAAGTACTTATGCAGATATGGACAAACTACTGAAAGGATCTTGGGGGAAATGTTTCTTTTTGGGTCAGTAAAAGTGTTTGGGCAGGCATGGGCATACTGCTGAAATGATCTTTGGGGGAAATGTTTTATTTGGTGCCAGTGAATGACTTCAGCAATAACAGACCAACTACAGAAGGGTTCATCTGATGAAATTTTTCATTCTGTCATCACAGAAGTCTTTCTACGGACATTTTGGGGGATATGTTTTGTGTGGTGTCAGTGATATGCATGTGCAGACACAGACAACTTAATGAAGGGACTGTGTTGGGGAAATGCTCTTTTTGGTGTCAGTGAAATGCATGGACAAACATGGAGAAACTACATAAGGGATCGTTGGGGAAATGTTTCATTGGGTGACAGTGAAGTGCTTTTGTAGGCATAGACAGACTATGAAATGGATTGCTGGGGGAAATATTTAATTTGATGTTCATTAAGTGCTTGGGCCTATGTGGACAAACTACTGAATGAGTATTTGGGTGAAGTGGTTAATTTGATCTTAGTAAAAGTGCTTGTCCTGGGATCATTGAGGGAAGTGTTCCATTTGATGACAGTTGACTGCTTATGTAGACATAGACAAACTACTCAAGGGATCATTGGGGGAAATGTTTCATCTGGTGTCAGTGAAGTGCTTGTGCAGGCAAGGACAAACTGCTAAATGGATCACTGGGGGAAATGTTTTCATTAGGCATCAATAAAGTGCTAAAGCTTGCTTTAGATCACTTATTGAGTATGCTATGCCTGTGTCATGGGATTATGAATGAAAGCTGTATTTTACTTAGCTTATGCTGGAGGACCAGAATCTTCATATTAGCTACATGCTAATTTATATCCAAAATAGCACAGTCATGAAGTAATCAACATTACCGCCTTGCATTACTTATGTCCCCAGTTCAGTTCTAAATGGTGACATTTTAGCTGAATCTGTAACATATGCCTGTGAATTGTAATGCTGCATTTTGTCCCATATCCAATGATATAATGTGCAGTGAAATTACTTTTCTTCACTTGCTGTTCCTGTATTGTGTCTCCATGTGCCTGGCAGTTCATTGGTGGTACCCTATCCAGGATAAGCACCAAATCTATCATGCCTCTGCAATGAGGCTACGTGCGTAACTGAGGAAATAATGATTTTTGGTAGTATGGCATGTGTGACCACCTCTCAGTACATGAAGCATCAGTGTTCGTAGGTTCATAGGTAGGTACTAGGCTATTGGGATTAGATACCAAACAGGAGAGGACCCAGGACTGAACCCTGTGGTACTCCACTTGTCACTGGTCTGAAGTTGGATTTGGAGTCTGCTACTTTCACAGTGTGGGTTCTGTCAGTGAGCCAGTTGGCAACCCATCTTGTGACATAGGGATTTATACCTAGTTTAGTGAGTTTATCTATAATTCCAGAGTGGGGGGTGGTGTCGAAAGCCTTGGCAAGATCTAGATAGGCTGTGTGAACCACATTACCCTCATCTACAGCTTTGGTGACCGCTTCGAAGAAGTCTATCAGGTTTAGGAGACATGATCTGCCTCTTACAAACCCAAACTAGGTGGGGTCCAGAGTTTGGAGATTACCAATGTCATTGTTTATAAGTTCCATGATGATACCTTCCATAGCCTTGCAGACCAGGCTCATCAGGCCAATGGGGTGGTAGTTTCCGGGGTCTGTGGTGGCTCCCCCTTTGTGGAGTGGGATAACCGTCACTGTGTGCCATTCAGTGGGCACATAGCCTGAGGTGAGGCTATGATTGAACATGGTACTTAGGTGGGGTGCCAGTTCGTTCTGTAGTTCATGTAGAACGCAGCCTGGGATGTTGTCAGTTCCCATAGATGCTGTGTTCTTGGCTTTGGAAAGTGTGTTTTTTACCTGTGCAGCCGACTTTACATTCTTCCAGTATAGAGATGGGCTCTTTAGGGGATGAGAGGGGGGTAAAGTTAGCACTGAACCTATCTGCAAGGATGTTGGCAATATCAGTTGGTTCTGTATATTTAGTGCCATTGTGTTGTAACTCAAAGCAGATCTGAGTGTTGCCGTTGAGATTCTTGACATAGCTATAGAATGTTTTGTGGTTGTCTTTAGAGTCGGTGGTGATTTTGTTTTTGTAACTAGCTTTGGAGGATTTTGTAAGGGATCTCAGCTTCTTACTGAGGCTGACCAGGGAGTTCCTCCAATCATGGGATTTTACTCTTATTTGCAAGTTTCTTTCTTCTGTTGTAGAGTTTGTTTATGGCAGGGGCCACCAGATTGGTTTCCTTTTTTTGGAGGATAGCATCTTGGTTCTGTTAGGGATTGCACGATCCATGCACTCGTGTAAGTGCTTATAAAGTGCATTTGTGTAGGATTCAGCAGTCATACCTCTATTGTCCATCAGCATGGGTGTCATGAAGTTTGCCACTTCTGTCTTAAGAAATGTGAAGTTGGCTTTGGAGAAATTTTTTACGGTGGTTTCCCTAATGGGGGGTGGGGGTGGGATGTGGATGTCTAGGGTGATTGGCTTGTGGTCAGATCTGACCAACGAGGAATTGACCTCTGTTGTGGAGCACCAGTTGCCCATGTTGGTAATAACCAGGTCTAGGATATTGTTGCCCCTGGTGGGGGTGTGGATAAGTTGATCCAAAGCATTGGAATTTATGAATTCCAGAAAACGTTGAGCACAAGAGTTGGTACATGAGTAGTTTTCCCAGTTAATGGTGGGGTAGTTGAAATCACCCATTATTAGGGTGTTAGGTTGTACCCTAATATTTTCCAGTGTATCAAGAAATGAGGAGTGGGAATCCTGGGGCATGATAGGGGATCTGTAGCAAGCTACAATTTGGATTGTGGTCTTGCCCAGAGTTAGTTGCACTTGGATAATCTCGGATGCATTATGCTGAGCAACTAGCCTGGAGGTGTGGATATCCTTAATGAATATGGACACGCCTCCACCTTTAGTGTTTCGGTCCAGGTTAAGTGGCATAAAGTGTGGTATGAATTATAGCCTGGTAATGCAGGGGTACTCTCTGGAGCCTTGAACCAGGTCTCTGTCACTGCACAGATGTCAATGTTCTCCATTTTAAGGAGTGCCTCAAGTGAGTGCATTTTGAGGTTTAGACTTCTAGCATTGAGTAGCTATACCCTCAGATTCTGCTTGCTTGTACCTGTTACAGTGGTGAATTTGTCATTTGAACTTTGCCTAAAAAAGGCACTATAGGGGTGGGCTAGAGCCTTAGCCAGTATCCAGAATCCCAGGGGCGACAGGTGTAGGCCATCTCTGAAAAAGCATCATGGTTTGTCGATCATGTCATCCCAGGCAGACAGATACTGGATCCCCTTAGAATAACACCAGAAGCTTAGACAATTGTTGATGTCAATCATTTTGTCCTTGTACTGTGATATCATTCTGGGTGATGGCAGGATGCTACTTAGGGCTACAGTCATACCTGCCTGGGCTACAAGATCGGACAGCTCCCCCATGTCCCTTTTCATGTAGTCCATGGAGGTACATCTCAGGTCATTCACACCAACATGGACAATGACAGAGTCATATTTGTACTTGTTATGGAGTGACCTGAGTGCATGCATTATGTGGCAGATCCTGGCACCCTACAGGCAGCTGACAGTTACTTTCTACTTGTTTAGCCTGGTGAGTGGAACATCAGTGTGCCTGACTATAGAGTCAACTATGACTAGAATGTTGGGTACGTTGTTATGCCTTATGGGCTGTGGTTGAGTGGCACACTGAGTTTGTGGGCTATGTGTCATTTGGGTTGTGTTGTGGGTTGGAGGTTGCTTGTGTTTCTGCTTTGGGGGTCCCTGTTGCTTGGGCAGGTTTTTACTGAGAGCCTCCATGAATGTAGGTGTGTGTTTTGTGTTTCTGTGTGTGTGTTTTGGTGGTGTAGGTTTTGAGGGACTATGTGCTGAGTGTGGTGTGGTGCAAGTGCTTACCTTCTACTCTTGACTGTCTAGTCCAGTCTTCGGTGAAGAGAACTTTGCTTCCATTTTGGCTATATAAGTGCATCTCTCACAGGTTGCAGTGTTGGCTGGTAGGAGGAGAGAGTTGTCTGTGTACATGAGGCAATTGCTGCATTGCCCCAAGATGCCCAGATTCATCAGGTAGACAGGAAAAACACATGGAGCTGACCATTAGACATGCGTGGATAGGTGCTTATTTGTTAAGTACTAGAAACTGTTTTCCTCTAGACAAGTGAGGAAAGTTGAGTGCTGTAGTCATTTATAGCTTATTTAGTGCTTACGTGTTCTGAACAAGTGCTGATCTCAAAGAAACAGACTTGAGTGCTGAAACTGAAAAACTGGCTAGTTCTAAGAAACAAAATTAAGCTAGAAGGCTTCCCTCCAATACAGAAAGGCTTGGGGGCTCAGAAGCCCACAAACAGTCCTGGAGACAGCAAATCTGTATCCAGACTAGACTAGCCACAGGAAAGGCAGGAAACAAGCTTAGAAATTTGTTTTTTCTGTTGGCTTGCTTTTGGCTTTTGTTGGCTTGCACTATACTTTTTGTATTGTATTCACACACAACATGATTTGGGAGAGCTATAGGAAAAAAAGAAAAGTTTCCTAAATGAAAATAAATAGCTTCGGGTAAACTGAACATCATGGACATTAAGGTACTGGAGACATTTTTTATCCTAGTCTCATACTGGATTCATTATCCAGGCTTCTTCTCCAATTCATAGCTAAGTACTAAGTGAGCAGTTAGGATAGGAAGAGATGAGATAACAGTGGTGATGTATAACAAATTTACACAAAAGTCTCCAGAAATGGATGGTATTTCTGTGGAAGTTTGGAAGTCACAAGGGAAAAAACTGATAAAGATCTGGAAGGTTTTGTTTAACGGTATTTTAACAAGAGATGTACCAACATGCTGGACAAAACTGTTGACAGCTGTAATACCTAAAGAGGGTAAAGAGCCATTAGATCCAGCTTCATACAGGCCCATTTCAATACTGAACCATGATTATAAAGTGTTTATGTCTATAATGGCTAAAATAATGGCAAATGTGATGCCGAAAATTGATTGATATAGATCAGTGTAGTTTTGTGGAGGGGAGGCACACTTTCGACAACATTAACAGAACACTGATGATCCAGAGGAAAGCAGAATGTAATAAAATACCACTGTTGTTGGTCTTGATGCAGAGAAAGCATTTGACAGAGTAGGTGGTGACTTTAGGAGCAGAGCAATGGAAGCATTTTCATTCCCTGATAAAATTATAAGGTTGATTAGTAGGATATATGAGGGTTCGGAGGTGAAAACTAAAGTGGGCATAGGGTCCTGTCTGATAATCCCTGCTTGAGCAGAGGAACCAGGCAGGGGTGTCCTCTCTCCCCTTTGCTATGTGCACTAGATTTAGAACCATTGGTAAAGAAAATAATGGACACTGAAATTCAAGCATATATTTGGTAAGGTAGTCAAGAAACAGTGAATTTTGCTCAGGACAAAATGAAAGGCAGAATGGTGATAAAGCTGCAGAGAGTAGCATCAGAATGAACTGTAGGCATGCAATGCAAGGTATTAAAGCTTCACTCATGGGAATCTCACTGTTTGAAACTGTTGAAAAGGAAGTACAGGAGTCAGTCAAGAGTATGCACTTAAGAAAATATTACATTTAACTTTCATTATTTTACTACGGTAATATGAAAGAGAGGTACGTGATACAGCTCAAATAATGGCAGTTGTGTCATTTTGCTGTATTATCTCTCTGCCAGTACAGAAATTTGGATTGCAGCCTGTAGGACTAATAACTAAAAAAATATAAAAAAAAAAACAAAACCCGAACACAGACAGAAAACTTCACTTTAATGGCTCAATAGGAAACGAACACAATGTCCCATAAACTGAGCGCTTACACCATCAACAAATGGCTTCTTCAGACTTGTATGGGAAGTAAAAACACAAGTTTAAATAACATAATATCACCAGATCTGACCAGTCATGGATCTTGACATCATCTTCCACTTATTAACGAATAAATCACAAAGACAAAACCATGACATAAACACATCTACCACATATTGAATTACTTAGTATAAAAAACTAAAAATAATATTGTATCACATATAATATATTCTAAAATCTTTAGATAAAAAATATATGTGAAATATTTAAACAACAACTAAGCAGTAATGCCAGTAAGCATTCCTATAAGGCCATTGCTCTATATTTTAATATTGGTAAAACTGCATTAAACCTGGGGGAGATGTGGCATTAAATCTAAGTTGCCATTTGATCTCCATGTTTTCAACTTTTAATTTACCATCACCACCCCTTTCACTTGGTAATACCCGAGCAATCACAAAAAAGATGAATTTATTGAAATTATCACATACTGTATTGTGAATATATAAATCATGGTGTTTGTTTTTAGATTTTATTGCCCTCACATGTTCAGCTGTTCTGTCCCTTAATCTACGTATGGTTTTACCCACATAGAAACTTTGACATCTGGTGCATGTGGTAGCATAAACTAGCATAGTGGTGTTGCAACTTCACCTACCTGGGCAAGATAAAATACGATCATAGCCAAAGATAGAAACATAGGGACCATCATTAATAAATCTACAATATTTGCATGCTCCACAGTTATACATGATGGACACCCGTTTACTTAATTTAGGACCTTCAAGTATATTTTTTATGTTTCTACCTCTACTGAAAACAATCCTTGGCATAGGTCCCATGGTAGCCCTACTTGCTTCACTGAGATCCATCTGTCACGCATTGTTAATGGATGTCACTAATGATGGGGCAATGTAGGACTAATAACTAAATGAATGAAATAACAGGCTGCAGCTACACTTTGAAATACAAAACTCAGCATGAAGAACTAATAGGTCAAGTGAAAGCACAGAAAAAATACATAATACTTCTTTGGAGAATGGTACTGCCAGACACGTTATAAAATACTTTTGTTCTCCTTTTGATTGATAAAACTGCACAGATTGTTAAAATACATAGAATCAAAGAAACTAACAATGAACAAATCAAGTAATTTAGCAAGATGCAATGCCTGTACTACAAAGTGCATTCAATGTGGATTCCAAAGTAGGCACTAAATAACATGAAATGCAAGGAATACAGAACTCCATGTACTGATGTTTGTGAGTTGAATCACACATGTTTTCTACAGAAGTAGCAGCAGGTGATAAAATCAATGAAATACTTGTTGAGTCTTTCGGCTTTTCCCGGTGAAGGGTCGCCACAGCGGAACTCCGGTCCGCTAATGATTGGTAGTTGATTTTTACGTGCCAAGTTACCAGCCCTGATGCACAACCTTCAACGAAGGTACGCCCATTCACGCATGTCTCCACGCAGAAGACACTCTAGCTGAGAATCGAACCGGACAGCGTCTTATTGTGAGGTGACAACGCTACTGCAGCAAAACCACCACGGGTTATTGTTTGACAAAGACAAAAGCCACTGGCTAAGCTAATTACCATCTCAAAAAAGACTGAATAACTGTTTACTAATCCTTTCCACAGGAACTAGAAGTCAGGAGAAGGCAGGTCATTAAAAACATTTAGAAGATATCTTTCTTTGAAAACAAGCCACAAGCTAAAACAATGAATGGCTCAACCTAAAAGGTGTTGTGAGTAAATCAGGAAAAGAAGAAGGACTGTGATTAAAAGGCTGAAACTTCCTGTAGATAACCCTGCACCTTCCTTACACAGACATGTCTCGAGCATGCTCAGAATTACACACTGCTCAAGGTAAACATTGCAGAATGTAAACAAAGAAACGCTGGGATTGTCCCTTTAAGCTTGCAACCAGTGAGAAGATCAATGCAAGAAGAACCAAGCATATTGATGTCAGACACCATTACATTCATGACTTGGTTGAACAAAAATTGATGGTGGTTTCATATTCTGAAACTGATAAAATGATTGCTGATGCTGTGACAAAGCCACTCACAGTAAACAAGTTTGTAGATTTTAGATCACAAATGGGGTTGACTTAAGTAGTAGGTGTTGAGTGGGGGTGTTAGACACACGCACACACATATATATATATATATATATATATATATAGAGCAATAACTACTGTGTTTGTGTGTGTTTGTGTGTGTGTGTGTGTGTGTGTGTGTGTGTGTGTGTGTGTGTGTGTGTGTGTGTGTGTGTGTGTGTGTGTGTGTATTTTCAGTTATGTGTAATAATATGTTTAGCCACAAGATGGCAGTGTTGTCAGGTGGACAGCGGTGGTGCAGTGGTAGCATTGTTGCCTCACAGCAAGAGGTTCTCCCGTTCGAATCTCGGCTGGAGTGTGGGGAGTGCCTTCTGTGTGGAGTCTGCATGTTCTCCCCACAGTTGGGTGGGCGTTCGAAAGACATGCATAAATGGGCATGCCTTCGTTGAAGGTTCAACGTCTAGCTGGCACCTCGACATTTGTGAAAGTCTACTGCAGATCATTAGCGGACCGGAGTTCTGCAGTGGCGACCCCTAACTGGGAAAAGCCGAAAGACAAACAACAACAAATTATGGTGGTATGCTTGATGTAATTTCCTATTCCTTGTGTAGTGGGTTTCATGACATTAAAAAAGAAATAAAAGTACCTCGGCTTAGACTGTAATTAGACTGTAAGCATCTGTTTGCTGTGCCCAGAAGTTTTTCTAACACGGTCGAGTACAGCAGAGTTATAACCTCCTTAGTTTTGTATGGCATGCCCTTATTTATGACATGCACAATGTAGAAGGCCTTCCTTACTACTGTGGATACATGGTGATTAAAGTTTAGATTACTATAAACCTGTGTTCCCAAGTGTCAACCCACTGGGTCTGAAATTAGAGAGGTACTATCTATATCATAATTAGCAGGGGATAATAAGTTGTTTTTTTGCTTAGTTTAAGTCCGTGACTTTGGCACCAATCATTTGTCTGAGTTAACCCCTTCTGTAATATGTTTACATTGTTGGGGACTCAGTGATTGTGCCCAGTTTGCATTGTTGGATTTTATTAGTCCTCTTAGTTGTCTATTCAGTTTGATGAGAATTTGTATCTTTTTTTGGTGTTACTTCCTAATTTTAACTATGACTTTTTCCTTTTGTTGTACAACCTGTTTAATCATGGATTCTACCAGGGTTGTTTGTTTTTTTTATGTTAGTTTTGAGCTTACTTCTAGTAGGTGCAACAGCCTCTATGCAATCATTGACATGCTCGTACAGAGCTTGTGTGAATAATACCACATAGGGTGCTGTGTTATTTGGATTTGGATAGGCCTGAAATTTTGACAGGGTATCACTTAATAAAAGATTGCTTATTTATTTATTTATTTATTTATTTTATTTATTCTACATTTGTTTACTGGGCTGGCCCGACTGAGCCAGTGGCCTATTTTCAGTGGAGGCCCAGGGAGAAAAGCTTCAAGAAACAATTTATTGTAGAAAAAATTTAAGAATAGCAATTACGATATAACAAAATAGTAGTTGCAAAAAAAAAAAAAAACAGTAGAAACATATTATAAGTCAGCTAGTATTAATACAATAAGAAAGCATAATAAATTAGGTATATAGTTGGTGCAGGATACAATGTCTACAGATTTTACAGCAAAACCTGGTTTTAGGGAAGAGGAAGCTTCACTCTTGTAACTAGGGTTGCCACCTTTTCAAATGCCCAAAGTGGGACATTTTTTGTAGAAATGTGAGATTTTGTAGGGCAAAACATACCCCAACCAGTGCAAAGGACAGAGCTTCACCTTTTTGCCAAAATAAAAGCTTATTTTGTAGCATTTGAGTTGCTTATGCTATTTCATATAACATTTAGGTGTTTTAGATATAAAATAACAGTTTTATGCAATTGTTAAAGAAAACTTTGGAAACATTTTTAGCCTAAAATCTCAGGACATTTGCAATTTTTCAGTATTTTTTTGCAGGACACAACTGCCCAAAGAGGGACTGTCCCTCGCAAAGAGGGATGGGTGGTAACCCTACTTGTAACTGAATAAGTTTAAGGTGCAAAGTGGCCAGGAGGAAGAGGAAAGTTAGTAGGAGGTTTTAGTTCAGGAAAGGTGTGAAGTAAAAATGAGGGGAGAGAATCTTATCCAGGGGTAATACAGGAACAGAGCCATTTATTGTTTAGGTGTTCTTTGAGAAGGAGTTTAAATTTGGAGGTAGTGGGGGTATTAAGTATATGTTGAGGAATGCTGTTCCTTAGTTTTGCTATTTGCTTTACAAATAAGGAGTCAGCAAAAGAGTTTCTAGATTTATTAACTTTTAGGAGTAGTTTGTTGGATGAGAGTAGGGTACGAGTGGTATTATAAGGCTGAACTAGATTCTTTAGAGCTGGACAGTCTTCGGGTCAGTGTTTGATGTTGTGAGTAATTTTGAGTTGATTAAGTAATAGTAGGTTTGGTAGCTCGAGCCAGTGTACCTGTTTCAGGGAAGTGCAGTGATGTCTTCTATTATGGAGGCCGGCAGCAAAATTAGATATTTTATGGTAACATATCTCCGGTTTGGACAGTTCAGATTTTCTAAGATTAGTGAAGATGGGGGGGCCATACAGCAAGGTGGACAGAGGATATGTTCTTGCTATACCTAGTGGTAGGGGTGAGAAATGTTTTGGACTTGTATAGACAGCCAAGTTTAATATGTACCTTTTTTATGGTTAGGGCTATTGTATTTTAGGGAGCATTCTTTTGGGATACCTAGTAACTTTGTGTTATCTACTGGTTCAATTTTAGTACCATTGTAAGAAAAGATGTGAAGAGGGGTACTGGGTTCAGTGGATCTATTATTAGAGACTGACATTCGTTTTGTCTTGTTAGGGATTAGTATGAGTTGTTTTTCTTTGAGGTACTGCTCGGTCTGAGAAAGCTTTCTGAGTTTTAGATAGGAGTTTAGGGTGGGAGGGGGCTGTGCAGATGACTGTGGAATCATCTGCATACTGCACTATAGTTGCATGTGTGGATGCAGAACTTTGTTTGTAAAGATGGAAAATAGCAAAGGCCCAAGAAATGAGCCTTGTGGGTCCCCTACAGTAACAGGTAGAAGGGTAAAGATTTCATCTTTCCACTTGACAGCTTGTAGTCGGTTGGACAGATAGCTGTGAAACCAAGTGATGGATGATAATCAGAGATGCAAGGATGATAGTTCTTGAAGTAGTTTTTCATGGGATACAGTCTCAAATACTTTTCACATATCCAAGAAAATGGAAGAGACAAGGTTGTTACCATTTTTGTAGTGGTTTATGGAATCTGTGAAACTTAATAGAACAGTTGTGGTGATGTGTCTTGGTCTGAAATCATGCTGTGAGTTGGAGTGAAGATTGTTTTGTAATAGCTAGGCCAGTAGTTGAGAATGTATGCACTTTTCTAGTATTTTGCTAATGGGGAGAGTACAGCAATGGGTCTGTAGTTGGATAGTTCTCTGGATGGGCCACCCTTGTGCAGGGGAATGATGTGGGAGAGTTTCCAGAGTACCGGTACACATTGTTAAGTAATGGAGCGATTGATAAGTAAGGAGACTGGGTATGAGATGGAGTCAGCAGCTAGTTTAAGAAATTCATTTGGTAGTAAATCAGCTGCACGTATAGTGGGTTTTAGCTGAAGAAGGAGTTTTTTTTTATGTAAGTGGTCTGGACGGGCTGAAATGAGAAAGTAGCAGATTGATGGACAGGGGTTGTGGGAATGGTTAGAGGGGCATAGTTGCTATTATTTACTAAGGCCTTAATGGAGTTAATAAAATGTGAGTTAAATTGGGCTGCTATGCTTATGTTGGAATTAGGGGGGTTGGAGAAGGGGGTAGTGGTTTGTCCAGGATGTAAAAGTTTTATGGAATTCCAGAATTTCTGAAGGTTGTTTTTGTGTTTTTGTTGGATCAAGGTGTAGAAGGACTTTTTGTCAGTGAATTTGTTTTTTGGCTAAGTTTCATAGTTGGCGATAGTTGTGAAGGGAAGCTTCAGTTTTTGCTGATTGATTGTTTCACCATGCTGTGTCTCTTTGTTTCATTATATTTATGGTGTCTTTAGTTAACCACTGAGTTGGTATAGATTTGCAACATAATTTTCTAATAGGGGCTAGAGAGTTTAGGATGCTTAAAAATGAAATGTTGAAGCAATCAACAGCATCATCGAGAGGATGGTATCTTAAAGGGGACCAGTTGTGATGGTTTAGGAGGGAATTAAAGGTTTCTATGGAGAAGTGTTTTTTTTTTGTACAGATGTGCTTATAGATAGTGGTTTTGGTAGACTGTGATTTATGCTTAATTAGGTAGCTGGGAGAATGATCACTAAGTGAGTCTGGGAGGCAGCCAGACTGAGAGCATAGGTTTGTATGATTGGAGAGAATCCAGTCTAATATGGAATGTTTATTATTGTGTCTGTCAATTCTTGTAGGTATGGGGATAAGTTGGGAGAAACCAAAGAGGTTGATATAATTTGTTGGTTTTATGGAGGTGCAAGTAAACCAGTCAAGATTAAAGTCGCCTAGGATTATTATTCCCTGATTGTATGTAGTAGAGGCTCAGCTAAGCAGATTTTCAATTGTAAGATTGCTGACTCCAGGGGGAGGCAGACAGCTATGATAATAATGGTCTCATTTTTGTTAATTTGAAGACATGAGATTAAGATTTCTGAGTCAGTAGCTAGGTAGTGTCTAGCTGCTATAGAGGAAGGTGGGTCTTATAAATGATTGCTAAGCGGCCACTGTGCTTGTGCATTCTGTCAATTCTATGAATATTATAACCTTGGGCAAGAATTCTGTGTCTTTATTATGGTTCTTTAGCCAAGTTACAGTAAGTATTGCTATGTCTGGGTAATATAGTTGTAGGGCTGCTTGGAATTCAGGTATTTTGTTTAGAATACTTCTGAGGTTTATATTTAAGATTACTAGGTCAGAGGAAGCAAGTGTGAAAAAAGGAGTTTAACAAAGTAGAGTTTTGTTGAAGGTGGGGTGTCTGAATCTGTGGGTCAGGGCCTGGATTTGGATGAATGTCCCCACTGAGATTAAATAGAAAGGACTTGAGTAAGAAGCCGTGTGAGAGGTTGATGGTGAACTTGGAGTATTTGCATGGAATGCGTGGGAGAATATGAGTGGAAGGGTATTTTAGTGTGAATAGTTGGATGGATGTGTTATTGAATAGTTGTGGTGATATGGTGATGTAGGTGAGCATTTATGATGTAAATGGGTTGATTACAGTAGTAGGTGTGTATGTATAGAGAACATGGAGATGGTGAAAGGAGGTAAGGTGATATGTGGTTGTGAGTAGGATGGTTAATAGTACAGTGAGTAATAGCATGTTAAGACTAGAGGGGAAATGTTAGAATGGTTGGATGTAGTGGTGTAGCAAGTAAATTCCATTTTGTTCTCAAAAGCTCTTAGTGCTACTCCCCCCCCCCCCCCCCCGGATACCCGGCACTTAAAAATGGACACATTCCTTAAAATGCTACCCCAAGCACTTAGTAAATTTAAGTAATATTTTCAGCTGTTCTCCCTAAAACTATTAAAATATTGTTTTTAAATGATTGCATCTGTTGTTAAAGGCATTCATTTAGACAGCTGTAGACACAATATGGCCTAAAAAAGCCTTGTTGATAACGATGCTTAGAAAAGAAGGTACTCAGTAGAGTACAGAGAGTATGCCTAACTACACCCTGATGGTTATTAATGTTGGTTATGTTATTATTGTGGATTTGTGAGGTACAGTGGATAGAAAGACAGTGGGATAGTTGGGAAGAGTAAGAACAGCATACTAAGAGAGTGAGCTGAGTAGGATAGTATGACATTGGGGTGAGTGGAAGTAGGATAGCATGAAAGCGGGTTGAGTAGGAGTGCTGGGATGAATGTGGTTAGAACAGTGATGGAGAGGGATTTGGGTGATTGTGAGTAATTGGTGGGAAGGATAGATTGGATATTGAGGTAACTGGGTGATTGAGCAGAACAGAGCAGGTTGGACCAGAAATGGCCAAAGCTCGACAGCTCAGTGCGTGAGCTCCAAGAAAAAAACAATCAGTGGTCAGGTGAGTATAGAATATTGTTTCTGCAGCAGGCTATGTCTGTATTTCAAGTGGGCAGACTACACACAGCAATGATTTCTAATGTGCAGGAGCAGTTAAGAAGAACAAAGTAGTGAGTTAGGCAGGAAAATTGTACTTTGGGACACCAATAAAGGAAGTGAGGATGGGAACTACATTTTTGCCATGGAGTAGTTTATAACTGGTGCAGGGTTTGTTGGGGTTGTATAATTGCTTCTTATCTTGAAAGAAACTGCTTTGTTGTCTGACCTTACCAGAGAGAGAATATGGCACAGGGAGGTGCATCATTCTCCCATTTTTGTGAGTACCTGGTCCAATATGTTTATAAACACAAACACCCTGGACAAGTTAGTGCATACACTTACTAGAGGTAGAAAGTCTAGGAATCTCTGTGCCTGCAAATTTAGGATCATGTAGGATTCCCAGTTTATAGAGGGATAATTAAAGTCTCCCATGAGCATGGTATTTGGTTGAATGGTGAGTGTCTTCAATAGATCTAAATATGGGCTATGGGTTTTGTGGGACAGAGTATAGAATAGTGTGTGTGCTGTACCTTTAAGATGCATTTCCAAGGACAGCACATGCATATAAATAGCAAGCACGTGCTAGCTTCAGTGCCAGAATGCAGACATGCATGTGTGATAGTCAGTTTTTTATAAGTTTATCTAAGTTAAAGTTACTAAGCCTCAATCCTGATGTGTTTGTACATAAAGCTGCTTGAACATAACCTACGAATGTTCATCTTTTGTATCCTGACCAGACGAGCGACATGGTGTCAGAACCAGGATTCCAGAGATTGCTTTTCAGAGCTACGAGGGCAGAGTTAACAGTGTTGGTAAATTAAGTGAACCGAATGCAGAAAAAGGGCCAGAAATTAACTAAAGGTAATAAAAACCTGCACAAACAATTTATTTTATTAAAAAGATAAAATGGAGCATTACAAGGGCACACAATGGACTATTACACAAATGAATAGCATGGAAAATTTTATTAAGTAAATAAAAGGCACAAAAAAGCTTAATAATTAAATGAAATGTTTGAAGTTAAGATATTTGATAAAACGATTATCAGAAAAGAACTTAAGGGGTTCATAATTACCTTGGAATTGCAAAACGAGCATGTTTAAAGTAAAACGAGCACAAGAAAAGTATAATGGGCATGAAAAGAGATTAAATGGGCAAAACGAATATAACAAAGGGCAAAAAAGGGCACATTAACCATAAATAAAACAAGATGACTGCACGTTTTTTGGCAAATTACTGTGTTTTGGCATAAACTACTATTTTGCATTGAATGAAGTTATTCAGGGCATAACTAAAGTTATTCGAGGTATCTCAAAGTGTGTAGAAGTGCTTACAGTGTGTGTTTATTACTGTGCTTTTATTATGAAGAGTTTATTGTGTGCAAAAGGCAACTATTTTGTGAAGTGCAGTCAAGATACAACCATTGTGAATAGTTTCTTGTGTTAGGTGTGTCTAGTCACAAACTGCCACCATTTCAGAGTGTTTCTTGCACTATACAGAGTTACTTAGCAAAGTACAGCCATTTTGGAAGAGTTTCAGTGTGCTGTGTACTGTTTATTCACAATGTGCAGTTACTTCAAAATGTTTCTTACTGTGAGCTACTTCTGCCCAGTTTATTCACACAGTGCAGTTATTTTGAAATGTTTCTTACACTGATAAGAGGTGATTTCTCATAGTACAGTGATTTTAAGAGTATTCTTGTGCCAGGGAGTTTTATTTTACAAAGTTCAGTTATTCAGAGGCTTATTGTGCAATTGGGCATAGTTGCAAGTACTGGCATAAATTTCTGCCATATGTGCATGTGTCTGTGTGTTCGTGCATATTTGCAAAAGCCTTCACTGGTATATGTTAATGTGGCAGAGGCATTTCACAGACCAGATCCACATGTATTTGAGCAGAATATTGCAGAGAATTGGAGAATATTTGAGCAAGAGTACGATATTTTCATACAACCAGCTTAATCTGACAAAGATGCACTTACCAGGGCATTCATTTTGTTAAACCTAGCAGGGTCAGTGGCCAGTGAGAGAGAGCGTTCATCTGTATATGCACCAGCAGTATATGAAGGAGAAGGGGAAGACCATCATATTGTTGTACAGGCTGAATCAAGGGAGGATCCCGATTGTTTGAAATACAAATTCAGAGAAATATGCAACCCCCAAAACAAATGTTACATTAGAAAGGCATTTGTTTTACACAAGAGATCAAAAACCAGCATGAACTTTTGCAGCTTATATTACTGAGCTGAGAAACAAAGCTAAAATGTGCAGGTTGGTGATTTAAAGGATGAGTTAATAAAGAACAGGCTTGTGTGTGGTATTAATAACGCTGCAGTAAAAAAGAATTTACTTTGTGACAGTGGTTTAATGCTGAGTAAAGCTATTGAGATTTGCCAAATCCATGAGGTTCCAGAAAGGCACACAAGTATGCTTGCAAGTGATAAGAGCATGGTTTCAGCAGACACCAGAGCAAATATAGACAGCATGTGGCTAGCAGAAACAGGCCTAAGCACATGGCAGGTGCAGATCCTATGAGGTTTCCTGGGAAGAGTTGTAGTCTTCCAGCAAGTTCTAAGAGTAGTTCAGTAAAACGGTCATGCTCAGTGCAGTGCAAGGGTGAGTCAGCAAAACCCAGGTCAAGCTTTATTGTTAACTGTCGCAATTGTGGTGCCAACCATGAGTCTAAAAGAGAAAAGTGTTTAGAATTTGGTCAGCAATCCCACAAGTGTAAAAAAATGGAACTATTTTCAAAAGTTTTGTAAATCAAGTAAACCTCACTCAGTTATAAAGAAGGGTGCTAAAAGATAATGCTGTCCAAGCTGCAAAATCCTATACTAATGCATTCTACCTACAAGAATGCATGGATAGTGCTATCCCAAGCAAAACCAAGACTCCTCCAAGAAAAGGAAAGCAGTCTGGTGGACCCCTGCCATAAACAAGCTATACAATAGAAGGAGGAAACTAGTACAGAAAAGAGTAAAATCCCAAGAAGGGAAGACATCCCTGATCAGTATCAGCAAGAAACTACGATCCCTCATAAAATCGTCCAAGGCGAGCTTTGAAAGAAAACTTGCCAAGGACCTCAAAGATAACCACAAGGCATTCTTTAGCTATGTCAAGAATCTAAGTGGCAATGCTCAGATCTGCTCGGAGTTAGTGTAGAATGGCGGAAAATACACTGAACAAACCGATATTGCCAACATCCTTGCAGACAGGTTCAGTGCAAACTTCACCCCCCTCTCACCCCCAAAAGGGCCCATAACCATACCAGAAGAATGTAGAGCCCCTGAAATCATAGACACTTAGGTTAAAATAGCCCTCTCCAAAGCCAAAAACACAGCATCAATGGGACCGGACGGTGTCCCAGGCTGTGGCCTACACGAGCTCAAAGACAAACTAAGCCCTCACCTAAACACACTGTTCAAACTCAGCCTCTCCACAGGCTACATACCCATAGAGTGGTGCACAGCAATGGTTATTCCACTCCACAAAGGTGGAGCCACAACAGACTCTGGGAACTATCGCCCTATAAGCCTGACTAGCTTGGTCTGCAAGGCTATGGAGCGCATCATCATGAAACTCATTAACAGAGACACTGGGAACCTCCAAACACTGGACCCTACCCAGTTCGGCTTTGTTAAGGGCAGATCATGACTCCTAAACCTGATGGACTTCTTTGAGACAGTTACCAAGGCTATAGATGAGGGAAAGGTGGTACACAAAGCCTACCTAGACCTCGCAAAGGCCTTCGACACCATTCCCCATTTTGGTATTATTGACAAGCTCACCAATCTGAACATAAACACCTATGTCACAAGATGGGTTGCCAAATGGCTCATGGACAGAACCCACATGGTGAAAATTGCGGGAGCTAGGTCTGACTCTAAACCAGTTAGAAGTGGCATTCCCCAGGGCTCAGTCCTAGGACCCCTCCTGTTCGGCATATACTTCTCAGAGGTACAGACAAGCACAGGAGGACTATGGCTGACCAAGTTCGCAGATGACTGCAAACTAGGGGCTATAATTGAATCACCGGCTGTCACAGACATCCTCCGAACGGGTCTCACTGAGACGAATACCTGGTGTCAAAATCATGGCCTCAAGCTAAATGCCAAAAAGTGCACCACAACAATAAATAGGATGCTCTGGAGGGATAGATTCCTGTCCCAGAGACTCCCCATGCTTTGGAACAAGATTCCAATCTACATTAGGCAGAGCTCCTCATTAGCACTCTTCAAGGGAAACCTTGATGAGTGGATAGGAAACAGAAAGTTTACCCCGGCGATCACTTCAGTGGCTCTGCTGGACAGAGGCACAAGGAACTAATCTAAGGGGGTGGCAAAAGCCAACACATTCTGGCTAGGCTTATAAATGCCTTCGGGCAGATAGCCTAGTGCCTACCTATGAACCTATGATGATTTGCTCCATGGCCTTGCAGATAAGGCTAGTCAGGCTAATAGGTCTATAGTTCCCGGGATTAGTGGAAGCACCACCTTTGTGCAAGGGAATAACAGTGGCTGGTTTCTATTCAGCTGGTATGAAGCTGGTGCCTAGACTATGATTGAAAAGAGTACCCAATGGTGTTGCTAATTCATGTTGGAGCCCATGTAGTACACAGTCTGGGACGTTATCAGGTCCCATAGATGCTGTGCTTTTGGCCTTAGTGAGGACATTTACAACCTGCTCTTTAGAGATGCAAGGTAGGTGACAGGTTGTAAGGATGTCATGGGGTACGTGTGGCGGGGACAGAGGAATGAAGTTTTCACAGAACCTGTCAGCCAACAGGTTAGTTACGTCCACAGGCTCAGTATATGTAGTCTACCAGTTCTGCACAAACTTGGGCCTTTCCTTTTAGGTTACGGATGTAACTATAGAATGCCTTGTGGTTGTCCTTTGTTGAGGAAGCTAGTTTGAACTCATAGTTTACTTTGGAGGACTTCACAAGAAGTCTTATTTGCTTGTTTAAGCTGAGGAGGGAGTGTTTCCAGTTTAGGAGGGCTTGCTCCATCTTACTCTTTGATAACAATTTCTTCCTCTTATTGTAAAGTCTTTTAATAGTAGTTATTCACCAGGCAGGTTTGCTCTTCCTTGAGGAGCTTGTTTTGGTCCTATCAGGTACGTCCAAGTCAATGCAGTTATACAAATGTGCAGTGAAGCTATTTATACCATCCTATAAGAGATTATAATCTGCTTTTGAGAAGAGTTTTAGTTTAGTTGCTGCTAAGGTGGGGTTAGGTGTGATAGTTACTTCGAATGAGACCGATTTATGGTCAGATCTCACCAGGGAGAACCTCACAGTGGGGGTGCTACAGTGGTTCTCCATATTGGTGAGCACCAGTTCCAAGATGCTGGCACCTCTTGTGGGGGTGTCAACCAGCTGGTCCAGGGCTTTAGAATTAACGAAGTCGAGGAACCTTTGGGAAATGAGTTTGAACATGAATAATTTACCCAGTCAATGGATGGGTAAAGTCATCCAAAACCATGGTGTTCAGGTGTATCTTGATAGGCAGAGTGGGTGCCCTGATTCATGGAAGGGGTCCCTTAGCTGGCTATGACTTAAATAGGTGTCCTACCAACAGTTAATTGCAACTGAAGTGTCTCCAGGGAGATGTGGTAGGAGTAAAGACATACAACTGATTATACGTATATTTACAAAATCTTATGCAAAGTGATTTTTTCCTCCACATAAAATTGTGCCAGCAACATCCAGGTAAGTTCAGATACAGAAATTAAATTAGATTATACTTAAAAAAAGGACTTTGGAAACAGGACCGAAAAAAAGCACAGGGAGAAGATTTAGTAATAATGACCTGAGAACACGTTGGCATGAACCTATAGTAACATTATATCTGTTATTTACAAGGTAATTTACGTATGGGAGGAGTCTTTAAGACTTGTTACACCTGTCTTTAAAGGAAATAGATATAAGACAAACCCAGAGTCATACAGACCAATAAGTTTACTTTTGTATTGTAGAAATATGATAGAGAAGGATATTATGGATAAATTATTTTCAGAATTGGAACGGTTGAGACTTGAAACTGTACATCAGCATGCATATGTTGAAAATAGATCTACCTGTAACATGAGGTTCTATGACAATATAATAACAGCTATAAATAAAAAATTGTGCTGTAGTGTAATTTATATAGACTTAACTTCAGCATTTGATAGGGTCATAACACAAAACACTTATCAGAATCAATCAGGTATTGATGTAATCTTGATAAGATGGGTAACTGCATGCCTTACAAATAGGACATGGCAAGTATCATACAGCAGTTGGAAGGTGAAATTCTAGGTTGCAGTCAAGGTGTCCTATAGGGCTCTGCTCTAGGTCTATACTTGTATCTTTCACATCTATCTATTTCATTTGAGGTGTTCTACCATCTGTATGCAGATGACTTGAAAATGGGTAGATGCGTTACAGATAGGGCATGTCTGCAAAAGAACTTGACTAAATTGACCATTTGGGCACAGGTGAATAATATGCTGATAAATACATCAAAAACTAAGCATGTAAGATTTGGGAGACATAGACTGACAAGGGAATATGTAATACAGTACACAGTGATTAAAACTGTAGATTCACTTAAGGACCTGGGATTTTCTAAGCATATCAGCCAATTAGTTAACAATAGTTATAGAACTATAGGTTGTATATAATATTTATAAAGTCTAGGAAATCAGGATTGAAGACATAATTGTTTTTAGTTACATTAGACCTAAACATGAGCATGGAATAACAATATGGAAACCTCATAAGAAAACAAGCATGATTAAATTGGAAAAGCATACAGCAGATACATACCAAGGGCATCTATGAATGTGAAAAGTTAAGTTATTATGACAGACTATTGTACAGTGTCTCATATAGACTTTTAAGAGGAGACCATATTTGGGTACATAGGACATTTAGAGACAGCTACTTCTGAGAATGTTTGGAGCTATCAAAAAGTAGTAGAGAATCATAAGACAACCTATGTAAAAGATTATATAAGAATGAGAGGTACCCTAATCAGTTCCCTGAGAGGACTTGATAAATGGAATGGACTTCCGAATTATATTAAAGCAGCCACTAGTTTAGATATTTTTAAGAAAAACTTGGACACTTTTATTATTAGAAGAACTGTTTCAGTTTATTGGCTGGCTAGAAGTGTATCATTTCCTATGTCTGAAATATTTGTACGCATGTATATAACATGTTTCATATTTATGACAAGATTTTACTTGACTGTCTTACCCAGATACCTTATATATCAATGGTTAGCTGGCATAACAAAACGTCTAGGATTCCTTTACATGTGGTTTCTGTAGTGAGTCAGATAGATCATATTCATAAATGAAGGATCTAAGATTAGTTCCTATGTTGAGGGGTGTGACAAAGGGAGATACTGCCAGCACAGCTAGCTGGAATTTTGTAAATAATCATATATTTGTGAATATCAACATGATTCATATAAGATGCCTATGTTACAAATGTATTAGAACTGTATGTCATGTATATATCAAACTGCTGGTACAGATGTGTGTGTTGAAAAGGTTTTTGCAAAGTGCTTGAAATGTATTTACAGTGTGCCTTACTGGAAGAGAACAGAAATGTACATGCACTATTGTAAGTTTAAATGTATATATTTTAACAGTGTAAACTGGAACCCAGAAGGTTAACCTCAGTCTAACAAACTTCAGAAAAATAGCTGAAATTAAATTACTTTATAGGCTATGCAATAAAAGATGATATCTTTCAGTTTTCAGTGCAGCTACAGACATAATATCTGTACTAGGGAACTTTCTGTATTGTCTTGGAAGTGCTTTATTGTTTTATGACTTCCAGCATCTGCCAAAGATCTGAAGAAAATCCCTTGTCTATGTATTTTATAGGGTATATGCTAAATGCTACCAGCTGTCATCAGTGGTTATTTTGGGCCTGAGGACTAGAAGTCAGATGACAAGAAATGATGGAATTCTGCAAGCTAGCCCAGCAGTAATATTTGAGATATTAATTTGAGAGGTTTCTTAGAGTGACACACCATTCTGTATTCTTTGACCTGACAGCAACAACTGTAAGGTCCATTCACCACATCTGCCTTGCTCTATAGTAAGTAAGTTACTAGGGAATAGTATAATTCTGTTAGATATAGTCAGAAATATAACAAAGCTTGGTTTTGATTTTTTTATTTATTTGAGACTGTCCTGCAATGTTGTTTTCAATATTTCCTGTGATTTTGAACTCTGATGTCACTGTGATTATATACTGAGTATTTTCGTGTTCTTTTATTATTTATTATTAAATATATTTACAACTTTCATTGTGGCTGATCTGTCCAGAGATATTTAAGTTCTGATAGTACCTGCATATTTATTTGGTGACACTGTGTAGGCCCCTCCTAATAGCCTTGCTCTTGGTCAAACTACCATTTGTATTAGTAGTAACATTACACAGTAAGATTGGATTCCCTTTATTAAGGGCCTTAAATTAGCTGATAAGGAGCTGGCTGGTGGCAGTGATAACTACCTTATAGTCTAGGCAAAAAGGGACATAGCTAGTAGACCTGTGCCAGCCTTTCCCAGGTGTGTGTGTGTGTGTGTGTGTGTGTGTGTGTGTGTATGTGTGTGTGTGTTTGTGTGTATATAAGTCAAACCTCAAAGAGTGTGTGTGTCACCTCTTTGGCAGGGACACAAAGCACTGGTTGGACATAGAGGGTGGTGGAGGTCTTAGCTTTGCCACTCAGCTGAGATCTCAGCTCTATCCCTGTGCCAGTGGGGAGTCTTAATGGGGATCTGGAGAAAGAGGAAGAAACCAGCCCTGGACTGACTGTGATCTCTGTGTGCTCTTAAGGGAAATTGCACTTGATGCAGAGAACTGAATCTGGAAATACTGTGTGTGTACTTTGTTATCCTCCCAATGTATGTCCCCCACAGGTGCCAGTGGTGAGGATTGAGGCTCCTTGTTTCCTGGGCTAGTGGTAAGTCATCACAAGGGGATCTAACAGGTAGATGAGCCATTTAATTCCATATATGATCCATTTTTTATTGCTTCTAGAGAGAAGTAAAGACACATCCTTCATCGTGTATGTCATTAAGTCCTATTTTACTTTCCTTATGTAGCTCTACCTTAATATTCCCAGAACTAATAGGTATAGGACTGAAGTAACCACCCTGTAGCAAATCAGCCCCTCTTACAGAGCACAAGAGAGAGAGAAAAATGTAAAAACCTAAAGGGTGTTTGGATGTTGTTATTGACAAGCAGCCTCAGCAATGACTCTGTGATACTGGTGATGTGTAGGCAATGAGAAAAGGTAAGTTGTAGGCTGCTGGTAAAAAAAAGAAAAACTCATCTGAAGCAAAAAAAGAACCAGGATTTGAGGGACTGTGAACAGAATTTGCCTTTTTCTGTCACTGAAAATCAGTGTCCCTGATCATATATTGAATGAATGAACATTATATAAGACCTTTGTATGTACATCATATATACTGTATATTCAAGAGTGTGTCTTTTGTGTGCTGGATGTCTTGCTGTAAATGAAGATAATGGCTGAGAAAGTTATGTATGACTCAGCTCACTTACCCAGTTAACAAACAGGAGTAAATAAAAAAAATAAATAAATAGAACAGCATACAAAGAAGTATCACTGAGAAATATATTTCATTCAGCAAGTGAAGTATCCATGAAATTCAGCAAGAAAGCAGAGAAAATGTATAAGAGGAAATTTAGAGCATTTTATAAATAATAGCATGTCTAAGGAATGTACACAGCTTATGAAAACAATATATAAGAGCAAAGTGTGCAATTAGTTTTAGTACCAAGACTATCCAGGAATTATGGTCATAATATAAAAGCATTTTGGCATATTATACTAGGATGGACCATCTGCTTAATCTTTGGAAGCTCTTGATGATCTTATAATTCAAATCCTAATGCTCATGTCTTTGACCAGGATGAACATGTTACCAGGATAACAGCAGGAAGCTATATAGCTTGCATGGTCTGTTCAAATGTGCAGCTCTCCCATGTGTTGCTCTCATTTCCATTTCTCCATATACTCCATTTTGTCTTAATCTTCTGAACCATGAAGTATGACTGTAGTAAGTTACTCTGTCACATGAGTCTCTTAGATCGGTAGTTTATTTTCTACTCCATTCTTTATTTACTTTGCCATGTCTATTAATGTTATTACCTCACATGATGCATTTTTTTCTTGTAATGCTGATCCCCATCCTGTGGTACAGGATCATATATGTCTATAATTTGTCCATTATCCCAACTTTTATCCAGACTGTATAGGTTTGCAGGCAACAGCTTGCCATTGTGGTAAAATTCATTTATATTCTAGATATTTTTTCTCCTCTGCCTTCCCTGTCAGTTTAACCTTATTCTGTGGTATAGCATCAAGAACTGTGAACATGATTCCATATGCATGGTGTTACCAGTGCTTGGTAACTTCCCTGAAACACTTAATATGACTCATTCTCTGCATGGTTAATATTCCAAGATACTTCTCCTCCTGTGGCCATTTTCATGTCTTTCTCTTTAAGAAGCAGATTCTCATGTGTTTATACTTTTCCCTCAGAGTATGGAGTCTTGCATTTTCTAGCCAGTGCTCAGAGAAGGCTTTGATCCTGTCCACTTCCCCCAGAGGCTATGCCTTCAACCTTATATTGATTCAACTTAAGTGAGTCAATGAGAAGGCTGTTCTTGTTTATCGACTCCCTTTTGATGTCTGAAATTAGCTTGTGAACAGACCGAGGCCTAGTAGTGATCCTTGATACACTTCACTGACACCAGTCTGTTAGAAAACATCACTTCTCACAATAATCCTAGACAACCTCATCTGTATCTCCCTACCTGACTCCATCTGTACAACTTCCCTAACTTCCTTGGGCATCAAAAGGCCTCTTCACAGCTTCCTATTTATTTTTCATTCACGTTTGTTCTAGCCTTTGTTTAGCAAAGACCCAGGCAAAGCAGATGCATAATTGTGTGATAAAGCTTTAAAATGAAGACCATATAAATGTTATTTCATCGAGTCATCATTAAATGTAAAAGGAGATGGCAATGTAGGAATAAAGAGTTCTCAAGTTGTCTAAAGCCTAATTGCATATGGAGGAACATAAATTGTTTGGATCATACTGCTCAATCTCTCATAGCAAGAAATCTGGACAAAGCCTAAAATAATGGGGAGGGGACCAATTCACAAAAATAGGGACAGATTTTAAATATTGCTCTTATAAAGTCAGAAAGTTGTTGCAATAAAAGGTTTTGTATTAGTATGTATTTTCTGAAGGATATGAAGTCTGAAATCCAAATGTGTGTCATTATCTGGTGACTTTATTCCTCAGTGGTTTGCCAGAAAACCACAAATTTTATGAAGAACAGACCAAAAATATGAGGCAAAAATCTGGACATTCTGAGAAAATTTGGGCAGTTTAAAGATATGGTTTAGATCTTTCTTTAAAAGGGACACTTTCTGTAAGATAATATTTTATAAGGGGGCTGCTACTGCATACATGCTAGCTTATGTAAACCCAAAGTGAGGGAATCAGTGCTATGAGATGTATATGAGACTGTGAATTTGGAAGAAGTGAAGATTAAATTTATTTGCCTGCTTATTTGCTGGCTTATATTTGTTGATCAGGAATGTCCTTCAACTAATGAATACTGATATTACCTTAAAGTGAGCTAACTTGCAGAGAAAATATTATACAATATGTCAGCAATATGAGTAAGGACTATATGCACTACTATATGAAAAGCTACTTCCTTAAACGTTCAGTAATACATATAAAATACAGTATAATGCAGTCAGTAGTCTTCACAAATTGTAGAATATGCAACACAGATAAGGATAAGATGCAAATATTACTAAGAAAGAGATTGTAAGCAAAAACCATGAGGAAATAAATCATTTACTGCATAGTGTACAGCATGCAATATAATAAATATCACCTTACAGTATGCAGTAGGAAACAGATATGACCAAGGGTGATAAGAAATGCAGTGTACAGAAGAAGGTCACAAACATAAGAAATACATAGAAAAATAATAAGTAGATGAACATTTCAGCCGAGGGCAAAGTATGAGTTTGAGAGGTAGAGACTGGATAGCACAAGCTCAGACAAAGGAAAAATGAGTGGTTTGCAAGAGCGGTATGATGTTGGGAAGTTGGTATAATGATTACGGCGTTTAGCTTACAGACACAAGGTCTAGGGTTTGATTCTTTCATGAGGTGATTAGATAGGCTTAAAATGGCCTGCAAGAGCAGTTGGCTTAGTACTGATCTATGAACCTATAAATGGTGTCAGGATTAGCTTCCTTTTGTTAAACGTGAAATATTATATGACAGCAGAGACCCTGAAAACATAGTAGAAAAGTTCTGCTTTTATCACATATTTCACATGCGTGGAGTTTTAGAAGACAATGACTGGGGAGCTTATACTTCTAAATTACCTGTCCTGGAAATCACCAGTAAAGGACTAGGATTCTTATTTGACTGAGCTCAAAAAACTGGCTTCTGACTCATGTTCTCCTGTTTCTCTTTGACCTTGCAACTTAGACAAAAAAAAATATGTCCTTAAAAAAGTATATAGTAGGTGGATGTGTACTTACTATGTTTTTGATGCATGAAGATCTTCTGAAGCTTAGCCATGCATTCAGCAGATGTTTATCATCCACATTTTAAGTATGAATGACCCAGAGCCTTTTGTGTATTAAGTATGAATAAACTAGAGCTAGGCAGACATTTCCATGTTACCCCTATCCATAATGAACTAGGGTGGTAAATCCAGGGTGAACTTCCAGTTTCCAATCCATTCGACCAGATCACAACTGAAAAGAGTAAAAGACGGACTTTACTTTATGTGGAGAGCAAGACAATCCCAGAGAAGTGGTCTTCTATGCCCCTCCAGCATATTCTATTTAAGTTGCAGAAGAGATTAAGATCTCTAGAGTGGGTGTTTTTGTCACAACTGAACTTGTGTGGATGTGCAATAGGTCTGAAAGAATAGGGTCGGTAGAGGCTCTACAAGCAAGGCAGAGATCACCCCTCGGTAGTCTGTACAATACTGAAAAGAGGGACAAGGCTTTGAGATGGTTGGTGTAGCTTTTATGATTTAGGCCCTTGATTTTCTTGGTGAGAAGGCTTTGAGGTCATTCAGGCTGTGTCAGGTGTCCGGATGGGTACATACTGAAGAGGCATTATACTGAATGACTGGCCTAATAAGTGCAGAAAACAGTAGAATGATCACCTCCCAAGACCTGGACACCATATTCCTACAAATCAGCTATGCAATGGTGATTGAAGTAGCACCTTGTCTACGTGAGTTCTTAGATCCCTAACTATTGATTCAGTTTCTAGGGATGTGCTGTCAATGTGATTGTTATGGGGAAGTCATGCTTTTTGAAGGATACAAGTATTTATTTTCTGACATTTAGTTTTAGACCATAGTTTTGACAGCAGTTTTAGTTTAGAGAAGTACCTCCTGGTGGATCCTTATGCCTTCTTAGGTGTTTATATTGGCATCAGGTTAACAGTCATGTGCAAACTTCATCAACCTTAACACCTCTGAGAAGTATATGCCAAAGATGAGTTGTCCAAAGACTGAACCTTGATGTACACTGCTAGTTACAAATGTTTTAGCAGAGGTAGAGCCACTCACCCTAATTTTCTGGGTTTAGTTTGTTAGCCAGTTTGCTATGTAATGAGATATATAGGAATTTACATTCAGATGGGTGAGTTTGGAATGCCTTTGTGAGGTCCTGATATGCAGTGTGTACAGATTTTCCCTCATCCATTTCTTCCATTACTTTCTTGAAGTAGTCAATCAGATTTAGCCGGTCAGGATCAACACTGGACAAAACTGAGGTGGCTCAGGTTGAGAGTTCATAGATTGCCTATGTCCTTTTTATTAATTCCATAATGATAATTTCCTTAGCCTTACAGATAAAGTCAATCAGGCTTATTGGTCCATAATTATACAGGTCAATTGATACCCTACCTTTGTGCAGGGGAAGTGACTGTTGCAGTCCTTCACTTGTCTAACACAAACCCCATTTGGAAGTTGATGTTAAGTGGCCTCTGTAGGGATTTTGGCAGGTCGTGTTTCAGGCCATCCAGCAGGTATCGTGGCATGTTATCAGGCCCCATAGAAGCAGTATTCTTGGCCTTGGATAGTGGTTTGAGGATTTGTTTCTGAGAGATTTGAGGAAGGGTGTGGATGCCTATATGTGATCTGGGAATTGGGGAGGGTTACACAGGAGGAGTGAAATTAGAGCAAAATATACTCACTAGTAGATTTCCTATGTCCTCTTAGTCTGGATATGTGATATTGTTTACTATTAGTCTGTGCAGTTTTGAGCATTGTTTCTGAGGTTTCTAACATTGCTAAATAAGGCTTTATTATTGTCTTTTGCCTGGGTGGCTGTTTTTACCTTGTATCTGGCTTTGCTTGATGAGGGCCTAGATTTCCTTGATAAATTTAAATAGAGCATTTTTAATGTTTGGAGAGTTGCATTTATTTTTTTTACATGCAATGAGCTTTTTCCATCTATTATAGAGTCTGTTTACATTTTGGATTCCACCACAGTGGTTTCTTTTTTTAAATTTAGCATTGTATATTTATAAGTACATAGAATTTGTCAGTAAAGAATTCCATATTCATGGTTTGGTCATCAAGGTAGAAAGGAATGCTGAATGTAGCCAGATAATCCCTCATTTTTAGAAAATTTGTTTTAACATAATCCCTGAAAACTGTGCTATTGGAGGAGACTTCCAGCTTCAGTCTTAAAGTGAATGTGACTGACGTATAGTCCAAGTTGATTAGAGAGGGGGGTTACAATTGGAAGAGAACACACAGCTGTCCTATATTGGTGAGAATATATATATATATATATATATATATATATATATATATATATATAGATAGATCTACATCAGTAGATCGAACATATTACAAGTTTAAAAACATTTGGCCGAGACCATATGTTTGAACTTGTAATAGTTTGAACACTGAAGTAAAAAAAGAAAAAACAACAAAAAAACAAGATTAAACATCTGTAGCAGGGGTGCTATGCCCGCCTGCACCCCCCCCCACACCCCCTTACTTAAATATACCAACTCCGAGATCGCACTACATTGTGGAAAAGGGAAATCTTCCCGTTCTGCACTGTATGGAGATCTCCATTCAGTCCGATCGAACATTTACAAGTTCGTAAATATGGTCTCGGCCATATGAGGTTCGAACTTGTTATATGTTCAATCTACTGAAGGGGACCCATATATATATATATATATATATATATATATATATATATATATATATATATATATATAGCTATATATATATATATATATATATATATATGCTGAAGACCAAAATGCTGAGACGACAATCACGAAAGTTAAAATGCTGAACCGTATGTTTTCCCAGGGCAAGTAAACACTTGCCCAACACCACATTAAAACACACCGAACTATCTAAAATCCACCCCCTGATGTACAGGGTTGTGCCCCTCACACCCCCACTAAATATATATACCAACTTTGGGATTGTTTACTTGCCCTGGAAATACTTATGTGGTTCAGCATTTTAACTTTTGTGATTCTCATCTCAGCATTTTGGTCTTTGACATTTTGGAGATTTATGATTCCAAAGTAGACCCATATATATATATTAATTGGTAAAAGACAGTGGAAGTAAATTTCACAGTTATAAGACACTTTATTTACAGTGGCAAATGCATAAACCAAACCAAAATATTTGTATCTTTATGTTACTTCTTATGTATGTTAACAAATGGAGTATTTCTCTCCAGGCTTCCACTGAAAATGTATTTTATGCCTCGTCAGACTTTTTCAGTAAACAAAAGCAAACAATCAGTAAATAAATAAATAAAACTTCACTTTTGCACAAGAAAACACAGATATCTTACAGACAATCCAGGTCTCCATGTCCATCAAATCTCTCTAACATTTCTTGATAAAATCCAAGTCTGATTTCCTTTAGTTCTTCCAATAATTTTATTGTAACTCCTTGATCTTCTGTATTCCAGTAAATCAACCAGCTTGCAAATGCTAAGAGTCCTAACTCCTGGCAGAGTTCTTCCTTTTCCAATGAGAGGCAATCATTTCTGTCTTTCTGGGTTATAGCTCTCCCTATTTAAGACCATCACAGCAGCTGCTTTCACTTTAATTTCTGCTTTTGTGTGGTCTGTTCTACCAGAATGTCTTGTGTAGACATCTCAGCTATACAATAGGGTTAGAACAGGCTCAGGGGGGAAGATCCCCCCCCCCCCATTGTAGAAGAAAGTAGTAGTCCATAAAAAACACAAAAACTAACAGGTGAAAAAAAGAGACATAAAGATTACAGAGTGGACTATCGAAGATAAGAAATAAATTATGCATTGTTACTAATATGCAAGAAGCCCAGAATTTCTGGATAGAAGATATTCAAAAAGATTAAGAGAGAAATTAGAGGAAAGAAAAATACTTCCACAAGAAAAACTATCAAAAGCTTCAAATGCAACAGATTCATGAAAACATTATATAGACAAAGAAACATTGGGCCATTTGGAAAAAGAAGTGACTGAGGAAGTGCAAAAATATAAACAACAAAACCTAAAGAGTTTTGAAAGCTCTAAAAAAGAAACGTGGACATAGGAAAGAAAAAGAGAATTGATATGGTGTAATATTTATCAAAGGAGAAAGCCAAATTAATCAGTACAAAAATGCAGCTGCCACAACGTTTGAATAGAAACACAGGCAAAGGCACCCAGATATAGAACATTTCATAATAAAAAATAAGATCACAAAGGGGGAACATAGAACAGAAGATTAGTAAAGTAGAAATTCAACAAATAGAAGCTGAAGTTGCGAAATGCCTGTGAAGTAAAGGATTTAGTGTAGAAAGTCTAACACAGGTTATGTCACAGCATGATGGAACAATGAGTCCCCAAAATAAGGAGAAACAGGTGGCGTGGGAGACATCTGAAGTAGAAATATGGACATGGGAAAGAAAAAGAGACAATATGGTCTAATATTTATGCAAAGGAGAAAGCAAAACTAATAAATACAAAAAAGCAGCACCAAAGATATTTGAAGAGAAGTACAGACAAGGGCATCCAAATATGGAAAATTTCACAATACAAAAAATAAGAAAAGAATTGCAAAAGTATATTAGTAATGGAAAAGTTAAAGAAAGAGAAACTGAAGTTATGGATTACATGTGAAGTGAAGGATTTAGTGTAGAAAATCCAACTCTGGTAGTGCCATAGCATAGTGGAACAGTGAGTCCCCAAATTAAGGAAAAACAGGTGGAATGAGAAGCATCTGATCAGTTGCCACATGAAGACAATCCGGAGCCTGCAGTAGGAAACCAGTACAAAAGTTCAGTTGGAGATGCACAGCAACAAAAGGATTAGAAAATGGTGGCAACTCTGGTGCACTCAGTGTTGTGGAGTGATAGGCCAGTGAGTTCCCATATGATAGAGTAGCGGATGATGCAGATGTAGAGAACATGTCACAGGAAGATGTTCTGGAACTTTCTGTAGAATGCCTGCAGGAAACGGAAAACAAAGAATGTGCCCTCAGTTTAGAAGAACGTGATCTAAGGAAAGAGTTGCTTGATTTAATAGTAATGGATAGACATACTAAGATTGATGAAAGAATTTGATTACAGAAATTCAATAAGACCCAAAAATTTAAAAGTCTGTTAAAACAAATGAACACAGTAATCAAGACTATTAACATAAATTAATGCAAGATAACAGAAGTAAATAGGATATAATACTAAATTGATAAGAGATAAAGTCTTACCACAAAAATACAGGCCAATAAGGGAAAGGAAGGGAAGAAATCAAATACCATCACAGAAATATCAAACAGCGAAAACTATAAAACAGTCAAGACAAGAAGTGTCAGTGTTAGAAGAATATAGAAGAGGGAATAGATCAACAGAAATACTTAGAAAGATAAACATGATAAAAGCAATGTGCAGTATTAAAACAGACCAGGATCTATCATGCAGTATTGCAAATAATAAAATAAACATATCAGTATGGGTTGAAAAACCCTGAAGATATTCATATAAATATAAAGGTAAAGTACAAAAGAAGCAATTTATTGATAACACAAAAAATGTTTTATAGAGAATTGGGAAACAAAGCAAATGGAATAGAAACACCAACAAAAAAAAAAGAAATAGACACATTCTGGAGAAACATATATGAGTATGGCATGGATTGCAAAAATGTATTAGCTAGCATCCCACATTAATGGATAAAGGAATGCTTACGGATGTATAAGATACACCCTACATCGATCAATTACATTACAGTGACCATGAAACAGTGGCAGAGTCTGCATGTCCTCCCAGTGTTTGACTGGGTTTCCTCTGGGTTTTCCGGTTTCCTCCCATAATCCAAGGAGATGCAGTAGGTGGACTGAGAACTTTAAATTGGCCACTGGTGTGAGTGTGCATTCAAGTGTGTGGTGTGGGAGAACAACCACAGCAGGGCAAGATACCCAGTGGTGTAAAAATTGCCTTTAGATGATTGGCACTCTTGAAGTGACACCCCAATCCCATGTGCAAAAATATGAAAAAGGGATTGTGGATGGATGGCTGGACAAGAAAAAAAGTATTTGCTTAGCATCTGTTTTCAACAATATATGTCTCTATCTGTTTACTCTGTCTCTTATAGACTGTATAGAGATCTATGCCTGGCATTCTGTGCCTTCAAACACCCCACATAATGGATCTCTTACACCTTCATAGGATAAACAGCTACACAAACATCCGAATCTAAGATGGAAACCTCCTACATCATACTAATAAAGCATGTTGATGGAACAGATTTACAACTCAACAGTTGCCCCATCTCTGGAACAAATTGCTCTTGTATCTTAAGTAGAGTGATACTCTTGCCCTCTTCTTATCTAACCTTGATATGTTGATGGGTTAATAAACAAATTGATTATGTCACAAGCAGGACCTTATACCAGCTGAAAATGTGCTACAAGATGACACATTTCCTTCACCCTACAGCACTTTTAGCCAGAGCCAAAAATGTATTCATACAAAACATAGAATATGTCCTACCCATCTTTGCACTGCACTCGTGTTCAAACACCCATAAAATTCTAACTGCTATTAATAACATTTGCCATTTTGAATTGCTGGCCAACCAACACACACACACACTGTTGGGATCTACTAGAAAAAAATCAACTCGCTGCCCATCACTGAAAGAGCAACTTTCCTCCTAATAAACAACTTCACGTGGGATGATGTCCCCCTCTAAGGACAACACTACACACAAATCAATTACACACTCAGAGACATTAACAGGAAGGGCAATTGCTCACAGGACCAAGATTAAAAACTAGCATGAGAGAAAGAGCAATTGTCTAATTGGCACCAGCCACCTGCAGTCATTTACCTGCTGAAATCAGGCAACAAAACACTATAGATAAATTCAAAACCAACTTAAAATACCACCTGTTTACTAACACCAAATGTTCATGCTTTAGGGATAAGGGGTAACTGTATAACTGACAATGTAACTAGTATTGTAAATAATTTGCATAAAATGTAACTAGTAGTAGTATGTGTGCAAAAAGGAAAATGTAAATAATACTATGTGCACAAAGGGCCACCGCCTCTTACAGTTTTGTAGATGTGTATACATTGCACACCTATTTCTATTTTCATGACAATATGCAAATGACTACTATCTGTATATTTATATATGTGGATATTTATTTATTTATTTCACATTTATTAACCGGGTTAGTCCAACTGGGTAAGAAATTACCCATTTTTAGTGCAGACCCGAGGGGAAAAGCCCCAAACAAAACATACAAATACATACACATAGAGACAAGTTAACAATATAAAGAGCAAAACAAACTTATGGAGACAATGGATAAGAAAAATAAATATAATCCAAAGAATAGTACATAGCTATTATTTTAATATATACTTAGTTATTGTATAAATTCTACTTATGTATAAATGTACTTAATATTCTTAATGCACCATGGTGCCCAGGTCGTGTCTTAAAGGGGTCATTTGACAGCCCACTTACCCAGTTAACAAACTGAAATAAATAGATAAAATGGGTACCCATAAGTATATCCCTGGCCTGAGATGTTTCACCCTCCTACAGGTGCAGGATACATCATGAGGGTGGCATTTCGCAAGGTCCACATGGTCCTCAGACTTACTTGCTTTGCAGTTCCTATGATCCTCTCTCTCTCATATATACATATATGTATATACTGTATATTTAGATGGGTCTAGGGCTATTCACTGAAAGCACATTTCACTGAAAGTCAAATGACGGTGCACAAATCACTGAAAGCTCAATTCACTGAAAACTCAAGTCACTCAAACACATTTCACTGAAAGTTATATATGGCCTTTTCCCCACTGTTGTGTGACCCTGGAGTTAGTATATATAGTAAGAGGGGGGGCATAGCCCCCCACATATTTTGGATATATATTAAGTTCAGAAAAGAGTCATTTATTGGAATTGCAAGTATCCATGTATATAGTTCAAAATATTTAAAATAGGTGGGGGGGCTATGCCCTGCACCCCCCCCCAATGTGGGGGGGTGGTGCCCCACACCTCCCTTACTATATATACTAACTCCAGGGTCACACAACAGTGGAGAAAAGGCCATATATAACTTTCAGTGAATTGTGCACAGTCAAATGTGTTTCAGTGAAATGTGCTTTCAGTGAATAGTCCTAGACCCATTTAGATATATGTATGTATGTGTGAAAATACGTTACAAGCCAGGACTGCAAATACTGTAAGTAAACAAAAAATAAATACTATAAATATGCACAGTTGTACAGCAGACTAAACTTTTGACTATCACAAAAGCAGTTTTCAATTTTAATTTTTAGTTACCATAAGTGATCTCTATAGTGATATAATTTTCCTTAAATATGGTTGCTTATTGCTATGTCCTCCCTGTGGTTGCGTGGGTTTCCTCCGGGTGCTCCGGTTTTCTCCCACATCCTAAAGACATGCAGTAGGTGAATTGGACACTCTAAATTGGCCCTAGGTGTGAGTGTGTGCATGCGTGTTCCTTCTGTGGAAGGTTGGGCTGGCAACTCGACACTGTAAAAAACTCCACTGCCAATCATGAGCGGACAGATGATCCACTGTGGTGACCCCTAACCAAGAAAAGCCGGAAGAAGAAGAAGAATGGTTGCTTATTGCTACCTTATTCATTATCTACTGTGTTTTATCTTTCAGTTCTGTAATGCTAGGGATGGTTGTGTGATGAAATTAGCACCTGTGCGCTATAAACATAATGTGTTGTTAGAATGATATATAATAAGTACTGTGATTTTACCTGAGCAAAATATTAAGTGCAGACTATTACTGTTCATTGGTTCATAGGTAGGTAGTAGGGGGTTCATGTCGATCCACTGATGGTGCTTTCGATGAACGCAAATAAATTTAAACCAGATCACCGAAACCACCTTCAGCAAACATGGAAACCATTTGTTTTTTGCAGGGTGGAAGCTGCCCTGCATCCCCCATGTGGAGGAACACCCCTCCCCACCTCCAAAATTATATATACCAACTCTGAGGTCACACAGCAGTGGAGACAAAGGCAATCTCTACTTACATCAAAGGTAGTTTTGTCAAACTGGTTTCGGTTTCTTTGCATTCACTGAAACTGCCTTCAACAGACTGACATGTTCCTAAAAGTAGGCTATCAGTCTGCAGACCATTAGAAGCCTAGCTAATAACTTGTAGTCAGAAATTCCCTCCATTCTCAAGTGGGGCAATACAAGATAGACCAGGGGAGAATTTGAGGCAAGCTAGGCAATTAATGGGTTTAACTTGAAGGCAGCAAGCATGCTGCTCTGCTTGACATGTATGGAAGTTTGTTCCAAAAGTAGGGTATACATTGGGATATAAATCTAATATGTCATTGCATTTTATTTATTTGTTGATGAAGGCTTAATTCCTTCATCTTGATGTTTGAGAAACCATTTGTTCTGCGAAACAAAAGAAGGTCAAAGAGGGTTGAATCTTACACAACTCAAAAGGTTAGGCACAGATATCTGTGAAGGAGTCAATAAAAAGCTGAATATAGAGAGGGGGCTGCTGGTCTGTTCTGATAACTAAGATTTTTCAGGCCATTGATCTTTTTAGGTAGCAATATTTTAATCTCTCAAATTGAAAAATATTTGTAGATAAATATATGCCGATAAGAGGCATTGTATTCAATAATGCATCCGATGAGAGACAAGTAAAGGGTAATTAAGACTTCTTTGGCTCTAGAGGAAATATTTTTGGCAAATGCTGTAGGTGGATTGGACACTCTAAATTGGCCCTAGGCATGAGGGTGTGCATGTGTGTGCCTTCTGTGGAAGGCTGAGTGCTGGGCTGGCAACTCGACACCGTAAAACCCTACTGCCAATCATGAGCGGACAGATGATCCATTGTGGTGACCCCTAACCGGGAAAAGCTGAAAGAAGAAGAAGAAGCTGAGCCAGATATAAGGCTTTCCTAACTACTGCGGTAACATGATAGTCAAAAGATAAATCAACAAGCATGCCTAGATCTCTTATAACATTGTCTGACAGTATCATCTATACTGTATGGGAAAATATTTTCTTTACCAAACTTAACAACAGATTTTCACTTTTAATTTGAGACAACTGTTGCATCAGTTGTTAACATTATTTAGACCATGCTGGACAATTATGAGTCAGTGGAAGATCAAATTATTTACAGTCATCACAACCAGGATAGGAGAATTCGGCATGAAGATTTGAGAAATAGATGCCAGATAAGAGAGAGCCTAGCATTGAGCCCTGTGGTACATCCACCCCTGGTAATTTTTTTTCTTTCAGACATGGCACGTGATTCTAACCAAATTGATTCTGTCAGATAACCAGTCAGCTATCCATTGCACAATGTAAGGATTTTTCTCCAGATTTATATGTTTGTCAATAAATCATGCATGGAGAATTGTGTAGAAAGCCATAGCCAGGTCCAGATATGCTATATGTCCTGTGTAACCATTATCCACTGTTTTAGTGACTTTTTCAAAGAAATTAAGGAAGTTAAAGAGGCAGGACCTTCCTCTGACAAAAAGGAATTGATGAGAATTGGGGGTTTTAAGTGTCCAGATTAATGAGGTCTGAGATAAAACATTTCATTGCTTTACATATGAGGTTAGTGAGATTAATGAGTCTATAGTTACTGGGGTCTGTTGTTGGGCCAGTCTTGTGCAGTGTCATTACAATGGCTGTTTTTCAGGCTTCAGGAATGTAACTAGGATGAGACTTAGATTAAAGAGCTCAAGAAAGAGTTCAGATAGGCTATATTTGGCATAATGAGGAAACCTGGTATGTTATCTGGGGTCCATGGATGAGGTGTTCTTAGCTTTAGAGAGGAATGACAGGACTTGTTCCATAGTAATTAAAGGGTGTGGCTGTGACTGTAGAATAAGTGGAACAGCAGAAACTCAGGGTGGAGTAGAATTTGTACTAAATGTGTCAGCTCGGATGTTAGATATTTTCTTTAGGTTACAGTGTTGGTACTATTATTGAGGAATAATTCCAAACATTTTTGATCTCTAGTTCCTAAATTCTTGTCATAGTTAAAGAAATATTTATTTTGTTTGTTTATTTTAGTTGCTATTTTAAGTTCATATTCAGCTTTGAACTTTCTAATGGTTCCTTCACCTCTTTACTCGTTTGGTAAGTAAAAGGAGACTTGATTTTTTATAGTTACATATGCATATTTATTTGATCCTGTTAAAAGGTAAGACATGGATAGGCTGAACTAAAGAAAAGGAAATTTTAGAATAGTGAGTGATACATAAATGGTATGCTAAAATAACAAGAAAGAAAGAATAAATTAGTGCTTTTAATTAAAGGAGCACTTCACCTTATCCTATAGTTTAACTCAACTCTTAGGTTGCTTTTATCCCTACAGTATGATTCCAGTACAGTGTAGGTACCTGACATCTGCTTGTACTTTATAAACTTTCATTTCCTCACTTTAGTATCAAAGGAAGGGAAAGCCCACCCACTTTTCTTTAAGCTTAACTTCTCACATAAGTTGCAGAGGAATTTGTCTACATCTGCATGACATACCACAGACACAGAGAAATTTGTAGTCAGGAGCTTAAACTGCTATAAACAAGACAGAGAAGTGTGAAACTGTTTCCATTGCCTTTATTGCAGGGAGAAAGAGAATGTACACTGATTCACAGCTGCTTCCAATGTAGCCATGCCTTTCATGGCAAAACAGAGCAATTAGATCAGTCAGTGGTTCAAAGACAGTTGTCACCTCTTTTGACAAATTTACATAAGCACCATCACATTATTGAAATGCTAAGCTTTAAACTTTAAATGTTTGTTGTTTATACTAATTTACATTTTAAAATGTCTATGACATTTAGAGAAAAGTCAGAACATTTTTTTGTACTTCTTGAAAAGTATCAGCACATTTACCAAAGTGTAGGAGAAGGGGCTGTCAATTCATCTTGGACTTCAAAATGATGCTTGGCTGCAGCTGTATAATTCCTTAGTATACTATAAAACAAGCCCTGAGACACACAAAAATGAGGGCCATTCAAGAAGTAAAATAAGCAGTCCTGTTACAGGCGGTATATAATATGACAATAACTGGCACTAATTCCATTATATGTTAATAGAATTTGAATACACCACTGCTTCCTTATGACTACCATGTCTACCATGACTCATATAAAACAGACTTGAAATGGATTATGGGAAAGAGAAAAGCTTAAAGAAAAATAAGATCACTTTGATATGTCAAGCTCCATTGACAGCCATTTTGCAGAAAACATATTACAATTTTATAAGAAGCAGTCAGAGTGACTTTGAGATGTTAAAATAACTCAGAAAACAGAGACAGAGTGAAAACATAGATTTTTTTTAGTTCTAATGCAGAGTTTTCCTTTAAAGTGTTCTTCCAACAGGATTTCATATATAAGTTCTGTGTAGGGTTGTTCATGTTGCACAGAGGTGCATTTCATCTCATCTCATTTCATTTCCCATATTTTTAATGTATATGTTATACTGTAGGTATTTTGTATAAAACAACTGACATTTAAATGCCACTATATAAGAAATAATCTTAAAGTAGTTACATGAAATAGAATCAAGGAAAAAGATTCTTAACATAATTTATATGCCCAATAAGTAATGTTAACAGCAAAAAAAAATGTAAATGAAATCAACATGCCAAAATGGAAACCATAAGTAGAAGGGGCCCAGTAAAGATAAGTTTAACAATATATCACTAAATATGGAAAACCACCATATGAGTCAGTTGAACTATGCAACATTGTTAAAAATATTTCACAGACAGCATTAGATCATAGTGTAATAGTCCATTTTATGCACATTTAAATTATAAAAACACATTTTTCATGCAGTGTTAGGAAAATATAATACTCATATGAAAAACAATGATGTCTTTTATGAGCCAATAAAATGAATGTAAATAAATATGACATAATGACTGAATTTTAGAAAAAGCATCAATATTACTTGCCAAATAATGAATGAAATTGTTTAATACTAGCTAATGCACTTATCAAATTCCTGTAAGAATAAACTATTAATTATCTTTTCAAGTTACTCAGAAATATTTTTAGAGAGAGAGAGAGAGAGAAGAGAGAGAGAGAGAAAGAAACATTGCTAAAAATGTCAAATATGGATCTAAATGTAAATCTAAGTATTTCATTTCAGGATACTGTCCTGGAAGTTCCTCTGATGATCCACTGTAATCATATTTGGGAATGGTCTAAAGTTGGACTAATACTTTTCCAAATATTCAAAATAAAAACATACATTAATTATCAATAGTGCAGAAAAAACTTGGCTGGCAGAGAATTCAGAATGTGCAGCCCTCCACGGCAATGAAAACTATCAAAGTTTCATAGTACATCTGGAGCACTGTCACAAGAAAGAGTCTGTTTATTTTTACAGTTGTTATTGACCACTTGGACTCTATTCCTATGAATGTAATACAGTTTTACATCTGGGGAATGGTATCTTAAGTTAGTCACTAGTCAAGATTTTGGTTTTATTTGAGTTAAATCAATATTAATCAACTATGGGTAACAGAAACAGCCCTAAACCATGAGTGAATATAACTTGTCAAAAAAGGAAAAACACCTACAAAGAACACTAATACTGAAACAAAGTTTACAAATGGACAGTAATATTTCTTTGTGGTAGATGGTGTCATATAAATGATTAAGGTCCATAAACAGTGCTACACCAAGGTTGCCATTAGCCCATTGAAATAATCCAGAATGAATTTTAGAGAGATCAGTCTCACTGAAATAACCCCTATGAGCCCTTGCTGCATATAGACAACCAATGTTAGGAAGAATTATATGATACTATTTCAAGTTCATATATTCACTTTTCAGTTGGCGGTCCTTCTGTGTCGAGTCTGTATGCCCTCCCTGCTTCCACACAGGTTTTCGCTAGGTTCTCTGGTTTCCTACTACCTCCCAAAGACATGTGGCTGGTAATTTGGCATTGTCCAAATTGCCCATATGTGTGCTTGCTGTGTCTGGGGTACAAAAGGAGATTTCAAATGCCATGTGCATTTTAAGTGATGGGACAGGATCCTACTTCCCCACAAACCTGTAAAAGGATAAAGTAAGTTATCAGATAAATGGATACAAGGATTTCATCTTTGATCAAGACACTCAGATGTTTTAGTAAGGGTTGAGATTTTTTTCCATAAAGAATGTTATCACAATCTTTCAAATGGATGATATGATACTTCACTTCTACACATCAGGGACGTGACCAAACAAAAGTGCGGAATTAATTGAGAATTTAAGATGGGTAAACTTAATTTAATCAACATTATCTAAGCACTTTAACATCTGTATACTAACAAGGACTGTATTTATGCATTTGTATAACAATATATTCAGGGAGTTGAACAAAAAGAAGATATCTCTCTCTTCCTCAGTGAACCCAGTAATTATTGCCTTGAACTATATAGTGGAACTAAACTGAAAATCAGGAATTTGATAGACAAACAATATTCTTGTCATGGGCTTTCTTTTGACTAAGAGTCCTTCAACATAGTGAATGCAGTATTAATTATAACTAATGCATTATATTTTGACTTCATGACTACTGGTTATCTAAGAGTGATCAGGGCTGGTTGGACTTTGTCCCCTGTCTGTTTTCAGAACAAAGCATAATGAAGACTGTAAAAGGAAATCTGAAGTATTCATTAAATAAGGTATATATATATATATATATATATAGTGAATGCTAGGAGTTGCTGGAATCTCAAAAGCAGTTACAATTTAATACAGGTAGGATTGTAGTCGCACAAGATCCTTTCTAAACATAGTTTCTTTTAAGTTAATCTTGAGGACAGCTAGAGTAATTATTCAATGAATCTCTTTAATTTAAATTGCTTGTTACAAATCTAATCTCCATCTGAAAGCCATGAACTAGCTGCAAGCTCCAGGGAGTTATGCTTACAACCTAGACAGTAAATGATTATTGTTCTGCAAGTAAGTAATTATTATCAGTGTTCTCTTTGGGGTGGAGTAGAAATTAATTTAAAAAATCTTCTTTGGACTGTTGTTTGTTTACTAACAGTTTAAGTGACTGACCCGGATGAACATGTTAAGAATACAGAGAATTACAACGGAAGTACAGTATCTGTGTTGGGCTACTGGGCCTAAGCAAATGCAAGTGTATGTTTCTAAGGAAGCAAAGTTCATAGGTTTATACTAATCTTACAGCTGAAAGGCTACTGAAAAGTTTAGACATGTCATCACTGTGGTGCATGTGTAGAGTTGCCTTTGGATATGAGATCATTCACATTAACACCAGGCACAAAACTGTTGTTACTTACCCAATAATTGGGGCTGGAATTGAAGATGGTCAGAGAGATGCTTTGTTTGATATGTATAAGGTAATGTTCCTTTAAAATCATTGTTCCTATTTACCATGAATTGATAACTTACCCAAATTGATTACATATTGCAATAGCTCACATATCTAACCATCCTGCCGTAGCATATGTATCCCTCATCTACCTTTCTCTGCCAACACATTTGCACACATATTCTTTTGGGTGTTAGCTACACTAAGCACTCAGTAAGAACAGAGCCAGTAATGTATTCAGAGGTACTCTATTCTATAATACCATTCATACTATTATGATCACAAGGACTCATAATGACAATGATCTAGCCAAGCATTATGATCCCTTTCCAACTATACTCAAAATATTCAATGACAATAAGAATATTTGACATTTTTATATTATTCCATCGTATATATGTTATTGTCATAGTAATCCCATGACCTAGAAAATCAACCACCCTAAAACCAACCCACCAGAGTCCAAATAATATGCACTTTTCCATACATCCTACAGAAAGCTGTGGTAAAACAATTAAGCCATGAAAAAATATCACATTGTGGGGCAGAGCCTAGATGGCCAACTGAGAGCAGTGAATTATGAGAGCTCCATAAACTAGTATAATAATACAGGAAATTTTTATTATTTTCAAGTTTAAAACATCAGAAATCTATAGATAAACTACTAAACTACATAAATATCAATTTTGGTAGAGATATACAAAAAATTTTCCTGTCAAGTAACTTGGAGATATATCGAATCACTGAATATGAACAACTCAAGGAATTCTCATCCAGATGCTGCTTTGAAAAAAGAACTGCAATTGATGACATCTACCTTACAGGAACTATCTTTGAAGATGGATGGCTTTAAAAATGACTTGGAAAACCTCAAATTAAATTCTCAAAAACAGACTGATACTCTTAAGGAACTATTGCAGCAACACCATACAAAAATAACAAATATAGAGACTTCTCTAAACAACATTGAAGGAAGACTCAAAAAGAAAGAATTCCAAAAAGAATTTCTGCTTAAACAGAATACATGGCTGCTTAACAAAATAGAAGACTTAGAAAACAGGGAAAGGAGAAACAACATAAAGATCTTTGGTCTGCCTGAAAACACTGAAGGTGAAGACATTATTTCATTCCTAACAACCTGGATTCCTGAATTTTTAGACTTGAAAGAGGGACTTTCATTTGGAATTGAAAGGGTGCATAGAGCACTGAGGAAACCGGCTTCTAACTCAACAAATACTCCACCTAGATCCATAGTTATAAAATTTCTTTCATTTCTGGACAAGGAACTAATATTAAAATCTGCTTGGAGAAAATCACCTTTAAAATACAATCAAAGCCTGATAAGGTTTGACAATGATTATTCTTCCAGAATGCTAAAACAGAGGAAAAAAGTCTGGCCAATAATAAAACTGTTGAAACAAAAAAACATTAAAGCACAGCTGGCCTTTCCAGCCAAGATAAAAATACTTTTTGCCAATGAGATGAGAACCTTTAATGACTTAGAAAAAGCTACTATATTCATCAAAAACAACAACATAGTGTCTATCCCAGAAGAAATGGAATGGATGACCCCTACTCTTAAAAGAATAAAAAAAAATCCTTGGACTGATGCTAAAAAGAAGAAACAAAAAACTGATTCCAAGATAGCTGTCCCAAAAAATAACTCCTACAACTACATCTGTCAAAAGTATCATCTGATATGGTACATCACTTGTCATCTGTTTTTTATTTAAAAAAAAGAGGGTTTCTTAAACAACTGAGAAACAGTAATGATTTATTCAGAATGTTCAAAGAGTCCAATAATTCTTCACAAACATAGGTAGGTCAAGATGGGTTGCTATTTACATTATATATAAGTCAAACAAAGCAACATATAAAAAATGCTGTCATGGAGACTAATGCCTTCTTCAGTTAAAGTATGATTTAGAAGTGTCATCTATATCCTGGTTAAACAATAGTAGCAAGCTCTTAGTACAAATGTCATCATTATTCTGCCTAAATATAGTTAATATCAATTATGGCAGGTATCAGAGCTACGAGTGCTGTTTGATCAATCCTGATATGGTGTGCATGGATGCAGCTGTGTCTGGCAGCTAGTACAAATGTCATTATTATTCTGTCTAAACATAGTTAATATCAGTTATGGCAGGTATCATAGCCTTGAGTACTGTTTGATCAATCCTGATATGGTCTGCATGCATGCAGCCATGTCTAGAAGCTAGTACAAATGTCATTATTATTCTGTCTAAACATAGTTAATATCAATTATGGCAGGTATCATAGCTTCGAGTGATATTTGATTAAGCTTGGACATGGTGTGTGTGGATGCAGCTGTGTCTGGCAGCTGTTGTATGTTGCTGTTTCCATCTCCAGGAAGCTGTGGGTTGCAGCTTGTGATCGAGGTTTACTGATGCTTGTGTATTAGGAAGAGACATTTGGTGTTTTAGCCTGGATCCAAGGGAAGGGGGTGGTTAAAACTGTGATTTGGTATATTTTGGAAAAGAATAGTTCATTTATATATCTGCTGAGTGAGAGGTGGGAAGGCTGGAAGAATGCATTATCTCTTGTTGTGGTGGCTTGTTGGGAGTTCTTTTTTTTTAATCTGTTTGCTCTCCGTTCTTTTCCCAGCTGCTGCCTCACTGAAAGTGAGGTAATTTAGGCTTGAAGTTGCAGTGAAGTGAAGCTTTGCTTCCAGGTGCATTGCGAGCCTCTGGTATGCAGTACACAGACACACTAACAGAAACAGACGCTCTCAGGTTGCTATGGCAACAGAGACAGAGTGACGATAATGCTTAAAGGCTTTGAGGAGCCTCTGAGATGATACTCGGCAATGAAGTTTTTAGTTAAAAAAAATAAATAAATATATAGTAAAAGGACTGTTTTAAACCACATGTACACATATTGATGGTCTCTCAACACTTCATTTAGCTCATTAAGTTGATTCTTGATAAAAAAAAATAATAATAAGTGTAATTTTATATTTAAAATATATTTTGGTCCAAACACATTAAGGACTTACATAAGAGTGGAAGTCTATGTTATTGTGAAAGACTAAGAGCACATGGTCTTGTGCAGTACCCTTTGCAGTGGTCTGGGGGTGAGCTTGCTCGAACGTGCTGGGCATATGGGGATAGCTGACTCTAGGGGTGTTCAGGGTTGCTGGGAAGTGCTAGAGAGTCATCAGATTTCCTTCATGGAAATATCTGTGGGAATGGAAGGTGTGTTGAGTGGCTCACTGGCAGAGTGGCCACTGCATAGAACAGGATGGTAAAATGGAACAGGACAAATATTGGTTTGGATATTTTAAGAACAGCCTGGAAACACACCACATGAACTAGTGAGCGGTATTCTGGGAAAACTGGACATTGTTGCCCATGCTTGAAGTACTGATATGTGTGTAGGTAAGGATGGAAATATACTTATAACAAATAAGAAACTAGAAGGGTCCCAGAATTTAAAGTCTATGGACTGTATAAACATGCTTGGAAGGAGCTAATAATAACAATAAGCATTACAGCTTGTGGTCTCTCAAATAACTAAGCAATAGCCAAAAAAAAAAAAAAAAAACACACACAATAGCTATGTAATGTATGATTTTAGTAAATCTAGACATAAAATATACAATTGTCATATAAGATGAAGCAGTCTGCTAAATTTAGATATTAAAGACAGGTTTTAATAACATGGGCTCATGTATAATAACACTACTGTCTTAATTTGTCATAAATTACATGCACAAAATTGAACATGAAGGGGAAGCATGATGATTTTCTTATACAAGTAAATATGCATAACAAGTTATGTAATTGCTTTAACTTGAATTGTAGTTTTGTAACACATTTTGACCATATATAATACTTAAGTGGTTACCAAGGTAACTAATGTTTTATATATGACATCAAACTGACAAAGTTGTTCAAGAGAAACAATAGAAGCCTGAACTTGAAATGCCACAGAATGTAACAATCATATTCTGAACAAATAGTATTAAATTGATAATAGGCACTCAGTTTAATAACATGGGCTTATATATAATAGCACTACTGTTTTAACTTGTTAGAAATTACATACACTATATTGAACATCAAGGGGAAGCATGATGATTTTCTCATATAAGTAAATGTGCATAACAAGTCATATAATTGCTTTAACTTGGATTGTGGTTTTGTAACCCATCTTGACCATACATAATACTTAAGCTGTTACCAAGTGTTAGAAAAATGTGTATTTGAATACATGAGAAATGCTAGTTTAAAAGCAAAGTAGTATATAATGCATTTTATTCTATTAATCATATAATAGTAAAATTAATTCATGTCTAAATGTGAAGTAGTTTTGAAACTGCAGTGTGGCTTGAAGCAAAAGCTGACCTCTGACCCTGACAGAATGCTAGCTTAGCAAGTTTTAATGTTTATGCTTTTCACAAGTGATTATCTGCTGGGTCAGGAAATTAAATGTGTGAAATAATGAAATCTTCTGCGCTTTCCTGTTGGAATGATCTGGCCTTGTATATGTGTTACTTAGATAGCACGCAGCTGTGTGAGGAAGTGTAACAGAGAACAAAGACATGCATTAAAAGACTGAAGCTGCTATTGTATTCGAACTGATATGAAACCTTGAATAAGTAACTTTGCAGAAAGACATTATGACTGACCAGCTGGATAGCAAGGCCGTATTGTATCTAGAGGAAAAGTTTTTTAAAATATACAGCATCAGCAAGACTTAATGAATGAAGAATTGTAAGCTAAAGTGATGTAGATGCCCTGTGACATATCACGTCAGTAAGGTGGGCATAGCTTAAATGTTAAACCTATATAAAATTGTGTGCTTCCTGTTTCATGTCAGACAAAATTCTGTACTTGTATGGTTTTTTGCCTCCTGGTGTACACTAGTAAACTTTTGAATCTGAACCTCCTGTGTATTGAATTCTTATTTTTATTTAACACCAAGGTAACTAATGTTTTATACATGACATCAAACTGACAAAGTTGTTCAAGGGAAACAATAGAAACCTGAACTAGGAATGTCACAGAATGTAACAATCACATTCTGAACAAATAGTATTAATTTGACAATAATGACTCAGTTTAACCTTTGCTGATTATACAAAATAGAATGTTGCCATTTAAATCTAAAAACTTTCAGTCTATGCCATAAAATGTCAATTTATAAATATGGAAAGGGAATTTGTAATCATTAATCACAATAAGTGATTTTTTTGTTTTTAACCTATAATTTCACTCATTTTATAATAAGAAATGACAGATATGAAAATCCTTATGTGTAGGAAATGGGGGGATGCACTGATAATTAAAATGCACTAACTTTCATCAATGTTCACATAAAACAAACTTGATGCTTTAAATAAGTTAGCAACAAAGTGATTACTTAAATGCTGGCAAACAATGAAATATAACTTCTGATATATCCAGTAAAATACATTATATTATAAATATTAGGTATAAATATTACCATCTATTTATACTAAGTAATACATTTTGAAAGACTTCATCAGTAAGGGTGAATATGTTAAATAACTGTGTGCTATAATCTTTTACTGAGTTTTATATATGATACATCCTACTTTACTATGATTGAACTGCTTGTCATCTGTCTTTCATGTAAATATTAATTGCTTATATAATAAGTAGACATTTATATTGTATTAGAATTCTGTCTAATCTACAATAGTACTATATCTGTTCAAAATAATATAGATATTGCTTATTCCTAATACAGATATTCTCCATATGATAATTCAATTTATGGAGCTCAGATGTTCTGGATTGTCAAGGTATGAGTGATAATCTGATGGACTTAGATTTATCCATCAGATGGCTAGTGGGGATCTTAGTTTTGTTAACATTTATTAATTTAAATTTATTTCACAAAAACATTTTAGTATGCCTGACCAAAACATTACTTTACTGGTAAACACTCAAACTATAAAACTGATAATTTAAATAATAAAAGCTCAAACACATACTTTATAGTTATCAGAGAAAAATGTGTAATAGTCACAGTAAAACAAAAAATACATAGTCTAAATAACCTAGGATGGATTTAACTTTATTATCTTTAAATACCAATGGCTTAAACAATCCTAGCAAGATATCAAATCTACTGAAATATTTAAAACTGAACAAAGCACATATTGTCTTCCTTCAAGAAACTCATTTCAAAACAAATGACAATTACAAATGGAATCCTAAGGAATATATGATATTGGCACAATCTACTTTTAAGACAAAAGGGGTAACAATTTTTTTGGAAAACAAATGTGATTAACCCAGAAATAATTTATAAGTATGAAATAAAGAAGGCCTTATGGCATTAGTAATAGTTAAATACAATAACAGAATATGGACCCTAGCCAATCTATATTAGTTCCCAGACATTAGAACATGAACTGTTAAGAAACACTTGGATTTCATTTCCAATAAATATTAAGGTAATTTAATATTAGGAGGATATTTTAACTGTATATTTGATATTTCTGAAACTACAAATAAAAGGCCACTGCGTACATCTGCTGCATCAAAAGGTTTAAACAAGTGAGTAGAATCATTTCATCTTGTAGATACTTTCAAATTTAAAGAAGATATATCTTTGTTTTCCCATTAAGATCACAGATTTGGTACCCAAACTAGAACAGATAAAATATCTGCTGCCCGTGACTTACACTCTAAAATCATTCTTTTCTCAATCACTCCCTGCCCTTTTTCAGACCACAATTCATTGATACTAAAACTTCAAAATGGGAACAAACCATTAATCTTTAACTCTGGAATTCCAGCATATATAACTAAAATTAAAGAGTTCAAACCCTGGTTATTATCTGAATTACAATTCTTCTTAGATATTAATTACACCACAGAGCTAAATAAAACAATGATATAGGACTCATTAAAAGCTTACATATATGGTAAAACCCTAACTTGGTATAAAAAAAATCAGAGAATGTGATTCTGAATTATTAGCTCTACAATCCAAACTTTTATCAGTAAAAGCTGAAAAAAAAAATCAAAATCATTTGGAGACAAAAAAGAAAGTAGAAGTATTAAACAATAAATACAATGAAATTCTAACACATAAAACTAGTTTAGCTTTAGAAAAACTAAACATTAATACCTTGGCCACTTCTCCCAAATGTAATTTATCCACAAGAATCAAATACAGTCAGAATTTAATAACATTAAAAGTATCTTCCATGAAGAGAAAGGGAAAAAATGTGTCAAATATAGGTGACATTCTTGATGCCTATAGAAATCACTATATGGAACATTTCCAAAAAGAAAATATACATATCAATCAATTAAATCTAGATGAAAAATGTTCTAATATAAAAAAAATACTAGAAAAATTAAAACTAGATCTGCAAGCACCCATATCCTACAAAGAAATTACAGATACAATAAAACAGGGTAAAAATAATAAAGCTCCAGGTATAGATGGCATAATTATGGAAATATATAAACTTTTTCCTTCAAAGATACTATCCCTCTTCCATAAAACTATATTAGAAATTCAGTCACAAGCTTTAATACCACCCACTTGGAGATATTCCTTAATCACACCAATCCTAAAGGAAAACAAATCCCCAAACCTCTGTACCTCATATAGACCTATATCATTATTAAATAATGACTAAGATATTTATGACAATATTAACTAACAGAATGAAAATACCACTATCCAAAACAATAAATAATGATCAAACTGGATTTATATATATATCATAGACACACACATGACAATATTAAAAGGATAATTTCTCTTATAGATTATGTTAATAAAGAAAATAAAGAAACACTCATAATTGCCTTAGATATAGAGAAAGCCTTTGATTCTCTAAATTGGGTCTATTTATTAAAAATCCTAATGCTATTTGAATTTCCTGCAGCCTTTGTTCATCTCCTAAAGAATATATATACAAATAATTTAGCATATGTCAAGTTAGGTCTTTTACCTCTGAATCTATACATATAACAAAAGGCACTAAACAAGTATGTCCCATGTCACTGATTCTGTATGCTCTGGCTATTGAAATATTGGCAGATTCGATTTGTAATAATATAAAAATTAAAGGAACAGATGTTTATGAATAATACAATTCTAAAGTAATTGCTGATGACATATTACTAACATTATCTAATACAAAAGAGACATTAGAAGAATTAGATATATTAATTGACAAATTTCACATGACTTCAGGACTCCATTTCAATAAATCAAAATCAAAATTTTTATTTTTAAATAAAAAAAGAACTTCACACTAAGAGGGATCACATCATAGGGAAACAAGAATCTACCTTAAAATAACTAGGAATTGAGTTATGGAAGGATAATAATGAATTAGTCACAAAAGCTACAATAATATCATCAACACAATTAAAATCTCTGTGGAAAATGGAACAAAATAATATTAACATTTGAAGATAGACCACAGTTAATAAAAATGGTTTTACTGCCCATGTTCCTATATATAGCCTAGGCAATACAACTGTTTCCAGAAAGGAATATACTTAAAGAAATAAATTCATGCCTAATAAAATTTTTATGGTTTCCCAAAATAAACAGATTAGCTTTAATACATCATATCAGACCATGGAAACTGGGAGGATTAAACTTTCCTGATATAGAAACATATATAAAACAATCTCAGATTGGATAAGTCCAAATTACTCTGCAAATTGGAAAGAATTACTAACTGTGATATCAATAAATGAATTTGATTTACAAAAAAAATTCAAATAAGAGATAAAAATAATTTGCCATGGCACATATGTATTAGTATGCAATATAACATAACTAAACCCTCTAAAACTCGTATGATTAATTATTACAATGACTCCTTTAGGAAAATTATTAATGCAAATATAGATTTAAAAATCTGGTTTGATCTCAACACCATTTATAGTCACAAAGAAGATTCCATATAAAATATATAGAGAAATTATTAATTCCCGGGAACAGAAAGGATTTGTTTGTTGGCTCCAGTGTATCAAAGAACTAAACGTTTTAGATATGCATGTAATAAAAACAACAAACAAAATTCCACAACAGGACTGGCTAACTTTACAGAGTATTCTGTCATATTCCCAACATTTAAGTAGAATAATTATCAATTCTTCATTTAAAGAAATACCTAAATTTATGAAATACATATATGAAATCATATATAATGACTTTGACATGGGAAACAGTATTTCAAGATTTTTACAAAATATTGATAAACTATAAAATAACACCCAAAACCTCATATTGGAAATATATAACAAAAGGACACTCAATACAGTTAACTGAAGATATTAAAATAAATATCTTATTATCGATAAAATATACATCCTTTACACAATACTGGAAAGTTTATAATTGGAAATGCTTACACAGAGCATTCTTAACCCCAGACAGAATCAGTAAAATTAGTTCTTTCATAAAAGGAATATGTTGGAAATATGAATAAGTACACAATGCAGATTGAAACCACATTTTGTTTGATTGTGTTAAAATTAAGCAATTTTGGAATGGTATTAATAACTTTTTATAAGCTTTATTTAATGAATCATTTTATTTAACTAAAGCTCTTGTATTATTAAATGTGAACAAAGGTCTTCATTTGAATAGGTCAAACATGTATCTAGTATGGACTATACTTGCAATTTCAAGGAAATGTATAACAAGAAGATAGAATACAAACACAATACCAATTTGGAAGACTTCTACAGCCTACTAAAGACCATAGCAATACTGGAAATTAAAATTAAAGAAGTAAGAATTTATCCAAAGCCATTTATCAACAACTCTTGAGGAAAAGTCTTATTGTTGATTGACACTATACAATAATTGATCAGGTTTGACCCCTGCAAAAAATAACTTGTATAGCTTGTTTGCTTTGGCTACTTTTTCATTTTCATTTTATAGGCTTAATTTTAGTTGTAGTTGCCTGGTGTGCCTTTCTATAGTGGTTTATAAATAGAGTTATTCATGTCTTTATGCTACCATTGTTTGATGTGCATCTAAAACAGTTAATACAATAAAATAATATTTTTGTGATAATTCAGATTGACACATTTGCTCAGCTGTAATAATCATTGAGCATGACAAATTAGTAGTTTTTCAGTGTTGTGAACATTGCCAAGATTTGTAAGATTATGGCATTCACTGTTTTTTCTAGGGAAATTGTCTTTAATTTTAACAGTGAATTATGGGTGAGATGTTACCATGTATGATGTATTTTATACTTTACTGGTACACAATTTTGGTGTTTTTTTCCCCAGATGTTATATGTCCCTCACCAGCCAGCTACTATGCCCCCAGAAGAAAAGGAAATTGGAACCACCACTAAGAGTTATGGTTGAGGAGAAGGGGAGCCTGAATGAGTAGGTCATAGCTAGAATAAGAGGTGTAAAAGCCAAATGGCATGAAGTGCCAGGGGTAGTGGATGGCAGAAGAATGCCAAAGAAGCTGAAACACAAGCTGCATAAAACAGTTGTACCAGTTCTTCTTTATTGCTCAGAAATCTGGGCAGTGAAGGCAGAGCAGCCTGAAGTGATGGAGATGATGTGGATGAGATGGATGGTAGGATGCACACTGTGGAACAGTTGAAGAATTGAGGACATCAGAGCAGAAGCCAAAGTAACCCCACTTGCAAAGAAGGTCAAAGAAAATACATTACAGTGATTCTGTCACATGTAGGCAAAAATCAGAAGACAATTTGTTAAAGTAGATTTGAGACAGAGAGACAGGATAAAGGCAACAGGAGACAAAGAGATCCAGCCAAAAGGAATATGGACTGTCTGACAGAAGACCTGCAACAGTCAGGAAAAACTGTGGAAGAAGGTTGGAGATTAGCTCTGAAATGATGGAGAGTTGAAATGACATGACCCTATGAAAATATGGGAAAAATGACGACAATGATGATGATGATGATGATGATGAATACTGATCATTAATTTACTCTTATCATTTCTTATCATTAATTTACTCTTAAATGCAAGTAGCTAAAACACTAATCTCAACAACAGATCAATTTTTGAGAGGTGACAATTGAACTTAGTTTTGGATCATGCAACAAATGGTGAAATTAAATAAATGAATGAATAAAAAACAAATAGATTAATACCAGTATTCTAGTTTTTTTTTTTTTTTTTCTTTTTTATTGTGTGAAATATCGAGTTATAGGATAAAATTGTCATGGCCTGTATTTATGTCCATGGTATTGTAACATCCACTTTAGTTGAGTGGCCAACTATTACTAAAAGTGGGTCTTTTAATCTGACTGGTATGTATAACTATAACTTTACTTAATGCCTGATTCTGCCTGTTTGCAAGGTTAAAAACAATAATACTGCAATGCATTATGTACTAAATTGCTGCTGGTGCAAGATTTTCTGGTTTTACCCCTTTAGATGTTTTTGTCCTTTCTTTTTGTTATTTGACTGTGCAGTTAGTATATTTACTTAAGAGATCATAAGGTTTAAAACCCTTATGTGCAGTATATGGGGTTTGACCCCTGCAAAAAATAACTTGTATAGCTTGTTTGCTTTGGCTACTTTTTCATTTTCATTTTATAGGCTTAATTTTAGTTGTAGTTGCCTAGTGTGCCTTTCTATAGTTGTTTATAAATAGAGTTATTTGTGTCTTTATGCTACCATTGTTTGATGTGCATCTAAAACAGTTAATACAATAAAAATAATATTTTGGTGATAATTCAGATTAAGACACATTTGCTCAGCTGTGGGCATGTCTTTGTTGAGCAGCAGCCGATTTTGAAGACACTACTGAAAAAATACAGTTTAACCCTTTCCCTACAGTGTGCATTAATGTGAACAATCACTGACATGGATTTAAACTGGGAAAGGGTGTAATTACTCCTTCACCACACCTGAAACTTCTACTCTGGGGAAAAAAGTACAACCTTGAAACAACAGAAGTTCAGGGAAAAAAAAATGTGAGAAAAAAATGCCTTAGTTAATTGAGTTCTTATAGTTACTTTCCTATCACTAAATTATCCAGCAAGCAAAAATCCAGTGATACTAATATATTTTCAAGGACAGATATCCTACAAATCAAACTCAGTTAATGAAACCATTTTTGTCATATACATACCACCCAAAAAGTACCCTAACATTATCTTCTTAAACTCCACATATGTAATGGCACAAAAGTTTAATGAAAGTATGCTGTTCTGCCATTGATCTCAGTGACACAAGTCATTGGTGAAGGTTGCCTGCCATACAGAAATACATTTAATAAGTGCAGTTTGTTACTGAAACTTCAAACTTTATAATGCCACATTGACAAGCACCATTACAGCACAACGATGTGCTGTGTATGCTTATGTACAGTATTTTCTATGACATCACAACCTGTCAGACATAAGGGCAATCACCTAGCTGCATGAAAAGCTGACAAATATGCTGTCAAGAGTACTTGCAAGTCATCAGTATATAATCAAACAAATTGAAAACACCTGTTTTTTTTGCACTCTTACATACAATATTCTCTTCCATAAAGGTGCTTTTAATATCTGTGGGGGACAGACAATATGGCTAAAGTCACACCTAAAAGATAGCTCCATCAAAAATGAATAGCATCCTAATGAGTCACCCAAACTACTCTGAAAATAGTTAAGTGTAGTGTTGACCACTATGAAAAATGGGAACAGGAACTCAGAAACTTTTATGTTTTCATCTTACATCTTAAGTGTTTCTCACTTTAAAAAAAGATTTTTGTCTCACATTCTCACCACTTAGCGGGTTACTTAAATGAACTTGCAATCCAAAATGACAAGAGTCAATAATCAAAAATTAACTTGCCATATGGCACTCATGTCCCCTCAGCCCCACCCCATGGTGCTCAGCACTGTAAACCATATTACAAACCCCACCATACTGTAAATGATTTTCAGGGATGTGTCTAATTTTGCCATTAAATTTTGCTTTTTCCCTCTTAAAAGTGCTGACATTTTGAGAAAATGGAAAGGATTATACTATATAAATAATAACTATTATAATAATTGACTTCCTTTAATTCACATCCTCTTTTTCTCTCAATTGTCTGGGTTAATAGAACACATATTTAAAAACAGTGCCTGATTTGAGAATTTTATTCCTGATTACTTCTGGATTTGTCACTGATTCTGGAGGCAAGTGGATAAGATTATTGCCATAAACATTTTTTGTATCTCAGTTAATTATGTTTATACAAGACATGGAGGTGATTTTTACATTAAGACATACATAAACATTGTCACGCTTTAAGTGGGCATTATTATATTTCATATTTGCCATAGAGTTGTCACACTGGCTGTGTGGTTTTCTACTGTACATCTAAGTGTGTCTTAATCTGGACAATCACCAAAAGTTCATCCTGCAGTAGAAATAATGGACTGTCAGTCTAGAAGCAGAAATGCAGTATTGTCAAGTAGTATTAAGTTTTGCTTCTGGGTCTGAAACATTTTATTTTATTTAGTTATTTAATGTTTGCTGACCAAGAAAGTCTGACTGGGCATAGGTCCTTTTTCAATGGAGGTCTGGGGGGGAGCTCCAAACAGAATAAAGGTTGTTACAAAATAACAAATTAAACAATACATAAGCTCAAACGGTAGTGGGACATACAAGGATAACAAGGTATAAAGATGACAGGAAGGAGTGAAGGAATCAGCCAGGTGTAAAGCAAGAGCAGAGCCAAGAATTAGATAGGTGAGATTTGAGGAGAACTTTGAATTGTAGGTAATTTGGGATGGTAAGTGTGTTTTGGGGGATTGAATTCCATGTCCTGGCAATGCGGGTGGAGTAAAGAGAATCGCCAGAAAAGTTGTTAGCTTTTGTGACTTGTAAGAGGAATTTGTCAGAAGATTTAAGTAGTCTTTTATTAGACTGTGGTTGAAGTAGGATGTGGAGCACAGGACACCTGTCTGGGAGGTAAAGTATGCCATGGGGCATAATATGTTAGGTGTATGTAAGGTAATTTGGGAGCTCAAGACAGTTTAGTTGGCATAGGGCAGTACAGTGATAGGATCTATGAGGACAGTTGGTGGCAAATCTGGCAATTTTGTTGTAGCAGGCATCTAGTTTTGCCAGGTCTGTTTTGTACAGGTTAGTGAGAATGGGTGAAGCATAAAGAAGATTAAAGATTAAGTGTGTTCTGGCAATAGATTGTCTTGTGGAGTCGGTGAGGAAGGGTTTGACTCTGTAAAGACAGCCTAATGTAATGTGAACTTTTTTTTTATAGTTAGGGTAATGTGTTTGTCAGATCTCAACTTATTTATTGATTGTAAGATCAAGAAACTTAGTGTGAGAAACAGGTTCAATTTTTGTATTACTAGAAGAATGTATAATGAAGGGAAACAGGAGGTCAGAAGATCTGTTGTGTGAGAAAATCATAAGTTTAGTTTTATTGGGATTGAGGATTAACTGAGCATTAGAACATCAAGATTCTACCTCTGTAATGGATATGTGGATTATTTCTTGGAGCTTAGAAAGAGAGGGTGCTGCACATATGAGGGTGGAGCCTTCAGCCTATTGTATGTTAGTGGCCTAGTGGGTGGCAGTGTAAAGCTTGTTGGTGAAGAATGGAAAATAGGAGAGGACCAAGAATGGATACCTTGTGGGATGCCTAATGGGACAGGGAGTAGAAAAGAAAGTTCACATTGCCTATTTACAGCCTGCTGATGGTCAGATAAGTAATTGTGAAACCATGTAAGGGCAGAGTGGTTTAGTCTAAGGGATAAAAATTCATTGAGGAGTTTCTGATGGAAGACAGTATTGAAAGCTTCGGACATGTCAAGGAAAATGGAAGAGACTAGATTGTTTCTGAAATGGTTGATAGAATTTGTGAAGCTTAAGAAAGCTATAGTGGTACTGTGGTTGGGCCTAAAGCCGTGTTGGGAATTAGTTAGAAGGTTATTGGAAATTAAGTAAAACATGAGTTGGGAATGGATACATTTCAGTAGAATTTTTGGAAAGTGGAGATAAGGTGGCAATAGGCCAGTAATTGGAGAAGTCAGTAGAGGTACCACCTTTATGTAATGGGGTGAAGTAGGAAATTTTCCAAATCTTGGGAATGTACTGTTCTGTTTTGGAGTGATTGAATAAGATAGAGATTGGGTAAGAGATTATGTCAGCAGGTAGCTTGAGATATTCAGAAGGGGATTATCAAAAGCAAGAGGAGTAGGTCTAAGTTTATTGAGTAGTTTTTTTTCTGATGCTGATTTTTACAGTTTTGAGGGAAAATATATGGGAAGTATTGTCAGGAACTGTGGGAATGGTTGGAGAAGTATTGTTGGCTTGAGCTAGGTTTGGTATAGATTTTGTAAAGTAGGTATTAAATTGTGTGGCTGTACTGTCTGAAGAATTTTTATGGTTAGGTGTTGGGGTTTTGGGTTAACCCAGCTTTAACAGTTGATTTATAGAAGCCCAATTTTTTTTAGGACTGTTTTGGTATTTTTGTTGGGTTGAAATGTAGTAGGATTTTTTAATCAATTTTGACCTGTTTCTTTGGCTTTGTTTCTTAGACGACGATGCAAATCAATGGAGGTTTGAGTTTTGTGGGAATGGTATTAAGCCCAGGCTTTGTCTCTGGTTTTGAGTAATAGTTTTGTTTCTTTTGTCAGCCAGGGAGTATAGTTTGTCTTGACTGTAATAGTTCTAGAAAGTGCTAAGGTATTTAGGATATCTAAAAATGTGTTACTGAAGTACAATACAGCAGTGTCCAGTGGGAGTGATAATAGTGGGGACCATTCACATTGTTGTAGCGTAGTTAAGAATGTTTGGGGTGAAAAGGGTGTTTTGTTGTGTATCTGTCTGAATGTAGTGTTCTTGGTGATGTGTTAGCATTGTCTAACCAGGTAGGTGGATAGGTGGAAACTGATGTTATCTGAGAAGCAACATGAGTGATAGCTGTGTGATGATTTGTTGGTTAATATCCAGTCTAGTACTGAATGCCTATTAGTTGTTTTGTCTACTCTAGTTGGAGACTGCATAAGCTGGGAGAATCCATAAAGGTGCATGAAATTTGATGGGTTGTCAGCAGGGCAAGTAATCTAGTCTGTGTTAAAGTCACCCACAACTATAGTTTCTTGGGAGAATGTAACAGATGTCCAGTGGAGAAAGTCCTCAGTTATGGTAGGATTATTTCCAGGTGGGATGTAGATAGCTATTATAATTATAGATTTTTATGGATTTATTGCAAGTTTGGTAAACAGTAGTTCTGCTTTATTGAATTTTGGAGGGTTAGGTTCAAGGAGTTGAAGGTTGAGAGTATTTTTATAGGTGATAGCTATGCCTCCACCCAGTTTGTTTAGTCTATCTATTCTATGGATGTTGTAGCCTTGAGTTAGTATTTCACTATCCCTTATGTTGGGCTTTAGCCAGGTTTCAGTCAGAACTGCCAGCATAGAGTGAGAGAGTTGTGTGAAATTTGTGTATTTTATTTGATAGACTCCTGAGGTTCATGTTTATAAGAAAGAGGTTTGACTTATTGGGGGTGAGAGTGATATTAGTGTTAGTATTTGTATGGGGAAGTGTGTTTGGTTACATGGGATTATTCTTGGGACTGGGGTTAGAGTGGATGTCTCTGCTAAGTCTAAGATTCATGTTTAAATGAATAACGAGGTTAGGATGTTTAAGAGTAAGTTTGGTATATTTACAAAGAAGTTAAAGTGAGATATGTTCATAAGTGTGTCTATATGTGTGAAGTGTTAGACTGGTGATGGTGAAGAGGCTAGGTATTATAGTGTGTGTGTGTGCGTGCGTATGTGTGTGAGTTTGGTATGGTGTGCTGAAGGGACTGAAAGTGTAGGGGAGGGGATGGGGAAGGAGATGGAGATGGTGTTGATGGGAAGTTAGAATAAAAGTTAAGAAAAGAAGACATACTAGAGTAGTGTAGTTGAGCAGCATGATGGAGAGGGGAGAAGACAATAGAAGAATATTAGGGAATAAGGTAAGATGGAGAGGAGTATTGGTATAACAAAAGTGAAGTATCAAGTAGAGGGAAAGAAATTAGGTTGAGGAAAAGGGAAAATAGTTGGAGACTGATAAGCTGGAAAAAGAGAGTGAGAGGAGAAAAGGAGGAGTAGAGGAAGGAGCGAGTAGAGGGAGGACATTTATTGAACAAACAGAAAAATATGTACAGAAAAACAGAATAAAATAGCACTTAACACTGTAAATGATCTAAGTAAATATAAATGTAAGAGAAAAACAATATTTTCCTGCTTGTCAAATGATTAATCAAATCAGAAGTCCAACAACAGTAATATAAGACCATGTGTTCTGAGCACAGATTGATGGAGCTTTTCAGTTAAGATAGCAGGCATCCACACACTCTTAATACAAGCAGGAAAACAAAAAGAAAGCAAGCTAGGAAATCAGCAACAATTGCCTACATCCAGAATACAGCACAAGATCCTTTTCTCTGCTATAAAGAAAGTACAGCTGGTTGTATGAAGCTAAAACTAGACCAAAACTTGTAACAATGGGGAAATAAGAATAATCACAGACACATACATAAGTAGACTTTCATCAACAAAGGAAGTATTGCTCATAGTTAGATAATCAGTTTGCACTCAGTAAATAACCAGACTAAGAAGTCCTTTAAGAAAGCAGATCTCTGGCACAACAGCTGAGCCTTCTAACCGCTTGCTGTCCTTTGACCAAATAATCTGAGAAAAAACGTTATTTGTGGCTGCCCAATAATTCAATAAAGTTACCTTCTGGTTTCATGGACTGGGACAAAACTTAGTTAGTTGACCATTAGTTGGGTCCTTCCTTAGGACATGTGCTTCTTAAACATCAGGACATTAACTTTTTCAAAAATTCTTCCAAAATCTTGCCAGAGAAATCCACTTTTGGAAAGAAACAAATATTAAATCCCACAGATAATTAATATGCTTTGATTGAGTAATTTATGATCATACCCTTGGGAGTTACATGAAAAGGAGCATCACATTTCTCTCAGATGTGCAGTGCCAATGAATTAACTCAGTCACCACTCTTCAGTAAACTTTTATAGATAGATAGATAAAAACTAAGTATTCAAACATTAGATGAGCTTCTTATTTTTGATTTGTACCCAAAGCCTCAAATCTCAGAACCATGTCAGTAGTGCATATTGGACACCAGGAGTTTATGCCGCCATCAAAATTAAACAGCACTGCAAAAACTCATTCAAGCTTCACAATTGGTGCCTTTAGGAAGTGCATGCACACTTCAGCATATGAGCAGTATCCCAGTCAAGTGATATATTGCTTGTAGAAGGAGTCCGCGGATCATCAGTGGTGTTAATGCAGTGAGCCGAGATTTAACGAGATAAAATTTTCCTTTGCAGATACATATCCAGTCTTTTATCATCATATAAATGAAGCCAAACAAGTGTAGTTTCAAAGTTAGTCCAGCCACAAAAGCACAATAGGCTGTGCCTGAGCTAAAAACAGGCTGAATGGTTGTGCATTGCATGATTTGGACTGACTGCATGCTGCTATGGTTATTTAAATGAGGTTTCAAACTTTGTCCAGGAATCAGAAGAAAAAGTATATCTCCTCAAGCAAGTCACAAGCAGTTTCAGGGGTTATAGCATGTGTGTCATCAGTGAGTTAAAACAGATCACCATATCTAACACTTTTCCTTGCCAGCAAGGGTTATTCTGAGGAAATAACGTCAACATGAAGGTAAGTGACACATATTTTGGTTTCAGAGGGTTTATGTCAATTCTTCACAGTCAAACAATAGACACCCTGTTAGAAAAGAAATAACCCAGTCAAGAATTAGTTTATGAAATGAGCTCAAATACTGCCCAGGAAAAGTCAGTTATGCCCACTTATTTTGCAGAGTTTCTCTTACATGATTATAGTAATAGGAAGAGTAAATACTTAGGAATTATTCTCAGAATGCAGTCCATGTGTGAATTGAACTGAATTCCTTCTAAAAATTTATTTTGCACATTTGATTTTCATTTCTTTTTTCTTTTTTTTTATTACTTCACAGCATGCTTGACAAAATAGCTGAAAATTTCCAGGAAATAATGTCTACTTATTATATTATCAGTCACATGTTTACAGTTGAAGGAGTTATGTAACTGTTTATTCTGAGGTGTTGCTTCTGAGTGGAATACTTTTATTTTTTCAATTAGAGTTTGCTGACACCCGAAATACTGATACAATGCATATGGAAATAGAATAACAGTAGTCTATATCCTATAGGAAATATTTGTCATTACTAACTCCATTTATGACACTGATAGTGATTCACTGTCTTCATCTTATAAAAATGATGATTGCAGGGTCATTCTCAGACATGGCAAATGCATACAATTCTATCTGCATACTCTTATGATTTATGCAGACCTATAACTAAAGCAAACCAGCTTTCTGAGGTTAGCAACGACAACCTAGTTTAAAGGAATTAAGTGTTTTCATACTAACATAATTAAACCACTAAGATGACAAAAAAATCCCTCTTGTGTTAATGCATTCAGGACGACATGAGTAGGTCATAATAGAAGGCATAGGTGGAGAAGGCAACAGTTTGACATTACTGCATGTTTCTTTAGGTGGCGATGTCTCAGCATATAATCTTAAAGACAAAAGATCACAAGTTGTTCTGGTACATCCACCTCACAACCAGAACCCCTGTCAACATCTAAAATTCAAGTCACAGGATTAAAAATTACAAAAACAAAATTAGGGATGCAAGCAGAATAGCTGACCCCAGTGTGATAATAGCCAGCAATCTGTACTTCTTTGTTTGTTCCCAAATCACAGCAATCCCTTAAACTTCAAGCATTCAGTATTATTTGATGACATTTGATTACCTGGAAAGTTCAATTGGGTAGGAGCCCATTTTCAGCAAAGGCATGGGGAGAAAATCTCCAAAGTATTACAAAACATTTTAAGAACAATAATTTTACAAGTTTTAAAAATTATACAAAACAAATACAGTTTAAATAATTATGCCAAATTAGACTTAATATGAAAATGTTGGTTAAGAATAGATACAAGTTATATGACAATAATTTAATAGAGACATTTTTGTCAGTTAAAGGTCAGTTACATACCTCTCAACTGTTCAGTTTTTCGCAGAATGTCCAGATTTTTGCCTCATATTTTTGGTCTATTTGTCATAAAATTGTGGTTTTCTGGCAAGTCAATGGCAAATCATTGAGGACTGAAGTCATAAAATAACAGCAAACAATTGAGTTTCAGACCTCATATCCTTCAGAAAACTCATGCAAATGCAATGCCCATTATTCTATCAACTGTCTAAATTTGTAAGAGCAATATTTAAAAAGTGTCCCTATTTCTGGGCATTTGTCCTCCCCCCCCCCCCCATTATTTGTGGCTTTGTCCAGATTTTCTGCTCTAAGAGGTTGAGAGACATGGTCAGTTAGTATAATACAAACAGGAACTGCAATATGAAATGAGAGAAAAGCATGCTTTTGGTATATTTAGAGGGAAAGCCAGGTAATGGAAACTGATAGATGTGATGTAAGCTGTGCTTCCAAAAATGTTTATTGCCTATAATACAAATCTGTAAGGTAGTCTTCTGCCAGACAAAATAATCACCTAAGTGGAATTTTACATAAAGGGTATTGTCATGGACACTGTTGTATATGACAGCACATACACTAACATTACTTGCCCATTGTTGGATTTGACCCCCCCCCTCATCTATCTATTTATTCATTCTACAACACAGAATTAGCCACAAAATAACTGTGAGATGTTAAGCCACAGTATGCAATTCTGACATGTTGCCCTCATCAGTGGGATGGAGAGAAGATGTTTGTGGTAATCGTAAGATAAGGAGATGGTTACATTATCTCTCATGTAAAAATTTTCCATTGAGTGAAAGCTGATGAAGCATGATCATTCAGGAAGTGGACACAGCACTTTTGATAATTAGAGAACACAGTATTAGATATAAGCACCACAGGAAAAGTCTGACTCTTATAAAGACAGAGTACACTTTTGACAGTATGACCTTGTCAAAGTGTTGCAGAGAAAATGTGTAAAACTAGGAGAAAGGGATGAAGGAATACTCAACCAGGTTAATTTCTTTTCATGACTCGAAGTTAATACAGCATGTCTGTTCAGGAAGCTATATGTATCTGATATTTCAGCCACACACAAAATGTCCCTTTGATAAAAACTGAATCTCCTACTAGTTATACATGACACTAGTATTATTTGCAAGCACCACAAGAAAACTTTGACTCTTAAAGGGGGGAGACTGCACTTTTGACAGGATGACCTCATCATTGTGCTGCAGAGAGGATGTTTTTGTTAAAAGTGGGATAAGGGAGCTTTATGCAAAGTTAAATGTATTCTCTTCCAGTTAAGAAAACTAAACACAGCAGCAAGCATTACTTACTTGTCACTATACCTCCCACACACAATACCCCTTACTTGCACACACGTTTCCCACATTGAGCAACAAACCTTCTACCTATCTAGTTAAACAATCTAGAGCACACAGTATTAATTGCAAGTACCACAGGAGAAGTCTGAATTTAATGATGAGAAAAAGCCCAGCTGTAACTGGTAAAAATCGACTGTTTGGAACAGATGATACTGTGCATCACAGTTTTTACGAAAATGTATATGTTTATGAAACCAGACAAAGGGGGTGGTATTGTCATAATGGACAATTATGACTAAAATAAAAGAATGACAGAGATATTTGAAACTGAGACATACACTGAAGTATCAAGAAATGAGTTGAATGTGGCTTACAGAAGGATTAGAACCTTCATTGAGGATTTATATATAGAGGCAAAAATAGATAAATCAGTATACAACTACTTGGTTCAACCAGCACCCAGAATCCCAATTCTCTTTGGGATCCCAAAGATACATAAGAGTGTGGATAACCCCCCAATGCATCCATTCGTAGACGCAAGACACAGCATCACGTATTCATATGCTAAGGTAGTGGACACCACCTTAAAGAAATATGTCTTATTGGAACCACAGTTTTCTAAAGACTCATGGTCATTTTTGGAAAGGTTGAACAAGTGTGTGTTCAATGAGAACTTGTGGTTTCTCACTATAGATGTGAAAGACCTTTACCCATCTATTCCACATTGTGTTGGAATAGAATGGGTATCCTTTATGTTGAGACAACATGGTGCCCCATATGCGGAAATAAATTTAATAGAAGAACTACTTGACATAGTTTTGTCGTACAACTATGTAACTTTAGATAAAAAATTTTACCACCAACAAATTGGGGTAGCTATGGGCTCCCCTTGTGGGGCCAGTTTTGCCAACTTGGTTATGGCAAACTGGGAAAGAACACATGTGTTATCACATCCCATTTTCCAGGAACAGCTCTGTCTTTATACACGGTTCTTGGATGATATTTTTGTTCTGTTTAAAGGTACAGAAGAAGAGTTAAACCACATGGTAGGATCTTTCAACACTAGTACTAATTTTTTTAAATTTACTTATATATACAACAGGGACAAAATAGCTTACTTAGATGTTGCATTGAGTAAGGATTACCAAACTAGGTCATTCGTAATGAAAATTTACCGTAAGGAAACTTACTCCAACTCCTTTTTGCAGTATTCCAGTTGTCACCCTTCACACCAGAAGAAATAAGTAGTGAAGAGCCAACTGGTAAGAGCTGCAAGAATGGTTTCAAGAGAAAATGACTTTGAAGAAGAATGTGATGTACTTTTCACATTCTCCATCCAAAGGGGTTATCCAGCCTCTTTAATCCAAGATTTAACTAGAGAAGTAAGACACAAAAGGAAAATTGTGTTTTACACTCCAATAGTGAACAACACCAAAAGACAATTGGAGGTAGTGAGAAACACGAAAAATACTTTGAACCCCCTTTACTTCAATTTTACATACTCATTGGATGCTTGTGATGTAGTGAACATTATTAATAAGAACTGGTCAATACTAACAGGCGACAACCAGCTGAGAATGTTAATTCCAGCAAGACCAAAGGTAGTTTACAGAAAAGGTAGTAACTTAAAAGCGATCCTTGAATCTGAACATACAAAGATACACCCTAGAGCAGGGATGTACAAATGTAATATGTGTAGGTGTTGTAAAAATATCGATGAAGGGAAGAAACTTACTGTCAGGAATAGAACATTCGTAACTAAGGGCAAATTTAATTGCCAAAGTAAACAAGTAGTATATTTAGCGAAGTGTATCCTGTGTCAAGCATTTTACATAGGCAAAACTGACAGAAAACTTTGTGAAAGAATATATGAACATCTTTACTGTATCAGTAGATCTAAAGTAGAAAACGCACTGGCCAGACATGTAAATGAACATGAAGGTCAAAGTTTTAAATTTAGAGTAATACAACAGCTACACAGTGATGGTAGAGGTGGACCTGAATCTTTGAGATTGGAGAAAAGTGAGTTAATATGGCAATTGAGACTAAATGCATGCCAATACCCAGGAATTAATGAATGTAGTTCCATTATGTGTATTCTTCACCTTAAAAACTTGCTAAGGTAACCCCTATGGTTAGACAATATTACTATTATTTTTATTAGTTTTTCATTATTTTTGTTTTTAGTAGGTGGTTACATGTAAATCACAGTTAATTATAGTAACATTATGGTATTTACGTTAAAATACTTCAAAGAACTCTATTCAGTTCATAGAGTAGGGTAGTTGACTAGGGTGAGTAAAGTACCACTTTTCCCGTTCACCATTATAAGAACTGTTAACCATTTTTATGTCAAACTATGGTTAACCTTTTGTTAAGTGTAGCTTTAGCTAAGACGTGTCTGTGCTACTTCACAGTCATATGGTTAGCTATGCTTGAATTCAGCATACTTAAGTTTGCTTGACAATAAAAATAAAAATATTTATATAGAAGGTTTTGACATATATTTTTAAAGGTTTTTGCAAAACTAGTGTACACATATATAAGGAGAGTAACAACTTGTGCAATACATTTATAATGAGTCACTTTAGGACTATTGAATGCGTACATTTTAACATTTTATTTGGCGTCTGAATTTTTAATTGTTAACTCATGTATTATTCATTACAGGCAACAGAGAGCCAATACCTGTTGTAGTTTAAGTCACATGAGCGGAAGGCACGAGATTTAAAGAACATTGAAAAGTTATATATGGTTTTGGATTTGTTGACTGTATTGTAGTTCTGAGGAAGTTGAGCACAAGTCGCTCAACAAAAAGTGGATTTTTAAGAAGAACACTTAATAAACAACATTTTACAGTCTTATTTGAAACATGCTTTTATTGTACCTGGAGTACCTGTTAGCGAGTTTCTCTGGATTTGCTTCTTGTGTGGTCTGACAGTTCGTGCTGTGTTCTGCAGTTTGTCCATGTAATGACATACTTTTTTACTGGATTATATGTGAATAGATTACACAATATTTTAACACAGTTGCAAGTGTAACCATTGGAGCACAGATACACATTCAATGTTTGAATTAATTGATTCAACATCATTCTGAAGTCAAGAAAACTTGTTCTCAAAAATCAACACAGACATAAAACATTGTACATCCTAAAGAAATATATATATATATATTTTAATCTTCACCAGCCATGCAGCATTGCCTATCTGAATTGTACTGCTGATGGCAAAATATTAGTGCATGCATTTTCACATCTTGAGGTTTTGAACTTAGAATGGAAATTACCAGTAGTCTGTGGTGCTCTTTGCTGACTTTCATGCAAAGAAGCATTAGACACATACACCCATATGTGAACCTACTGGAATACAGAACAGATATGTGCTATGGTCATGTTTCATGATTGCACATTTGTCAGGACAGTTTCAGTCAGTCAATCCTTAGAGAAATGCTACATATGTACTATGAAACACAAGAGGGACCAAACATGTTATTGCTGCTAGAAACATGGCTTCTGAAAACATTTTGGAATCAAAGAAGTTTATTGGATGACAGGGAAGTGGTGGGAGGAGATGGACAACTGGTAACAAGAATACACAATACAGCCATTAATGCATGTGTCATTTCTGCCCATATGTCTGTTGTGTTAATGTTGGCTTTATCAGCACAGTTATTCAGGCAAGTCTGTACAAGACAGACTTCACAGTATGGAGTAGACACATTGATATAGCAGCAGGATAATGGTGTGTTAAAGAAAGATATAGCTAACATTTACAGCTGCAGGAGTCGTATAAAACATTCAAAAACATTTTAGCATACATTTGGATTCGAACCTTGAGAGCATTTCAAGAAGAAAATTAATACTTTAATTCTTTATTGAAACACACCACATAGGAAGTCATTTTTCACAAATTTCAGATGTGATAGCAGATTGCAGAAAATGAAAGTAGATTAAGTAAAATTTGTCCTGATGAGCATGACTTAAGAAGAGAGGCAGATAATATGGTGAATATGTTTTTAGATAGGGGCTATGACTACAATTTAATTATGAATGTTAGGAATAATATTTTATTTAAAGATAATCTAGAGGCCATTGTTTTAAATGAGAATAATTCTTTTCCTATAATTAGAAAGGACACACATAATAATCATGAGAAGGTAACTTTTGTCACAACATATACTAATGATTTTCACAATATTAGAAAAATATTACTTAATAATTGGAAAGTTTTATTGATAGATGAACCCACATCAAAGATAGTAGGTAGAAACCCACATATAATTTATAGGAGTAACAAGAATCTGAAATCTATATTGTGTGACAGACCTGATTTGAGTAGCAATGATCAATTAATGCTAAGGCATCCTTTGGGGACTTATCCCTGTCAGCATTGCAATTATTGCAAGTTTATTACTAAATCACAAGATTTTGTACACCCTGAATTTCCTTATGTTTTTAAACCAAGATTCAGAGCTACTTGTGATACTTCAGGCCTAATATATTTGGCAACTTGCGAATGTTGTCCGGTGTTTTATATAGGCCTTACTAAAAGGAAATTGAGAAATAGAATTTATAATCACCAGTACGACATTAAAAAGAAAAATGAGTTAAATGCCCTAGCAAAACATATTATATCTAATCCATCACACTCATTTGTATTTAGGGTATTACAAACAGTGGAAGCGAATGCTAGAGGAGGTGATTATGTAAACTTGATTGAATTAAATGAATTGAAATGAATTCTCAGACTTAAAGGCCACTACCCCCCGGGCTTAAATAATTATATTACAATAAGGTATTTTCTTAATAAACGTAGATAGCTCCTTTAATGCCTATTTTCACAATTTTTGCTTGATTCTTAATAAATTTATCTTGTAATAAATAGTATCTTCATACATGAATTTTTAGTTTTATTAGTTATCATTTAGCATTTATTATTTATCTTCCTAATATTTCAATGTTCATACTTCTTCATGAATTGTTGATGGTATTTTAAAGTGTTGTCTTTGAAACATATTCCTTAAGGTTCATGAACTTCATGAATGTTTCTATACACTTGTATTTATATTTATATTTGTATTTTAATATTCTAATGTTTATTATAATCTGTTTTTTAAATAAGTCATTATAATTATTAATTTATTAATTGGTTATTAACTATTTATTCATTAATGAATTATTTACCACTTATTTATTACTTATGGTTATATTTGCATTAAGATTTCATACAATATTTGTCTTTACACATTCAGTGCACTTTATCCAATTTTGAATAGACTAATATATTTTGGTCATGAAACTTCTATATTCTTTATAGCAATTCATTGTTATTATATGTCATATAGTATTTATAACCATATCAGATAAGAACATTGACCATATCTGACTTCATGATAATATAAAATTTATTTATTTATTTATTTGTCTATTTATTTTATTTATTTATTTAGCCACTGCCAGAATGCATTTTTAATATTTATAATATCTACCATCTGATAAAACTTGTTTTAAGAAAGTTTATGAACAACTATGAATTTTATGTCATATATTATGTTATATATTAGGATGATATATGCAAAGTAAGCTTTAAATAATTTAAATGGACATCAGAATACGCTCATTATATCACATCAAGTCTTATACCTGTGTATTGCTTTAAATTTTTAAAGAAACTGAATATTTAATAGTGTAATTGAATCATTAGTCAATTAATTAATTGTACAAATGAATTATGTCTTCCTATAAAAACCCTGACTCTTTTTAGTTGTATATTGTCTGAAGAAGCGTATCAGAGGATACGCGAAAGCGCTCACCTTTGTTTATTCCTTTCAAATAAATTGTTCTATTTTACTTAGAAACGTGGAGAGTCCGAAGTTTTTGTATTTTACTAAATTACCAGTAGTCTGTGGTGCTCTTTGCTGACTTTCATGCAAAGAAGCATTAGACACATACACCCATATGTGAACCTACTGGAATACAGAACAGATATGTGCTATGGTCATGTTTCATGTTTCATGATTACACATTTGTCAGGACAGTTTCAGTTAGTCAATCCTTAGAGAAATGCTACATATGTACTATGAAACACAAGAGGGACCAAACGTTATTGCTGCTAGAAACATGGCTTCTGAAAACATTTTGGAATCAAAGAAGTTTATTGGATGACAGGGAAGTGGTGGGAGGAGATGGACAACTGGTAACAAGAATACACAATACAGCCATTAATGCATGTGTCATTTCTGCCCATATGTCTGTTGTGTTAATGTTGGCTTTATCAGCACAGTTATTCAGGCAAGTCTGTACAAGACAGACTTCACAGTATGGAGTAGACACATTGAAATAGCAGCAGGATAATGGTGTGTTAAAGAAAGATATAGCTAACATTTACAGCTGCAGGAGTCGTATAAAACATTCAAAAACATTTTAGCATACATTTGGATTCGAACCTTGAGAGCATTTCAAGAAGAAAATTAATACTTTAATTCTTTATTGAAACACACCACATAGGAAGTCATTTTTCACAAATTTCAGATGTGATAGCAGATTGCAGAAAATGAAAAAGTATGTATTCATCTTCATCACCTTCTTAACAACTGTAAGCTATACATTCAAATCTTCGGCTTGTTGAAAAGTAGATTAGAGGGACTATACATAGCTAAGCACTGCAGTGTGAAGGGTACCAAAGTAATGCAGCCAAAGGAAAAAAATCACAAGATTTTTGCCATAAGCTGTGTACTTCCATTTTGCCTCAGTTGTATTTTTGCTTGGTACCAGACATTGTGCAAATGCAGAGGTGGAAGACTAATGACAGAAGGAAGAAGATACAGAAACAAGATAAGAGGGAGGCAGGGACAAAGTAGCTTATGACAGAAACAACAAGATTGTGACTCATAACAATATGTTGGCTAACAGTTGCACATAAAATGGTGTACTAAAATAGCTAGTAACACAGCTAATACCTGGATTAGAACCCCTGACAGTACTCAAAAATCTGTCTATACATTTGACCATTATCTCATCATGCCACAAAGGGATTAGTGTTTTGTACAATGTAAGCAACACAGCTGAAGGACAGTGACAACTTACTGAAACAGAAGAGCTGAACAGACTGAGCCAAAGATGGACAGAGGAATAGCTATGCTATGTTTTGTGGGACATGTAGGACTATCTGTATGGTGTGTTACTCTTACTTATTAAATCATTATGAAGCTGTCATGCTCTGTACAATAAAGTGCTTGCTACAGGGAGAAATAAAGGTTGGGAGAGTGCAACCAACATTAAGACATAAGCAGGATAAGGGTGGCTTAATAAGTGTCCTTGTTGGGGCTGAATTGTTTTTGCTAATGATTTCTTGTAGCCCCACTCAAATGCTATGTTAATGAAATGTTGTAAATTGAGAGAAATACAGATGTTTGCAGTTAACTATATGATATGAATATGAAATGTCATGACATAATAATTTAACCTAAAGCTGTAATCAAACCCATGGCACTATGCAAAATCATCAATCTCCCAACAGGGGAATTATCTCAACACACCACATAGGAACCTCTAGTTCATTACACCCCACAGCATATGAACTGTTAAAGTAATTGTTTCACATTATTGCCTTTAGTCTGCGTATACTCTGTATACCTACAGTGCAGTGGGTTTAAGCACAATTGCATGAAAGTAACCAGATTATTGTGACTGAAGTTACAATCTTCAGCTTTTGCCATAGAAAATTAAACAGTGTTCACCTCCACTGAGCACCGGTGTGCTATGCCAATGTTGATGCAAGTTCTGAGGGAAGAAAATGAAGGCTTTTCCATGAGACATTTCTGTTCATGTGTGGTGTATGTAATTCATACTGCTCAACCTCTTAGAGCAAGAAATCTGGACAAAGCTTAATATAATGGGGGACAAAGGCCCATAAATAGGGGCATATTTTAAATATTACTTTTATATTGCTTTTATAAACTTAGAAAGTTACTAGAACAATGCTATTTGTATTAGCATGCATTTTCTGAAGGATATGAAGTCTGAATCTCAAATGTATATTATTATTTAGTGACTTCAAGCCTCAGTGATTTGCTAGAAAAACCCAACTTTTATAAGAAACAGACCAAAAATAGGAGGAAAAATCTGGACATTCGGCAAAAATTTAGACAGTTGAGAGGTATGGCATGATTCTATTTTAGACCAGGTTAAACATGTGAAAAAGGGGTTGATAGGACAGTGATGAAAATAAGGAGCAAGCAGAGGGTAGGACACAGGGAAAAGAATAGATGAATTTGAAGTAGAATGGTGGGAGAGCACCTTAGCTATCCACTTCTTCAGTATATAAATGTAGAGTTGTACCAGGAATTTCATGAATTTGGAGAGTCGCCACACAAAGGATGGGTGACAACAACCAGATAACACTGTATAGCTAATATGACCAGATCAAGTGTGTCAAGAAGATACACAGGTGAATTTGAGAGCTATGTATGAGGTGTAATTTTTTTTTCTGGACGGGTACCCATTTTCTGTATTTTCTATAGAGAGAGGAATGTTAGGGAAGGGGCTTAGGAATGTTAGCGGCACATTGGTAATATAGGTTAGGAAGCAGGGGCAGACATACAGGGCATACAAGACAGACAAGGGATGGTGATGGAGAAGAAAGGTTGAGGAGCACCATGAATGGGGTTATTGGAGGTGCACCCATTTCCAGCTTGAGAACACTGAGAATCTGCTCTTCACCCTCAGAACTGTCTTCTGTATCAGCTGCCTCTGTCAGTGACAGACATGACATTGTTTTTGCAATCTGACACAGGACTTTTCAACCCTGCCAATACATATACCGAGGCCATTCTCCATTATATCCTCCAGCAGCCCTGTCAGCTCCTGCCAGGTGACAAAATTGCCACCTTCACTAGTACTGCTCCTGGAGGGTACCACTGCACTAGCAGCTGAGGCAGAGCTACCTGATGCAGGTGGAGCAGGTAGGGCAGAAGTTGGGGAAGCAACACTGACAGGTTGTAAACCTGAAGTTGTGGGTCTCTGTGCTGCCATCTGTGGAAGTCTGATTGTTGGTCTACTTTTCTTAACAGCAGTTCATTCTGTTTTCAGCAGCAAGTTATGAAAACAGCAGAATGTTTTTAAAAAGAACAGAAATAAGGTAGGGGAGACACAAAAAAGGGACAATTAGAACCATAGTATGTCACATTATTTTATTTTATTTTTTTTCAATAAATTTATTTTGGCAATGCATAAACAATTAGACATTCTTAGTAATGTATACCTTTGCCACATCCATATATGATGTGAAGGTATTAATGTGTCATAAAATAAACAAATCTAAGTGTTAGGATATAAGAAAAAACAGCCTTTAGTTTCCTATGATGGATTTGATGCATGAATTCAAATGTAATAATGGCAATTACCATATTTGAATTGTTCCTGACATATTATTGCTATTAATATTTTAGAAATACTACACTGTAATAAAAACTAAGTAGTGCTTCTGGGTATTGTACCTACAAACAGTTAAGCTGGTGTTCTCATTGCCTAATGCATGCATTAAAAGTTATTGGGGAAGACATGCATGCTTTATATCAAGGTTGAGTTATGCCTGCTCAAGATGCTAGTGATTGAGGGATTGAAAATAATTATCTGGCTTGCATTGGAACTGATGTATATTTACCCCCTGCCTATCTGTGACAAGCTAATCTTTCCTGGTGCACGTCATGGTTTGCTGCTATTTCCTCTGCAACTGTGCAGTACTCTATATATATCTATATATATATATATATATATATATAAAAGCATAATAACTGTGTTGGCTGGCTACATACTTTATGCCATATCATACACAGGTTGTGGGTTGGCATACTTACACAACTGAGGGGTGTTTGCAGTCCTAATTTCAACCCCCTATTTGAATATGAGGTCCTGTTTGTACTTTTTAAGGTCCCTATGGTGGTGACAACATTGTTCCCCAGTGTGTGTGGAATGCCAGTTGCACTTGGCCAAACTATTCCAAGCCTCAGCCTTTTACTGAGACCCAGTATAATCTCCCTGCAGCAGCCTGCAGCTGTGTTGCTTAACCAGGAGTGCCACAAAATTTCTGAACTTCTCAACACCCCATCTTTGTGCTCTAAGTTTAGCACTATTTTCTCCATTGGCCATGTCTACAGAAGTCAAGCTAACGGAATATGTCTGACTTGGCTCTAAGTTCAGATCTTACATGTAACAGGTTGTGAGGAAGGATGCAGAGGCTTGCCAGCTGTATTTGCACAATTGCAGACATATGAATTCCTTGGCACACATATTAACAGTTTTACATCAAATAGCACCAAAGAAGTGAAGTACTGCAATGTGTGATGCTCAAACTAATAACACATGTTGCAATGGTCAACAGTGAAATGATTAATAGCTTGGCTTGTAATCCTTGGTGTTTGGAAGGCTTAACTGGATGAATTCTGACATATTTTTTATGTTTGGACTTATACACTGTTAAAATTGTGTTTTACCATCTGGGAATCAGACCCATGGGATAAAGAATGCAAAAATTGAATATTAGCTTATTAATTCTTATTGCTACATCATAACTTTTTAAGAATGGTAGTTAGAGATATACTAATTTCAGAATGAATGGAGATATACATCAAGATGGACTGTATGTGTGTAACGTTAAGTAGTCCTGGGAATTCATTCCTACGTAAAAGGCAATTTTTATGTTTGTAAAGATTGTTCAGATGGATGGAGTTACATGACCTGTGTAATACAGATTGGGGTATGTTACATATATACATCACACTTTAGTCAGCATTTTGACTGAAAATGTAAAACTAGAAATAAATGAGAATGATAAACATGTTTATTGCAAGCAATGTATCAGCAATGCTTACGTAACTGACATTTTCTATTTAGCAGATATCATTGGAGCTTCATATAAAACATCAAGCTAATATATGTACACTTTCTTAAACAAGACAATGATATTTAGTTTAAAAATGCACTGTATAAGTATGATTGGATACTTTTGTTATAATCATCATGACTCTTCACATATCCTGTGTATTTAGGACAGCATGTTTTGTGATGTATGATTCTGATACTCTTTGTAAAAGTATATTTTAGATGGATTCAAACCATGCTGCATTCTTAATCTAAAGTCACTGCACTTACACCTTGTGCCCCAGAGAAACTTACCTGACAAGTGCATTTTTTTCACTGAGTACTATTCATAATTCTGATGGCCAAGCAACACTACCAGGCTTGTTTGCACTACATAAGACAGCCTAAACTAAATTTTTCACTTTTTCCTTAGTCAGTGAACCATGTTTGCCTGCATGCAGATTACAAATGTAAGAAAATACATACTGAGAATAATTGAAATATGATTTTTAAAAAGGATTCAAACACCACAACACCTGTCTTATTTTTCTCAATTTACTTTACTTGCACCTTGTGCCACAGATATAGTTATCTGACAGGTGGAATTTCTTCACTCTGTTCTGTCCAGCTTGCTGACAAAAGTGCACCATTGGCAGGCATCTTTGCCCAACAGAAGGTAAACCACATTATATTTTTCACTTTTTTCATTAGGAAATTAACTTTGTGCACTGCTGAGTGAAAAAAAATACAAAAGGCATTAGAAAATGAAAAAAAAAACTGACATAGTAAAAAATCAAAGGAAAACGTAATTCAGGCATAGAATATACCAATCAATGACCAGAGCAAGAACTGCATTACAGTGATGCATTCATCCTTCTTACATCTCCTCAGCACAGCAGAACTTTAATTTGTAGCATACATTATCAGGACTGTAGGTCCTGCCAAATAATGGTAAATGAGACAGACAACAGCTCACATGTTGTTGGCAATATTCTGAATAGTTGATTTTCAAACAAGAAAATAATGATTTAACATAATGTGGATAAATGTGTATTTAGACCATCCATGTTTAAATTATCAATTCAGTGTATTAGAACCCTACATCAGCTGTTTTCTTTCTTTAAGCTCAATGTGCTTACACCTTGTGCTACAGAGAAAGTTACCTGGCAGGTGTATTTTATTCACTGAGTGTTATCCAGAGTGCTGACATTTGAGCACCACCACCAGACCTGTTTGCACTACAGAAGGAAGCCTATTTTCAATGTTACAGTCTTTCCTTAGGCACTGAACTATAGTTCACTGCTGGGGACTGCTGCCAGTCTGGAGTGTGCAATGTCAAAAACATGCAGCTGAGGCAGAGAGAGAGAGAAAATGAGAATGTACTGAAATAGAGGAAGCAGTATAAGAAAAGTAGTTAAAATGTATACTATTGATACTTTCTCAACTTGGTCTTGTTTCAACATGAACATATGCTCATTAAACATCATTATGTTCATACAAACACAGCTATGTCTCGATTAGAACCACAAGACAACAGAGCATTCGCAAGGCACAGTTCAGATTCTTATCACTATGTGCCACACACATTATACTGTGTAGATAAAAAGACAGATACTCAGTACGTAATATAGTATGAATTGAAACTACAGGGGCAACATGAAATAATTGTGACATTTCTCCAGTGTAATTTGCAGTTAGGTGTATGGACAGCTGTCCTACTGCCAGCAGGGCAGATAATTTTTCCTCACACAGTATAAAACAAAACATTTGAACACTGCACCCCTTTGCTGCTCTTTATTTTGTGAACATAATTCAAAGATCTATGCTTCTCTAATAGGTCTTCTATGTCCTTTGTCTTGCACTTGATATATATTTCAATGAATAATCTACTTTATTAGAACTGCAGATACAAATGTATTCAGAGACAGAAACCATTGTCATAAACAATTCATATCAATGTTTGGATTGTTCCTCTCTTAAGTCAATCAATGGTAGTCAAAACATTTTTTGTCAGTACCTTCTCCCTGACATACTCTAATTGATAGTGCAGTCAGAGTAATTATTTATACTTGCTAGCACTTAGCAAGTAATACTTCTCAGTGTTTGTCCTTGCACAGGCAGGGCACGTGCATGCAATCTTGTAGAGCCTTATAACATGTTTACCTTCCCTGCACATAGTGCAGATTTTTGAATTCATTAATGTTAATGAGTTCATATCTCATGTGCATAATCACAGTGCTGATAGGGATTAATGTACACTATAGCAATATAATCATTTAGGCAAAGAACAGTATGGTAGGGGCAAATGTTTATCCAGAGAGCTAAATTCTGCTAATTGCTTGCAAAACATTTCTCTAGTGTCACAACTAACTTGATGCAAAGGTAAGTTGCTTTATTTTTTTTACAAAATGTTGTATTTCTGACTTAGTGATTGATTGTATTTCACAATACACACATAGCTTAGTGTATGCATTGTTTGCCCCTTGCTGGTGGCATAGGCATGTATATTCATTTGTTACATTACAAAAGTTTGTAAAAATGAAACCTAAGACTATGGAACATTCTCTATGCCCATCTGGCAAGTTGAGCAGTGTTGTATCACTTTCTAGTAAGGTCAGGGGTTTGACATTTTTAGACCTTATATATTCTCTCATCCATCATTCTCACGGTGTGGTGGTGGACTATATACTGGCCTTTGCACATTTTTAATGTAGTTGCAACTCCATATACGTGTGGGAAAGTAAAATGCTTGATGCACATTATTGTGCAAAGTCTATAGATGGATATTGCAGGCATCACAGTCACAGTATTACTGACATTACTGTACACAGGCCAGGTATATTATCTTAGGAACATATAACTACCTGCATATGGAACTAAGCAGTTAGGTGTTTTTTTTTTTTTTTTTCAAACAGGTTCTAGCCTTATCTTGGACCTCAGATGAAGGTGGAATAGACTACATATTTACCATGTTGTTTCCATATCTACCTAATTTTGGTATATAATTGTCTCTTATCATGCAATCTATGATAAGTCAAATGAGGTCAAACAACCTCCTTCTTCTTGCCCAAGTTCTGGCAGAAGCAGTTGCAGTACCTTAATTTAAAGCCTATTGCACACACAGCATAGTATTAGCAGCAGCAACCCCTAACATTTTTTTTCTAACTGTAATCATGGCTGTATTCCAAAGGGTTTTTGACTTCATGGGCAAGTGAGCACTGACTGTACACAATTGCTTTATACCTTCCTGAAGAGCTCAACTGTGTTGGATTGGTTAGTTAGCTTGTAATTTGGCTCTTTATGCTTTCATTAGTATAATATACTACTTCCCTTTGTTTTGAAGCTCTATATTATATATAGAATTGTTTAATGATTGCCAAATATGGTGCTATCATGTTGGCTGATAGCCTTGCCCTCAACACAACAGCAGCACTTAGTGCAGCTATTAATGAATTTGGCCCATATCTTTTATAAAATCAGAACTAACTCCAGTAATTTCTTTCTCCTAAACATGAATATTTCATTCATTTAAAGTAAGTGTGTGTGTGTGTGTGTGTGTGTGTGTGTGTGTGTGTGTGTGTGTGTGTGTGTGTGTGTGTGTGTGTACATACACACACACACACATAATAATTCTAGTCAAGTTTACTTATTGCTGTCAAGGTTGCACTAAAAGACACTAGATTCATTCTGAAGTGAATTAAATCTTTGTGAGCCAATAACAACTCTGATCTGCAGCTGTACAGTGTAAAACTCACCAAATGAAACACTATATCATTAAAGTCAATTGACTTTTTTATATTAATTGGTACCAGTGGTAAACATCAACCCTATATTGTTCCTTCCTAAGTACATTAAATATTGATGTCAGTGTTGTAGGAAGTAAAACCCATAGCCGCTGTTTGTCACACCAGTGAAAAGAGGAGCTTCTGCCCATAATTTCAATTAGTTTTCATGAGAAATCTCATGACTTTCTCCAGTTGGACAAAATGACTACTGAGAAAGCAAAAAGGGGGGCTCATTAGCCTATAACTGTTCTAATTAGTGATGTATAGATGAGAAGACAAACTTTTCTGGCATGATTGTTGATCATGAAATATGACATGGACAACAGGATATGTCCTGTGCACTGTAGTGACAACGTGTGGTCAAAACTTTGGTCATAATATATGAAGATACATAGGTTTTTACACCTACATCCACTTTCAGTCATTGACTTGAGATAGCATAAACACTGGGAAATAATCCCTTCCTAAGGCAGGTATGCTACATTATTTTCAAATTAAAAAGTAACTCTTGCCTTTTGTACCTTTTTTGGGTGATGTCAAGCCTCATTTACAGGGATGAGATGTGGGGAAGGTTAAGAATTATACAAGCTTTGACTCATGTACATACTTGGTGAGACAGATGTTAGGATCCTTTCAGATATCAAAAACATTCCCATACTGTAGTATCCTCAGTACATGAACTGGGAGGATCCCACATGTGACAAGATGGGGTGAAGAGAGAGATGACTCTCTGTCCTGGTATGCAGTATTCTACCACAGTCAGTTATGTACCTATGCAATGTATTGTTCAGTTACTTGCAAATCCCTCCTAATGTTTTGTTTGGGTCTATATTACATGATCGAAAATTCAGATGGCCGAACATGTAATGACTGACCCCAATTGAGTGAAACGGCAGAATGTCGAACACATAAACGGAAATCTCCGTAAGGAGAAATTTCCATTTACTGCAATGTAGTGCGGTCTTGGAGTTGGTATATTTAAGTAGCGGGGTGGGGGGGTGCAGGGGGGTTTGCCCCCCTGCATAAAGCAGTTTAATGGTTTGTTTGGGTTTTTATTTTTTCCGGCCGTTCGACATTATGCTGGTTCGCTCTATTGGGGTCAATCATTACGTGTTCAACCATCTGAATTTTCGATCACATAATTTAGACCATTTTGTTTATAAGCTCACAATGAGAGATTGCATAAATTGCATCAGTTGCAACATTCAGGTATATTACATGGATGGCCAGTGCCTCTTCAGCACTGGATGCCATATTTTCAGTAGAATTTACAAAGTTCACCATCCATGATCTGCATTTTAAAAAACTTTATTGAGGAACTTCTGAAGGAGAAGATCTTCATTGTCTTTCTGTATCGGGTGTATCACAACCATTTCCATAACCTTGCACAAAATACTAGTGAGGCTGAGGAATTGTTTGTCACTGGGATATGTGGAGAGTCCATTCTTGTAGACTATGACCACAGCAGCCTGTGTCCAGATCTCTGGGACAAAACTCAACTGTAAAGATATATTTAAAGTATCTATTAAAGGCTATGTTAAATTATCCCCAGATGCACAAAGGAGGTTCCCAGTTATTTTATCAGACACCATCAAGTGTTTCTGAAATTGTAAGGTAGTGGTAACAAGTTACACTGGAATATGTGAGCCTTTGATGACACTGAGTTTAACAGCTGGTGAACTGCCTCAATGTGGCCTGAAATTTGCACACAGGGATTCCATGATGCTATCAGCTACATCAATGGGATCAGTGAGAGTAACCCAATTTTGTTTCACTGCACATCATTCTTAACTCTTCACTCTCATTTTATGAATATGGCTACAGGAGACCTTTTGGCATCTTAAGTACAGTTATCTAACTGGATTTTGTATGTCACCTTCTATTTTAATTACCTTGGGGAGGACTCAGAGTAGAACTTAGCTACACCTTATTAATGGAAAAAGGAAAGAGGTTAAAGGCTCTAGGGGCTTTTTTCCCTTAGTGAACAGTCTGCTAATTTTATAGTTTCACAACTAGATTTATGATTCGAATTTCACACTATTTTTCAATGAAAAAGGAATGAATTTTTCTATGCTCCAGTCCAGAATGTTGTAAAGATATGAAAAGACTTCACATGCCAGGTATGTTGTTGTTCAATAATGTTATGAATTTTCGGTTGGATTTAGAACAAAATGTCTATGGTGTGAAATTTGATGACATACAGTGTGGTAGCATAGTTCATTTCCTTGATTTAGATCTAAAGGGAGTTAATGGTTTGTGCATTAAGATATCAGTACGTAGGAAATTTGCAGATAATTTCCATTTTTTGCATGGGGCTAGTTTTCATCCCCAACATTTGCTGGAAGCCCTACCCTATGAGGAGTTTCTTCGAATGCACAGAATTTGTAGTGACTGGGGGAATTTTGTAAGAGAGTGTAGGTACACTTTTTACATGTTTATTAACAGGAGTTATAACTACTATGTGGTTAAGAAGTCTTTACAAAGAGTTGTAGCATTTAGACTGGGGTTAAATCAGTGTCAAAATGTCATGCATGGAGAAAGGAATAATACTGAATCTTGCAAAAATCAGATATACTTTGTTTCAATGCATAATAGTCTGAGCAATAGGATTAATAAAATATTACATAGCTGTTGGAAATTTTTACTTCGGGACATGAAATTGGAGAGAATAATAGCAAATAGTCCTTGTATTTTCTATAAAAAAGGAAAAAGTTTGAAAGATTTTTTGGCTTCTAGCTATTTCTCTACGCCTAATGAGACACTGTACATAATTCCTGCCATGAGGGGCACTTGCCCTTGTGGTGGTTGCTCTATATGTTTCTGTGTTACAAATTTTAAGAAAATAAATGATATTAAGTTTTTTCCTGGTGGTAGCTTTTCATGTAACAGTGAAGGGATAATATATGCTGTCAGCTGCCCTTGTAATTTATTTTATATAGCAGAAATCAAAAGGAAATTTAAAGTAAATATACAGGAACATAAGAGATATAAAGAATGGTAAAACAGAAAGTAATGTTGTAATGCATTTCAAAACCATTCATAATGCTGATCACTCTTTGTTAAAAGCTTCTGTTTTAGAACAAGTTTTTATGAAAATTGGTGAAATATGTGATATTAAGGACAAACTTCTTTGTAAAGAATCTGTTTATATTTTAAAGTTCAATATTATGGTACTTGTAGGCTTAAATGTAGAGATTAATTGGAAACAATTACTATGTAATTGAATAATTAATTGATGAATGGTGTTTATATAAAGTCTGTGTAAAGCTGTGTGTTTTGTATTACTCCTGGAAGGCTGTAAGCAGAGGCGCTAGAGTTTTGAGTTTTTTTTTTTTTTTTTTTTTTATTAAACCTGTGTTTGTGCTGTGGCCAGTTGTGGATTTCTTCTTGCTGCTGTTCTTCAAGTTGTTACATACTATGTTGTTGTTCAATACCAGACAGGCAGTCTCCATACAATAGTCACTGAAGATTATCATGTTTTCTGATAAGCTGGATTTAACATTTAAAGAAAACATTATTATGTTGTGTTCAGTGCTGACTGGTGGAAGGAAATAAGTGAAAAGTTTGAACAACTTGTTACAAGGTTTGTGACTACAACATGTAATACATTTCTACCTCAGATGAGGAATTTTACTATTTAAGATTAAAAGTATTAATTAAAAAGAAAAGGTCAAATTTGTGAGTCTTACCCTACCATACCACTTCCTAACTCTGAATACTTACTCCAGAACATTGCACTTCTTTTATCTCAGTGGGATCTGCTCCCTAGTTTCACATGAGTCAAGTTCTACCTACAAAATCAATTTGTGATTTAACAATACTGCTTTCTTCTTTTTGTTCTATTTAACAGGAAGTCACAGAGTGCATATGCACTTTGCAGGTACCCCACAGTTTACCTGATCTATTGCAATAGTAACAAAGATTAAACATGAACTGAATTCAACCTGTCTTTAAATTGTATCTTAACACAAATGGTGAAACAATACATGCATACATTTAACTGCATAATGTTTGTATTAACCATGTCCTTAATCTGTTCAATGGCTCCTATATTTGTTTTATAATTTAAATGAATATAGCTGTATTATTTTTCTGTTTACTGACTCAGATTCAGGCTATTATTTGACTTGTTTAGTAAAGTTTGACTTCACCATTTAAATGTTATGTAGGTCATATATTCTGGCAAGGGGAGGTGATGAGCTACCAACAGGTCACCACTTGTTGAAGAGTTGGGTAAGCTGGCAAGGGCCAGCAGCTGGAAAGACCAAGGAAACCCAAATATAGACTGAGGTTGCCCTAGGAATTCCTGGAAGATGGTTTTATGCAGGATGAATTCAACTCCCACCTCCAAGACAGCTTCTCCCATATACCAGGTGAGGTAAAGGATGTGGAGTATAAATGGACCCTATTTCAGACCTTATTAGTGTGAGACAGTTTTAAGGTGCTGTAACTAAATGGTGGTCAGTGCGTGCTTTGTTGGTAATCAAGCAGCCCACTGATAGACCCCAGCAGTGAGGGAAGAAATTAAGTTAAAAAGGGGGCTTTTTATCTATTACCATAATGCTATTGAGGTGGGGGCCTCCAAAGCTGATATGTGCTAACAAGCCATGAATGCAGCAACTGCAGCAGTCAAAGAAGTAAAGGTATGAGTATGGGAGAAGTTTATCAAGGCCTTGGTGAATGTTTGCCAGAACCTCTGTGATGCTTTCTTAAAGTCATTCTGGTGACTCAGTTGAGGAAGAAACATTGCAAGAATGCAGAAATGCTGACCTTAACTGGTAGCAATATTTGGAGCTGGGATGAACATGTTCATGAACTATTGAATTTAGTAGACCTTCCCTAATTTGAGATGGTAATGCTAGAAGCCTCTGGTTTAATGGGGTACTTTTTTGTGGCTGAGGTTACTGTGGCAATTAAATTAGCTTGCATTTGAAAGGCTGCGATAATGGCTAGGATCTAACCCAGAATTATTTAGACACTATACGTTGTTGGGATGTCATGGTTAATTTGTCTTTTCAATATTTAATGGAGGAGAGGAACAGTATCTTAGGTGTGGTCTTCATTTTCAAAAAAGAGAGAGAGAGAGAGCAGATTCCTCACCATCTTTGGGAAAGCATATTTCAGGGTACAGGAAGAGAGAATCCACCTGATTGCTGATCCTCCATTTCTTGATGATTAATATTGATTTTAAACTGACTGTGGAACACCAGAGCAACACTTTGTACTTGCATTGATATTAGTTGGGTAGCCAAAGTTTGCCAAATATTGTCTATACAGTAGGGACATGTTCATGTATTACGGTAGGTTGTATGAAATGTTTTACAAAGTACATTGTCCTGGACAATTGCATTCTGCCAATAGATCCCGCTATTTGTGGAACAAAGTTGTATTATATTCCCAGCATTAAGACAAATGTATTTAATGTGGGCTTAGTACTTCTTGTCTCCCCACCTGTTCATTTATTTGCATGGGTAAGATATCAAAAACATGGAGAATTTCCAGTCTGGGACTTGAGGGTTGCATCTTTCTTCTTTACAGTTAATGCCATCCTCTTGGCTTTGAATGACTGATCTCTGGCATGTGCTGGAGCAGTTCACTACTGAGTATAAAGCAGACATGATGAAAATCAGCACTTCCAAGTCAGAAGTCATTGTTCTCTCCTGGAAGACTATTGTAGGTTCATGGGTTCATAGGATGATACTAGGCTATTGGCCCGGAGGCCCTTATAAGGCTAGTCAAGAATTTTGCCCATGTTCCCACAAAGTCAGCATCTGTTTCCCCTGTCTAGCAGGGACACAGGTGGGATCCCAGGGTGTATTTTCTGTTTCCCATCTAGTCATCTAGGTTCTTCTTAAAGGGGCTAGTAAGGTACTCTGCTTGACATGGAGAGGGAGTCTATTCCACAGATGGGGGAGTCTTCGGGCCACAAATACATTGCTTTATGTATATGAGATGGGAGCAGCTAACCCAAACAGAGAAATTTAAGTATCTTAAGGATCTTTTTTATGAGTGATGGCAGAAGGGATCAGGAGATTGGCCAGCAGATGATGGGAGTGGTGGAAGCAGTGATGCAGGTATCGTACATGACTGTGATGGTGAAGCAAATGCTACGTCATAAGATAACTATCTTAGCTTATTGGTCAGTTTGTGTTCCAAGCTTCAACTACTGTCACAAGGTTTGGGTAGAGATGAAAAGAATGAGATCATGGAAACTAGAAGAAGAATTGAAGATCACTTACTAGCTTGCTGGGCTTTCTCATCATTATAGAGTGAGGCTCTCAGAGTCAGCTTACTTTTCGGGATCAAAAGGTGCCGGCTGACATCCTCCCTTCTTGCTTCTCATAGGAACCTATATCAGGGACTATACAAAGATAATAGAACTAAGCACAGACCTTAAGACATACTGTTTAAGAGATTACATTGTTCTGATTGCCTGGGAACACCTGGAAATCATGCTGGATGAGATGGAGAGTATTATCTGGGACTGTTTAGTCTAGTCTGCTCTACCCTCCTAACTGCCACCGTAAACTCTCACCGAGACAAGTGGTTCAGAAACTGGACAGATGGATAAAGTGTATAATGAAAAAATGCTTACATCTGGGTATAATTAATATTTTTTCGTTAAAGATGTTATACAGAATAAACACTGTACAGCAGTGGTTGTCAGTCATTTGACTTGATTAAAGTAATAAGTTGAGCTAAATGTTGAACTCATGTTATTCAATACCTCCAAAACCTCTTTCCTAAACACACAATCCTTCACAATAACTAGCAAAAATAATACTACCCTATAACTTGTCTCAGAAACTAAACTTCTAGGTGTTATTATCGATAACCAGCTAAAATTTGACAAACATCTGCAATCAAATATCAAAAAGACCCACAAAAACTAGGTATGCTTTACCACCACAAATGCTTTCTCTCACCCATCACCAAGATAACATTAGCTAACACATACCTTATCCCATCCCTCTTATATGGTGCATCCATCCCTACCAACCTACAAGCTTCCCTCAAATCAAACCTCTCATCCTGTTATAACAAGATATCCAAATTTGCAGCAGGTCAAAGAGCCTCTACACATCACTGCAATTCCCTTAACCAACTGAATTGGCTAGAGCTACCAAACCTTCTCACATATACCCAGCTCATTCAAGCACATAAGCTCATTCAGAACCCATCACTCTGTCCCTCCCTTGCAAATACCTTTGAAATGCACAAACCAGGGAGACTCTTAAGATCCAGTTCCCAAAACCTAATTAAAATACACAAACCAACACGTCCAGCACGGAATCAACTAATGTCCTTCTCTCTTGCACGCCTCTGGAACTCTCTCCCTCCCTCCATTTGCATCACCAATAGTCTCCCCTTGTTCAAAACCTCACTGCACTCTCACCTTACTTCAAAATGGATATGTTCTTGCTCCCATCCCACCTAACACTGACTGCACTCATTTCCTAATGTGTTTATACTCATTCACCATCTGTCACTACCTACTACATTCATTATGCTTTGCAAAATATCTCAATGAATCCATTAAATACTACAAACCTATCTCAACTGTAAATACTATTCTGTATATATATATATATATATATATATATGTGTGTGTGTGTGTGTGTGTGTGTGTGTGTGTGTGTGTAAAAAAAAAGAGAAAGTGTATATATATATTCCCTTAGTCTTATGAAACACGTGTACTATTGTACTTCTACCATTGAACATATATAAATGAGCAATTACTGTGCATTTGTGTACAATGTCATTTATACTACGAAACGTATGTAAGTGAGCAATTACTATGTATATCTGTCTTATATGAAATTTATTTCATGTATTTGTGCTTCCTTTCATTATCTATTTGTATTTCTATTTGTACTTCCTTTCATTGACAGTTTGAACTGGAGTAGCCTGTAAACACTATGTTTCTTCACAAAAAAATGAATCAAATTTTCAAGTTGGTTAATGTAGTACTTAAATTTGGATTATATTGCATTGTGTTAATTTTTAACTGCCATGACACTGCCTGTTACTAGTACTAGCAGGTTCTAATCTGGTGGCATTACCTCTGTAGACCATCATACATAAAGATGTTTTACGATAACTAGTTCCTTACTTCAACAATAACTAAGGAAAGCTACTGATTCAGGAATAACTTTAAATTAAGGAGCAAAGACATGTATAACCTTGCTGATATAAAAGTTAATTCTTTAGCAAAAGTATTCCATATATTTGTACAATTTTCTTTTAGACTGTTTTAGATTGAGTACTTTGCCTCCTTTTACCAACAACTATTTTATTTATTAGCTTCATACTAAAACTCTAATTATCTACTCTAAGATCACAGCTTATCAGTAACTGCCGTGAGAAGCACTTTAGCCTGTTGTGCACTTAGTCACTGCATACTAACCTTGTTCTCTAGTGTCTGCTGTTGGACGTTGTTCTTCTGCTAATTGTCTGCTGTTGGACGTTGCTCTCCTGCTAATTGTCTGCTGCTGGATGTTGCTCTCCTGCTAATTGTCTGCTGCTGGATATTGCTCTCCTGCTAATTGTCTGCTGCTGGATATTGCTCTCCTGCTAATTGTCTCCTGTTGGACGTTGCTTTCCTGCTAATTGTCTGCTGTTAGACGATGCTCTCCTGCTAACTGTCTGCTGCTGGACGTTGCTCTCCTGCTAATTGTCTGCTGTTGGACGTTGCTCTCCTACTAATTGTCTGCTGTGGACGTTGCTCTCCTGCTAATTGTCTGCTGTTGGACGTTGCTCTCCTGCTAATTGTCTGCTGCTAGATGTTGCTCTCCTGCTAATTGTCTGCTGTTAGACATTGCTCTCCTGCTAATTGTCTGTGCTGGACGTTGCTTTCCTGATAATTGTCTGACACACCTCCTCTCACTCTCCTCTCTTTATCCTGATATACCTTCTACTACCTTTTCTTGATGTACATCTAATTTTGGTTTCTAAGGCCAAATACACAACAAAATGGTGCTGTTAAATAATAACCATAATGAGTAACAGGGTGACGTGTAAGGACACATCTATCACCTCCTGCTTCACTCCTTGATAATGAATTGATACCTGTGAGTGGTGTCCTCTTGGGTAATTCACTGAAGGGATGGTCTATACATTGATTATTTTTAATTATACCATGACCCCCCATTAATATTCCAAAATGTGCATGCTGATTGGCCAGCGTGCACGTTGTAAATCGACTTATACTAATGAAAAAAGGTCCGGTCGCCCGGACTTTTTCCATTAGTATAAGTCTCTTTTAAAACACTGTATCGCTATGTTAAAAGAGTTTAACAAAGCGAGACAGGTTTAAAAAAAGCAACGGAGATCTCCGTTGCTTTTTTTAAAGCTGTCTCGCTATGTTAAACTCCTTTAACATAGCGACACAGTGTGTAAAAAGCAACGGAGATCTTGCTTTCTCCGTTGCTTTTTTTTAAACCTGTATACACCTATATACCTATATACACACACATATAGATATAGATAGATACAGATGTTATTTATATATATATATATATATATATATATATATATATATATATATATATATATAGATCCCATTTGATTCAGCAAATTTAGGTTTCATCAAAACGTAAATTCGCAACCTCACTTACGTGAAAGTGCATTTTTTCGAAAATGCACTTTAGTGTAAAAACAGAAATAAAAAAAAAAAAAACAGAAAAGTAATAAAAACATGCAGTTTGCATGTAACATTAGTTGTACATCAGCGTTTAGTGTTGATGTACAACTAAGCAAACTATTGCTGAGATCGTGGTACAGTTGGAATAAGGAAATATTCCCTTTTCCCCATTGTAGTGCGATCTCAGATTGAGAATATTAAAGTAGGAGGTTGTGGAGGTTGCCCCCCACCCCCTGCATAATTGTGTTTAGTGTGTTTTTTTTTTTATTTAGGTTTAATTTTTGTTTTTCGCTGGATCAAGCGTAGATCCATATATATATTTCCATGAAAGACCATCATTACAGACCACATGCCATATATACATATATATATATATATATATATATATATATATATATATATATATATATATATATATATATATATATATATATATAGATAGATAGATATACTGGATATATATATATATATATATATATATATATATATATATATATATATAGTAACACTTGTATTTTGAAGTTTAGGGCATCATTAATTATATATGAATGATATATGATCTAATCAAAATGAAGAGCAACAGTGTAGCACTGAAACTCTACAGTGAAACCCAGTAGACATTTATGACATAGGTATAAATACAAAAAAAGTGGGCATTTTCATAATCGTCAGGCCCCTGGGAATAATGTTGTGAAAGAGGCATGCTCTATGTGTAGCCTCTGCCACTGCAATTGTTTTAGTTTGTATAAATCATTCTATAGGGCTTTCAACTCCTCCAAAAATGGTAATTTGAGAGAAGGAAACAGTGACTGTTGAGTGCTTATATTTGTTTTTATGTTTGTAATTCTCTTTTATTAAAAGAGTGTTTTTACAACCTTGTCTTTGAATTCCAAAGACATGCATCTGGAGCATTTCTCCCCGGGCCTCCGCTGAAAACAGGCTCTGTGGAACCTAGTCGGACTTTCCCAGTCAACAAATGTTAAATAAAATAATAAATAAAGTACCTTCCTTTTAGCTATTTCGTTTTAAAACTTGTTTTGGAAGGTGTTCCAGCATCAGCCCATAGACGGTTTCTTTGAATATTTACTTTTGTGCTCCTGTTACCTCCTTGGGGAACTTTGACTGAAGGTTTTAGTGAAGTTGTTAAATTGGATTATGTACCAACCAGTGCAGGAAGGAGAAAGACAGAATGTGATCGATTACTTAGGCTGATACGTCTGGATAATAATCCCTTGCTTATGAGCTGCCACATATCAACAGGGACAGTGTTGAACTCATTGCCTCAAGAGAAGTTACCATCTTTGGAGGAGTTGAAACCCCTAGAGAATAATTTATACAAACTAAAATGATTGTAGTGGCAGAGGGTACACATGGAGGTGTGCCTCTTTCACCACGTTATTCCAGGTTGCCTGGGGATTATGAAAATGTCCACTTATGGTGAGACATACACAGAACTGCTATCTAAGTGGCAGCAGTTAAATCTTGAGCACAGTTTCAACTATATGCACCTTTTGGTTGAGCTCTTTAGTCCAACGGAGAAAGAACTCTCGGGTGCAACTGAGAAAAGAAAACAGCGACTGTTAGTGCTAACATTTGTTTTTATGTTTGTAATTTTGTTTTATTAAAAGAGTGTTTTTACAGCCTTGTCTGTAGAGTGCCATCCTTTTAGCTATTTCATATTTTTAAACTGCAGATAGACTCTTCTGTGAGCAGTGTCAGTAAACATGTATACATATTAGAAGTACTCGAATCTAAAAGGACAATACTAGTAAATTTAAGAAAATGTATATTCCAAAGAGATCATAAGTCTTCTGGACACTCTGATGTTTTAGTAAAATCCATATTGTTAATAACTTGCACAGTCCACGTTAGACTTGCATGGACCAAAGGCTAATTCTGAGTCTTCAGTAAAATATGTTGCTTTGCCTACACACAAGAAAAAACAAAACTTCACCATCTAAATTGGTCAAGATGCCTAGAAAAGTCATACAGCTAAGTATTGCACAGTTAGAGAGCAGTCCCATGCCTGTCTGAAACTGTTAATGCTTGTCACCAAATTATAATTGTGCTTAAAGGAATGCCCATGAGATATGAACCACTGAAATGTGAAAATGCTGATTTCTTTATGTACTAGAAGTACACAATCAGCTTTGTGTCACTGCACTATTATCAAGCTTGTCAAATGTAATAATGTGGAAGAGGGAAAAGAAATGCAGATTGTTGTATTCAAGCATGATTATATCAGTTAAACTGCAAGATGTTTGTAAGTTCAAAACAACTAATAAACAGAAATTTGAAATGATATTTGCACATGGATACAAAAGACAATATCCTATAATATAAGGAAATATACAAACCCTGTCAGAAAGTGTTACACCCTGTTGCTCTAGTGCCTAACTTAATACGTGGGCTAGTATTCATAGTCATTCATGCAAAAGCAGTTAGGCTTGGTTTACTGTCAAATTTGCAATGAACAAAACAAAAAACATGCAATACAGTGAAAAACATAACTGAACACAGAACAAGTCAGTATGTCGAATCACATGCCGATTATTTGATTCGGCATTATTCAACATACCGTTTACCTCACCCCTGTCAGAACACTGACTGCAGTTCTGGTCATGAGCGGCATGAACATGCTGCACAACACTAAACTTTGCAGGGGGGATGCTTTTCACCATTTGTAATTCATAGTCAAATTTTCCCGCTTTTCTGCATTGGTCATAAACAAAGTATACAAAGGTAAGCATTACCAAATCTATCAGAGTTACAACCTACAAAAAAAGCTGTCAGTTGCTGAGAGCTTTACTATTTCAAGGTCTGAGTCACTTGTCTTGGCTGGGCCAAAATCTCTTGTGCCCAGTGGAGCTCACCAGCCAATTAGGTAAAAATATGAACAAAGGATTACTCAATATAACGCTGATAATCATGAAATCCTTGATAGATTCAGAGGGGATAGGGACATTATAAGGACCTTAGTGGACATGTTTGACCCACATAGGGGCACTGAAGGAATGCGTGAACTTTTTTCCTCTATCTCTCTCACTGTCTCTTTTTTTCACATGCATTTGGGTATCCATGCCTCATGTCTCTAGTGAGAAATCTAAGTGGAGCTGCAGAGGAAACATGTAACATATTCCTGTACAGATCTGTATTGTCACTGAGAGGGTCTTTGGGCTCCTGAAGAGCCATTTCATGTGTCTGGATGACTCTGGGGGTCCCCTTCAGTATGACCCAGCTACTGCTTGCAGTATGTTTACTGCATGTTGCATTCTGCATAACATGATTATGCACTGTTTTGGCAGTGAAGTCACCCATGCTGTCACTGCAGCTCCCAGTTGTAGCTCCACTATGGCTAATGATGACCAGCCAGCAACAGCAGTAAGGGACCTCATGCAGCAAGCTCATCCATGGCATGCAGCTGTGCAGTGGCATCTAATCTAGAACTTTTGACCATGATATTCATGCTACTGTTTCCTTTCTTGTAAAAAACACAGAGTATAATTGATGCATGCAGTAATATCTGTGGGCTATGCTGTGTGGTGCATGGTCTGCTAGCACTGTTAATCTGACATTCTCTCTCATTTTAGATTTTTTTTTATTAATTGTTTGAATAATACTCATGTAGTTGACATGACTGAGTGCTCACTGATTCCTTTTCAGTGAAGTCGAAAGGCATCAAATGGAAAATAATTCACATTTTTGTCTGCTTTAATGATTACTTAAGTATACAAAATAAGGAATACTGATAACATTGAAATACTTAATGAGGTAACACATTGCAAATGTAGATGTAGATGCAGCTCCCAAATGTTTTATTCCATGCATGGGTCCCCTCAAATTATCTATGATATGACACCAGTTATTCTCATTAGGGGTCATATATAATTATTGACTATGAGATGGGTAAGGTCAATCTATAACTAAATGGGATAGGTTATTTCAAGCACAAAAAGGGAAAGTGGTTAGGCTTAAAATGGCCCACAGTGGTAGCTAGCCTCATACTTACCTAGGAACCTATTAATCTATGAACCTATATCATGTTTTCATTTATATATGCCATTTCTTCTTACTCTATTCTGTTGTACTGCACATCAGATTCATTTTATAGTGTTATACACAATAAATTCTAATTTCAGAAACTGTCATCATTTGGGCATTGGGGAGGGTGTAGTGACAGCAGTGTAAGTTTACATGGCAGGGTACTTATTTTAATATGTCATTTGCTTATGATATATTTTGCCTTAAAATGTTTGTTCATTACTATTTTGATGTTTAAGGTGACTGCCACCTGTATAAATGGTAATCAATGCAGCACTGTTTTTGTCAAATGTTTAATTATGGTGTACCTACCAGTTTTACAAGGGTGAATGCAGACATATGCAACATACTTCCCCCAAACTCCTATTTCAGCTAAACAGAAAACTGTGTCAATGAAGCTAGTTTGCAGTACTTCAAGATCAAATCTGTCAAGCACATCTCCTATTGAAAGGCCAGGTGATGGTGCAACTGATTTGGAGAAAGGGCTACCATGAAAACTGTAAGATGACTTAGTCTTAGAGTCTGATGTCATCACCTACTTGATGCAGGTGATCCTGCTGTCACTGACCTGACATTGCTGCATGACCTTGATCATGAACCTGAACATAAGGTTCTACTAGGTGTAGATGACTGTTGACATGGCTGTGTGAATGTGTTGTGATTGTTCACTTTGACTACTGACATTACTGAATTGAGAAACAATTATAGTATCGTGTGATCTCCCCAAATATGTCCTGACAATACCCCATCCTCTGTTGTTTACAAAACTGACTCCAGCTCGACTCTGGTATGTCCTAACTAGTGTACAAATGAAGGCAGCCACTGATGTTTGGTGTGCCTCCATACTACGCAACAATGTGACCACAGCATTATTCCTGCTCTCTGCCATTTCAAAGTAGTGCTGGAAATCATCACGCATACTCTGGAGGACTATGACCATTTCCAGCTCACTCCCTGTGACACTGCTCTGAGCCATAACAATGTCACGTCACATTTCCAGTTGGGCAGACAATGCTTTATATGTTTCCTTGTGTAACTGTAAGAAATTCCTGCACCTGGCTCCCATTTGTAAAGGTGTCACTGTGGACACAGTGGCCATTGAATGTCTATCATCCTCAAAGGGTTTTTTTAGGTTTGGAGATACTGGTGCAGAGGTGCAGGGGTGTTCCTCTGGTAAAAATGTGAATGCTTTGTCAAGTTGTGCTTGACTTTGAATTGTACTGTCACTTTCTGCAGAGTTACTAACATATTGTGGGGTGAGAGAACTGCCATTAAACTTGGGGACTGCCTGACACTTCCCTCAGGCTTCCTCATAAATATAACAATGTTATCAACAGCAGCAGCAACACCCATTCTGCTGCTAACATACAAATTCATCGGTATAGATGAACTGTTTGTTTCTGATGTTGACTCTGTAAAAAATTATTACAAAACATGAATAAAAATAATAATGCAACATACAGTACTGTATGCTTGCAAGGGGTGAGTGGAACACGTACCATGCACACTGCCTTCATTTTCATTATTTGCTAATGTACAAAGCTCACCTAATAGTAATGAATTGTGACATATTTAATTAAATTATTCCTTGTCAGGATTCTACTATGTCTATATAACTCTGTGTTTTTAAACCAACCATCATGAGCTGCTGCTGCTGCAGACACTGGTTAGATGGAGCAGTGTCCACACCCCCTCTAATTATTCCGGTGGCACCATCTTCTGAATCATAGTCATCCCCACAGTTGAACAGAAGGTATTCATCATCCAGCATTAACTGAATAAAAATTGGAGCCCCCCCCCTCAGTGGTAAAGGAAATTGCATTTTGCCTGGGCTTGATTCTAGCATGTGCTACCATATCATTCGCCCTTTTCTTGCACTGTGCCATTGCTTGGTTTCTGCCTCCAAATGTATTGAATTCAACAACTATTTGACTCCAGACCTTATTTCTCTTGGTTTGTCTAGGCCCCCCTTTACCAAAAATACATTTCCCATATGTCCTAAGTGCTGCCGTGAAGAAACAATTTTCCTCATGGCTGAAATTATCCTTTCTGTGCATTGATACCTTATTGTCTATCAGTACTACATGTAAAAAAAGGGCTACAATCAGAAAGTATAACAGGAATGTTTGAATTTAATCACCTCTCAAAGTACAAACCACTGGCCAGCTATTCCTGCCACCGACAGTAACTGCTACTTAACACAAATAAAAATGACTACCTAATAGAAATCTCAGCATATCCATGCAAAGTGTAATATATGTTAACTACAGTTCATTCAATCACTTTTGTCAACAAGTCATACTTGCCCTATCCTCTGCCATTGTCATTTTTCCCCTCACTACCAAAACATCAGATTCATCACACATGCCTGTCCATGTCCTTAGCACAGTAAAATCTCTGTAGTAAATTACTGCATTTATACCCACATATGCACAAACAATAAAGTAAACTTCTGTATTGATAATTTTCTGTAATCACTAATCCATTCCACAGCTCATGTCAAGAAATGCAGCTTCAAAATGACAGAAATTTACCAGTTAGTTAATGTTATCATAACATTCACAACATACATCTAAGTTCATTGCAAGTAAGCCTTACAGCAATATTGAAATAATTTAAGTGTATCTTATAAAATAATAATCATATTTAAAAATGTTCCTTAGTTTAGTATGTCTAAGGCATCCTAATACATTTGCCACCTGTCTCAGCTATCCCCAAATTAATATGGCGATGCTCAAGTTAATGGTGAAAATTCAGACCTTTCACACTTGTTATATGCAAATTAGGTTAATTGATATGCATCTCTATGAATCATTGTAATACACAAATGTGTCCCAAGATATATTGGCAAATTTCAGCATTTTGACAATTGTGAATGTGCAACTAATCTTAAATTAACTTATTTCAAAAAGACATTGATGCACTGCGGACATTTCTAATGTCCGCAGCATTCTGGAGCTATCCCAAGCTTTCCACTGGAATGTGCGAATGGCCATGGACTAGCCAAAGTAAGAATGTAGATAAAAAAAACAAAACAAAATAGAGTAATGTGAATGTCAGGTTTGCAGCAATCTGAAGCTTAATCCCTGTCCGCCATTATTGTGTGTCATACCCTAACAACTCAAATCATAAAAAATATAAAGGTAAAAAATCACATACATATTGACATTTATTAACCACTCCCCCCAAAAATACCATTTTCTTCTGTTGTTAGGGTACAAAAAAATAACTTTTACCGATAAGCATTATCAATGCAACTTTTTAACCATATATTTACATTTTTTATGACGCACATAGGAAAAGCAAAATGTTTTCCTTTAAGAAAAATAAGTATGTGACAAAGCATTTTTGCTTACTCCACACTTGCCAGTAATATCGATACCTGATGTAATGACGATGCTAGTAAAAAGGGTTTGGTTAAGTTGATGTCGCACCTTAAACAGAGTGGTTCTAACTCTGCTTAAGACATCCTTCACCATACTTTCATCATTCTTTTTATGGCTCTTTGAAAGATGATAAAACTCCTATGAAGACATGAGGACATACTCCTAGCTGGTCTGATAAAGAGACGCACATGCTTCACCTTTTGCATAATTTGTACTTTGAGGGGTGTACCTGGAAATAGATCAATATCTGGCAGGAGTTGGTGCCAGGTATAACCTGCTCAGGCCAGTAGTGCTGTCACAGGTACGAAGACTTGCAGAAGTGTATGGCTGACAGCTGGCAGAGTGGGTAGACTAGGTTGCAGCGAAAAGGCCAGAATTTTATAGTAAGGAAAATAATTGGTTTTCTTAACTTAGTCATATTAAAAAGTTAATAAGTTTGCATAAATACAGGTATTTGCAGTGACAGATCTGTGTACCTGAAAATACTACTTTTACTGCTATTATGAAGCACACTGGAAATCATGAGCATGTTTGTAATCATACATGCATCTTTTCAACAAACAGAAATATTAGTAAGGTGTTAGTTTATAATTATAACTAGAAATGTCACATAAGTGTATTAAAATAATCTGTATATGTAACTCTGTAAATCATGTATTAGGTTACAGGTACTAGTAATGGTGATTGAATTTATAAAGTTATGAAATAAAAAATGCAATTACACATTTATAATTGATTACCATTGCAAGAAAAGAGTTATGGCAGTTATATTAGATGGAGACAGTTTTGTGTAAGCAATAGAAATATAAGTTGATTAACACAGTTGATTGTTCAAAAGTATTTCTGATTACATGTGCAACACAGCTGAAATCTCACACACCACACCCTAGTTATACTGCAGGTTGAGGGAGGGTCTGCTCTGCCAAGTGAATGAACAGCACAAACCTTTCTGAGAACACTCTATTTTAATTCAAAGTTATCTCTTAAATCAGACACATTTCTGTAGAACAGGAAATGCACACTTCCACAAAATGCTACATTTCTGTATTTATAAATTAGTTATAGCAGAACACAGTGTTAAATGTATTTTGAAAACAGCATTCCAGATACATTTCATATTTATTATTTTCCTCTTGAATGAAAGGGAATATTAGCACAGTGTTGTACTAATTCATACAGCTATGCAGATGCAAGAGAAAATAAAAACAGACAGGAATAAAGATTAATTTATGTTTATATGTAGAAGAAATTCAAATACAGGTAAAGAAGATTTGCCTTCTCTCTTAATCATAGCTGAAGAAGAAATTAGATATAATAATCAGCAGCAACATAAAAGAATAGAGAGATTGTTGAACTCTTCTGGTAAGCATAACAATCGTCCAAGAAAATATGTCTGTCTTACTAGTTCACATACCTCTTGACCCCTTAGCACAAGAAATCTGGACAAAGCCAAAAATAATGGGGGACAAAGGCTGAAAGATAGGGGCAAATTTAAAATATTGCTTGTATAAACTTACGTTTATAGAATAAAAGTTTTATGTTGATATGCATTTTATGAAGGATATAAAGTCTGAAACTCAAACCTCTGTCATTATTTAGTGAGTTCAATCCTTGCTGATTTGCCAGAAAACCACATTTTTTGTGGAACAGACCAACAATATATGGCAAAAAAAGTGGACATTCTGCAAAAAATATGAACAGTTCAGAGGTATGCTAGTTCATAGTATGTATAAAAAGCTTACAATACACAATATAAATCATACTAATGTAAAAACAAGTGAAAGAAGCATTGCTTTTACAACTGTTTTCCGTATTACTCACAAGGAAAATATTGTTGTAGTTTTGCATATGGAAAAGCAACTGAAAACTTTACAGTTCAAGCTAATATTTTTTAGCCTGATTACCTGCAGTAACTACAAAGTATTTTAGTACTATATTCAATGTACTGCAAGCACATAAATTGAGAGAAACACACCCCTTCAAGAAGTCAAAGGCCTTTGCCATTTGAATTCATCATAAGTATCCATAATCACTACTCATTATCATTCTTCTCAAGTACAAAAGCACATCCCAAATCACTACCCCCATTGCATGGATAAGCACTTCCCATACACAAGGTTTACTTCAATAAAGACTTTTATGCAGCATTTCAATAGTGTATGAAATGGCATGTAAACAATGCCATATACATTTAGTGTACTTTTCCTATTTTGTCTCTACCCATCTCTTTTTTCCTCTGTTTTTCTTATTTTGCTTATGCATTGCATTCTTTTTTTTGTTTTGCTTCTCTACCATTATTTTCCTTTTTTTTACAGGTTCATATCCCTCAGGAGCCGACTGGTCACTTACTTCCAAGGCTAGAGACAGATCTACCTCTGCCTATCTGAGATGTTCTCACAGGGTCAGAGAAGTGGCACCAGTCCTTCAGGCACTCCAGCATACGGCAGCCTGGCAAGCCTCAAAGAAAGGGGGCTTTGAAGCTTGGTTGTGGATGCACTGGTTGAGGCAGTAGACAGGAGAATTCATCTAGTTGAAGCCTCTCTTCAGCATGTAGAAGACACCCTCTCCCAGATGGTGTCAACCACTGCATCATTAAAGACCCCCCTCAACTCTGGGGTCCTCCACTGCAACACCATCTGGCAGTGAATTTGTTTGAGGATCTGTGGACTGGGATTCCAGCTGGCACTTCCTCAGCCCTTCTTCCCTTACTTTTCTCCATTACTCTCTTCCTTATTTCCCACCCACTTTACCCTCTCATTAAAAAAATTGAAAAAATAGGGGGTTCTATCCCTCGACAAAAACACAGTGCCTATCCTCTCCCACTTCCTTGAGCACATAGGTTCATAGGTGTGTACTAGGCTAATGGCTCTGGAGCCTTTACAAGCCTAACCCAAAAAAATATCCCAGGCCATGCCACCTGATGTTAGTTCACAGTGCCCCTATCCAGTAGGCCAACTGGAGTGATCCCTGGGTTAAACTTTCTGTTACCCATCCGCTCGTCAAGATTTCTCTGAAGAGGGCTGGCGAGGTGCTGTGCTTGACATGAATGGGAAGCTTATTTCGGAGTAAGGGCAGTTTTTGGGAGATGAACCTGTCCCTCCAGCATGTTCTGTTAATTGTGGTAATGTGGTTGTGATCTCTGGAGCATGTGGCGTGGTGGTGGGGGGATTTATTTAGGTGTAGCATTTCAAATAGGGCTGGGTCTGACATATCCTATTGATGTTTCCCTTTTGTGTTCCCCTCTTTGTATCCCCTTTTTCACTCTTTCCTATCACCCCCTTTCTATTCTTTAATGAAATCATCAGGGTGTCCAAAAAAGGATACCATTACATAAAAAATTATAGACCCCTTTTCTTTTTAAAGAAAATCCCTCAAGTGCTGCACAGTCTGCAGCTTTCCCATAATGCTTTGAGCATAACTGGGCTCAACTGCATTGGCCTGTGATATGGGATAAAAAAGTAACCCCAACATTCACAATTTTGCAAAGTAATTCACAAGTTCATAATGCTGAACTTTATACAGCATACTGTTTTGAGATACATGAGCCTGTTCTCAAAAAAATACTTAACTTTTCCATATTCATGGCAAATGCCTTTGTCTGACCTTTTCTGCATATCCATGTAGTGCCTCCATTCACAGATAACTGTAACTCATTTGTGAAGACCCAGACTATGAATACCAGCCATAGCATTATAGGAAGTTACTAGGCTAATGGCCCTAGGGCTCTTACAAGCCTAGCCAAGTTCTACCCTTATTTCCACAATCAGCACCTATTGCCCCTGTCCAAGAGGGACACAGGTGAAACCCCCATGGTGAACTTATGGTTACCCATCCAATCGTCCAGATTGAATTTGAAGAGGGCCAATGAGGTGCTCTGTTTGACATGAAGTGGGAGTCCGTTCCAAAGGCATGGTAATCCCTGGGAGACAAATCTGTCCCTCAAGCAGGTTCTGTGATAACTGGCCAATAATCTTCCGAGGTTAAAGAGCTATGTAAGTTATGGGGAAAAGTTAAACTACGTATTCTGTCGGAAATACATAACCCTGGTAAAAAAAAGAATATAGAACTAGAAGACTCAAGGGCAGCTAAGATTTGACTCAAGGTGGGAGATTTAGATAAATATGAGTATTATCAAAAGGTTCCAGTTGTTAAAACAATTAAAGAAGTCATTGTAGAGACTAAGTATGTGAGTTTTCCCAAAAGATGCCAGATGTCAAAGAATTAACAGACGTCAGTGATGAAACTGACATAGATGGACCCATACTCAAGAATACATTATTAGAAGCAGGTATAGAAACTGAGGAGAAAACAGGTAACTCGTATACTGAAGAAAATGGCAAAAGGGAATCTTAACAGAGTTCTAAGGATTTCCATCTTACACTAAAGCAAATTGACAATTAGAAACAGAAGTAGGACTCTAAGAGTAAATAAATAATAAAAAAACACTGGATAAGAGAAAGGGAAGCCCAGTGGAAGACAAATAGTTTTAGAGTTGCCTTTTTTAGAAGGTGAACTAGATGAATAGTAAATTGTTTACCTTTATTTGTACAGAAAGGGGCTAAAGCCTGAACTTCATATCAGAAAACTGATGAAAGTAATATTGACTTGACTGACTTATAGAAAACCATGTAGCTTTTGAGTAGGCTCAATGGAAAGTCAATACCCTAAGTACAGCTACAGAAAACATAGAGAGAGTAGATGGGGACCAAAGGAATAGAACAGCCCAAACATGTACATCTACTTGCGCTAAAAAACCACCTGCTCTACAAGGTAACCAAAGAGAGAGAGAGAGAGACAACAGATACTAGCAATTTGTCAGTTCCAGAAGCTTTTGGAGTACTTGTAATGAAGTTGGCACCTAGTCACATTTTGGGTGATTATCCAGGAATGGCTACAACAAAAGCTATAATTTTAGCTAGATTTTACTGGCCTGGCATTATGATGGACATAGAAAACTTGTGTGCAGCTTGCTCAGATGTCAAAGGACAGCACCAATGTGAGGACTCAAGAATCCCTTGATACCCTTACCCATCTGAATGCACAACCAATGGATGACGGAGATCCAACTGTAAAATCAGGTAAGTGCCATCAGTGTATTCTACCTATTACTGATTATGCAACAAAATTTCCTGAGGCAAAATGCAAAGACCATAGCAAAATAACTACTACTACTTTTCACTGGGATAGGAATTCCATGAGAAATTTTCACAGATGAAGGTGTGCCATTTGTGTTTAAAGTAATTCAAGAATTCTGAAACTTTTAAATGTAAAACAGCTAAGAACATCTGTATACCACCCTCAAACAGATATGATAGTCGAGCACTTTAATAAAACTTTAAAATCTATGTTATGGCAGGCTATAGAAGTGGCTGGGAGAACAGGGATGGACTACTTCCACTGTCATCCATTTGGTTTAAGAGAAGTACCCCAAGCCTCAAATGGTTTCACACTGAGCTGCTGAATAGTGGACACCCCTGAAAGTTGCTAGATATATAAAAATAAACATGGTAGGGGAAAATATCCTGTCTAAAAGCAAGATAGTCTGTCCTGCAGTTCTGAAAAATGTTCTAAGAACTATATCTATAGTAAGAAAGCATATGTAGAGAGTACAATAAAGCACAGCAGCAAGCATATAACAAAAATGATCACTTAAGATAATTCAGACCAGGAGGTCAAGTAATTGTCTTAGTACATATCTCTGAAAAAGTTCTTTGCAAAGTTCTAAGGAGCTTTTGAAACTGTAGAAAATGTTAAGTGAATTATAAAATGAGACAACCAAGGAAAAAAAAATAAACAGTTATACCACATAAATGTTCTAAAATCTCTGAGTTAAACTGTAGCTTCTGTAGTAAGTCTGATTTGCATGAGAGGTTAAGATCTCCCCTTCTACAGCATGTCCTGAAATTAAAAAATAGACTTATCCATGCCTCAAAAGCAAGAAGTAAAAGAATATGTTCTACACAATAAGGACATATTCTTAGAGAAGCCTGACAGAAACAGGTTAAGCCAGCACAATATAGAAACTCTGCCTAGTGAAAAATTCCATTTGAAACCATACCACATACTAAAATCCCGATGCCAAGAAGTCAGAGAAAATGTACCGAAAATGCTTAAACTTGGGGACATGGAAGAACCTTAAAGAGAGTGGAACAACCCTATTGTACTAGTTTTCAAGCCTGATGGGGCTATAATGTTTTGCAATAACTTTAGAAAATAAAATAGGATTTCTAAATGTGATTCATATCCCATTTCTGAGTGGATGGACTGATAGAAATATTTGATAATGTTAGAACATAAGGGAAAGGATATATTTTACACACCTGATGGACTCTTCCATTACAGAGGCTTACCCTCTGGTCTCCTCAGAACACCCACAACAGTTAAGAGACTGATAACAAGATTCTGAGATTTCTGCCAGATATGCATCAGCATATCTTGGTGATATATTATTCTCTGAAGACTGGGAAAGTTATCTTCCTATGTACAAACTATACTGAAGTTCCTGTGTCAAGATGAACAGACAACTTAGCTAAATGCAATTTTTTTATGGCGTATGTGCTATTTGGACTATATAATAGGCAGAGGGGTGTTCTCCCTAACATTGCTAGCATCATTTGCTCCCTGACAGACTTAACCAAAGGTAAAGTGCTTTTGAAAGATAAATGGATAGATGAAAGCTGAAGATGTCTTTAGGAACTGAAAAGCTGGCTGTGTTCAATGCCTATATTGATAGCATCTGACTTCTGCAAAAAGATCCTGGTACATACTGATGCCTCCAACAAGAATATTAATGCAATGTTGTCCCAGATGGCAATAGATGAAGAAAATCAAGTATGTTACACCACATGGAAGCTAAGCAACATTAAGAGGCATTATATGGCAATAGAAAGAGTGTCAAGTGATCAAATGGGCCCTGAGCTCCCTCAAATACTAATTCTAATCTGTTCTGTTGGGTATTAACCCTTTAGCCATACAAGTGTAGAAATGGACATCATCTATGCTGCAGCCATTTTGATGCAAAAGGGCTGTCTCTGGTATACATACCATCCACTAATGTCTTTGCACTAGGTCATTAATGGATGGTGATGGTTGTTAAGGCTAGTAAATTTATACCGTTAAGGTCAAGACAGAGCAGGCAGGCAACCCTGAACATGGTACAGGTGCCTTTTGGAAAATGTAGTGGAAATAAAAACAAATAGATACTCCTGATTTCTGGGATGAGCAGGTATTGTGTGAATAGAGGAATCAGGTTGGAAACTGTATCTGCAGTATGAAGTTTTGAAGATATTCTTTAAGCCTGAAAAGGAAATGGAACTGCCCTGTGGAACTTATCCAAGTGTGTGTGTGTATGTGTGTAGTTTAAAACCTATTAAATGACTAAGGTATGGTTTGCTTTAGAAATCCTCCAGGAAGAAGTTTGTCAAGAATACACTGTACTTTCTAAAAACGCTATAGAGTGGGACTTTATTTTCCAATTACCCTGTTTGCTACAAGGAAGCAATTAGTTTCTGTTGCTCAATGCAAATAAACCAATTATACTTTCTGAGAAAGCTATTTCAGAGATGCTTATTACTATCAGTACTATTACATGCTATACAAGGGAAAAAGAGCAGGTTACAAGTAGGGTCCCTTACAATTTGATCTCAATCAATTAGGACTGCTGCAAAATGTTAAGTCCTGGCAAGTGGAGCTTCTGAAGCATAAGTTCAGGAATGGGATAGTCAGATTTCTAAACTGTCAGAAAAAAGGGAGTGCTACACCATAGACGTAAAAACAACTAAGAACTTTAATAACAAAACAAAAAACAGGATAAGCGCTTTTGGCGTGTGCCTTATTCAGATCCTGCTGGCAGATGCTAAAATCAACCTATTTAAAAGCATCCTAGCAAACCAATTAAGCAATAATTAGAACAATTAAGCAAGCAATTCAGTCACAATTGTTTGCTAGGATGCTTTAAAAGTTCTTAGTTGTTTTTACGTCTATGGTGTAGCACTCCCTTTTTTCTGACTCTTATTCTGTGGTTTTGTAGTGTTCTTCAGTGGTGTTTTTTTGATTTTGCTACAGATTTCCAAACTGATCACAAATTCATAAAACTGCAGTATCAATAAATAGTAAGAAGACACCAGGATAAGGATGTGACAAGAGGAATGTTGGCCTGATGTTAACATCTGTTTTCTTTTGCAGGTGTTATAAACAATCTTAAGTAAAACAATGCTACTGAAAGCATGGCTACTTGGCCTTTCATAAATTTCTCAGACAAGAAGGGAATTTATCAGAAAGCTCTTTAGGTATGAATGGTTTACATGAGATGTCTGTACTGGTGTAGTGGTTTGAAATGTTCAACAATCAAATACTACAGTTGCTTTATGGTTTCTTGTATAGTACCATGAATTTATAAGTGAAATCTAGCTGGTGCACATTGTGAAGACAAGCATTCTACTTGAAGTTTATCTAGTTTTTGAGGTACTCCCCAATTCTTCATCTCAAAAGTTTACAAGATTTCTTCCACATATTTCTTTACCACTGAGCCATAAACACTGGTTTTAGCACTGCTAATGTTTCTACTAAAATATTAGATTCACATTAAAGTACTACATTTCTAATTAAAGCTGTTAAATAATTTTAAAACAGACTTTATGTTGAACGTTCAATATTTTCAGTGCTTTTGGGACTTCCATGATGGCTGTACACTGATCATCAGCAGCTTAATTTCAGCTCCCACAGCATGAAAGCAGAAGGTTAGAAATAGCAGCCAATTAAATTGTAATTTTTTGGTAAAACTCAGTCACTGGCTAGTAAGCACACTGCCTTTATGCTGGCAAACAAACTTTAGAAAACCAGAAAGAAAATCAACCAGAAAAGGTGAAGAGAAAACACTGGCTGTGAAGAATACAGCAGCTGCTCAGCAAAAAACAGTTTACACTTTTGTACAAGTGATGCCTTCTAATAATTTAAAGGAAAAAAATAAATCAAATGTACTCAGAGGTGATTAAAATGAATGAAACACTTAATGAATATATCAACTCAAACAACAAGTGGCTGGACAAAATATAAGAAGCTTTAAGTAACTATTCAGATGAACTGATAAAACTGCAGAAATCAGAGGTTTAAATGAAGAAAAGGCTGGCTGAGTATGAGGTTTTTCAGGAAGAGCTGTTTCAAATAATTGTAGAGTTAGAAGACAGCACAAAGAAAAAAACTGATATTTCCTGCTGTAACAGAGAAATTGGAAAGAGCAAACTGTATTAATTTTATGAAAGTACAACTAAACATTTAGACTGGTATTACACAGCAGGATTTGTTACTTAAAAGGGCACGTTGACTGTTTGCTCTAAACCTAGCTATGATAAAGCAACCAAGCCCTATAACAGTAAAGATGCAATCATACCAACAGAAAGAGCTGATCCTAACAAAACTGTGACAGAAAGGAAAGGTATTAAAAACTGAAGACAACAGAATGTTTGTGTAAAATGATTATTCACGGTACACCTAGCAGAATAGAAGCAAATTTATCCCAGCACTCGGGGACTGTTAAGAGGCAGGTATAATGTTCAAGCTGCTTTATATGTCTTCAGAATAGTTTTCTTTGGAGGATCAAACAAATTTTTGGATGCAGAATAAGCTATGAATGAAAATGTTTAGCCAACAAAAAGTGAGCAAGCTAACTAAAGGGAATGCTGACTCTCAATCTTCTGACAATAGAGGTCAGAGAGAAACTTTGTCAGTGAAACATTTTCTAATGTTCTAAAGAAAAATGCTTGAGAGAAAGGAAAAAGGATGAGTTGACTAGAAGAATCAGAAGTACCTTTGACTTGAACCAGAGTGTGGTATTGGGAGATGGAGATGAACAGGATGAAGACCAGCAACACTGAAATTAGTGGATAAATGGGACATTATAAAACACCAGTCACATTTTTGAAATGTGACTTTACAAGAAAAAGTGTCTGAGAAACATTGGACTTTTGTTGACTTTGTTAAACTTGTTGGTGGACTGTAAAGCATATATTCCACTTTATATCATTAATATTTAGGAGACCAAACAGAAAAAAATGACTAAGTAAAATATTTTTTTGTTCACAGCAAGACATTGTGTCATTCAATTCTCAGCTAGAGTGTCTTCTGTGTGGAGACATGTGTGAATGGGCATACCTTCGTTGAAGGTTGTGCGTCAGGGCTGGCAAACTCGGCACATAAAAAATCTACTGTCAATCATTAGCGGACCGGAGTTCCTCTGTGGCGGCCCCTAACCGGAAAAAGCCGAAAGACACAATTAGGACTTGTATAAACTATTTCATGATATAAATTGCATGTTATATAGTAAAATAGTTTTGTGCAGCGTGAATTTGGGGTATTTTAAATGTAGGGAGTATTTTCAGTGACTGTTGTATGTGTTATGGGTATTAAAGTAAACAAGTAATTTTTACTTATAAAAAATATAGGCTTTCCAGTATACTGTAACAAGAGAAGAAAGGCTGAAGAGAAGGAAGATTAAGTTAATATGTTGTGATCTTTGGCTGCTGATGTGGAGGTAGGGTTTAAATGGCACTGATTATATGTATAATTAAGATAAGTTATCTTATTTTTAAAGGGCTATAAACAAGTGTTTTTGTAAGCAAGTGGGCTTGAAAAATAAGATGAAATGATGAAAGCTATAAAAATGACAAGTTCCTTGCATCTGCAAACATATTAGCTTGTTTTTTTTCTGTTAGCATATGTTCTTAGTGGCAGTCAAGATGTCTGCCACTGAAACCAGTTGTTCATTATGTTCTGAGTTAAATTTATAAAGATTCTTTCATGCATCTACAGAAGTGTTAGCTTTTTTCTCACTGCTGACTATTTTTACATGGTGATGAGCTTCTGCACATGCAAGCAATTAAGCTTAAGAGTTCTGAGCATTCCTTGCTGATGGAAATACAAAATTTAAAGGTACAATGACCAGTAGTTCAGTGAAAAATAAAGTTGGAAATTATAGGAAGTGAATAAGAGATAGTGGCCTCTTTAACAACCCGACTACTTTAATGCATTTAATAGAACATTGTACAATTTAGTTTAATTTAAAGATAGCCAGTGTTTTTTTCACTTAGGGCAAAAGTTAATGTTTTCTAAAAGCATACAAGCTGTTTTTCACATCTGGGGAAAATATAGATAAGAAAAGAGCAGACACCAGATAGTGGAAGTGAGACCACAGGCTGTAACATGTACTTTTGCATGGGCAACCTTAATTTTAGGCTAAGTAATGCCTGTGGATGTAGCTGTCAATCTGGAGCAATTGTTCCCATCTGGAGGGTTAATCTTGATTTTTGAAGCTCTACACAGTGTTGTGTGTTTGTACCAAGTTACCAGAATATGGGGTGTTCTGATAATGTAGTTTTGAGGGCTTTCATTATAACATTAAGTCATGAAAAATTAGACATAGGTTTCAGTGTTGATAAGAAGAAAGAACTGTATAAAAGATCAACCAGCCCAACATTAGTGTGTGCTTGCAAGACAAGTGTTGAAAATGTCATGTATATTAGCTGAGAACAATAGCTTTTTATCATAATGGCTATGCTATCCATATTATATTGGAGTGTAAGTTGCCTTACAGGTATAGACAAAAAGGAAGGAGTATTGAATTAATTGAGAAATGCATAGTGCAAAGAGCAATGTTGTAGGAAACATTTGGAAAGACATGTCCATGTGAGTTTGACAAAGAAAGGATTTCAGGATGGATATTCAGTAGAACAAGGTAAAGGGACAAATGTAAAGGGGAGTAACAATATTGATTGCTAGAGAGGATTCAGTAGTGATAGAAAAGGGGAAAAAGACAATAATGCTAGATCTGTACTAGTAATGGGCGACTGGCAAGAGAGTAGGATTATGCTAACTTGTATTTAAATTCCATCAAAACTGCTATTATGGAGCTTAAGAAATTTTTGAGAGAAATAATCAGCTTTTAGTGGGAATATTACTTACAGGTGGGGACTGGAAGTTGAATCGCAATAAGGAGGATGTATTAGGAGGACCTAGAAGAGCAAGTACAACAAGATATGGTAGATTTCTGAAGAAATCCAGATATTTGGTATGAAATATGTAAATTCAGTAGTAGCAACCTGGAAACAAGTTACATATTATTCCTCAAGGTATAATAATTGGGCTAGACTGGATAGAAATATTTCACAGAAACATGCGCATTTGATGGAAAGTTTCAATACCCATCCAATAACTGTTTCAGATAATGCACCAATAAAAACTAAAATAAAAATGCAGGGTAATGAAGCAAAAATTACACACTGCTGCTTTACCAATCTAACTGTTACAAAGACAGGAATTTAAGGAATGGGTACAGGAAATAATTCAAGAGTTAGTAAAGAAGGCAGAATTAACTTCAGAAGTGATAGCCAATGAGTGGGACATAATAAAAATGGAATTTAAAAACAGGGTAGAGAAAAAAGATAAATGGAAATGGTTAAGAAGTAATAGGAATCATTTAGAGTAACTGACAAAGGTTAAACTACTGTAGCATACGAGGAATCTTAGAGAACAAGATGAGATGCAACTGCAGAGGGTTTAAGAGAAAAAATATGAACGTATTTGGATAATATGCATGATTTCAGAAAGATTGCTGTTCATCAACTATTTTTTTATAAACCTTTATTGAATCATCACTTGTGACACAGGCAAATTTAATAGCTGCATAGAGCCAGCTGCACCCACCAGGAAGAAGTACAGAACTAACTCAAAAACAAGCCACCCTGGTGGAATCACAAAATCAATCAGATCTCTAACAGGAGGAAGAAAATTGTGGCAAAAATTAGGAGGTGCAGCACCCAGAAGGATAAAAGCACTGTCATCAAACTAAATAAACAACTCAGAGGACAAATAAAATCTGCCAAAGCCAAATGTGAGGTAAGTTTGGCCTCCTAGGCCAAGGACAACCACAAATCATTCTTTAGCTATGTCCACATCCTCAAAGGCAATACACAATTGTGTGCAGAGCTCATTGTAAATGGAATGACCTATAATGGGGACAGACAATATCCAAGGATGCCTTCTAAATAGCATGAAACATGACCTATCAGGGCCTCTGGAATTACTATCTAACTGTAGCCTCCAAACAGGCTTCATGCCTCATGAATGGAGAAAGGCAACAGTCATTCCTCTGCACAAAGGTGGACCATCTACAGACCCTGGAAACTAAAGACCCATAAATCTCACTAGTCTTATATGTAAAGCCATGGAAAGAATTATCATGGAGATGATCAATAGAGATATAGTAAACCTCCAGACACTGGACCCAACCCAGTTTGATTTTGTCAAGGGCAGATCATGCCTACTCAGCCTGATGGACTTCTTTGAGAAGGTCACCAAAGCAATGGATGAGGGCAAAATGGTTCACCCTCCCTACCTTGACCTGGCCAAGGCATTTGACACAATACCCCACTTGGGCATTGTTGACAAACTCAAGAGGTTAGGTACAAACACGTATGTCACCCGGTGGATAGCCCACTGTCTCAGAGACAGGACCCAGGAAGTTAGAATTGGGGAGTCCACCACTACAAAGAGGCCAGTCACAAGTGAAGTCCCTCAGGGATCAGTCCTTGGACTCCTCCTTTTTGGCATTTACTTTGCAGACGTCAAGGTCAGTGTCAGTGGTCTCTCGCTGACTACATTTTTAGATGATTGCAAATTAGGAGCTATCATTGAATCTCACACTGTCACAAATATTCTCCAGGAGGGACTGACACAAACAAGTAACTGGTGTCAGAGCCATGGACTAAAACTAAATGCCAAGAAATGCATAATAGTATCCTCTGTAAAGTTATCCATCCCTGATAACTTTCATATTAACAACACACCCCTACGATCTGACCAGTAGTCAGGGACTTATGGACACACATAGATAGTAATCTAGCCTTTGATCATTATGAGTCTACAGTGGTGAGGAAATCATTCTATGTTGCACAACTTATAAACAAAGGTATGGCATCTAAGTCCAAGTAAGTCATTGTTCTATCCCTTTATTCTGTCTCCTACAGGCTTTTGATGGAGGATCTATGCCTGGAATACAGGGCATTATCAGACCCCACTCTGATGGACCTCCTGTATATCCACAAAACAAACAGGACCAGAATTACCCATTCTAAAGACTTAAACCTGGCCTGTGATATAAATAGGACCTGCTGAACAGATACATATGTATCTCAGAGACTACCCCATCTATGGAACAGGCTCCCCATCCATGTGAAGCAGAGTTCCTCCCTAACACAATTCAAGTGCAACTTGGACAATTGGAAGGAAAACCGGAAATTCATCCCTAGGTTGGCACCTGTGTCTCTAATGCAAATAGGTAACCTGTAAATTGTTCATCTCCCAGGCCCATACTTACACTTATCAAGGGTATCAGAACTTGTCAAAGATTTGGGATGCATGGCTAGGCTTAAAAAAGCCCCTGTGGTTGTTAGCCTAGTGAACAACAATGAACCTATGAACCTATCTACATTTATACAAAAGTAATCAAATTGTATTAAATTAACAAACATTACACTTTACATATGTTTCTATATATCATACAACCTAAGCAAAATTACATGAATTAACAAAAGGGTGCAGGAATTGAATAAACAAGAAATATATTTATTAAACCATTACTTATGATATAAGCAATCATACATTTATATAAGTGAAGATGAACCACACCAACCCAATCCTAACTGCAAGCATTTTACAAAACAAACCATGCTGACAAACTCCCAGTTGAACACATTATACATCACTTATAATCTACCCAATCATTTCAGTCTGACATTACATAGCTCATTTAAGTCCTGCTGTCTTTTAAACCTCAATCCTCCCCTGTATGTATTGTTCCCACAGATCCCATTTTTTCCTATGTAACTTGCTGCTACAAGATCTCATTTCCAGTTGTTTTATCTGTGTTACTATATTCACTACTTCTAATGTAGATGGTTTAGATTTTGATTTCCATTTTCTAGTAATTGCTTTTTTGGCAGCCACCATAATTAGACAAAGCAAGGCCTGACCATGTCTAGGCAATTCTGATTCTGTATCATAGCTCAGAAAAATCATCTCCCTCATCACACCAATCTGCCCGTCCAGCATCTCTGACAGTGCATCCTGCAGGGAATCCTTAAAGTCTGCCAACCCACCGCACTCCCAGAAAATATGTTCCCAAGTATCACTTTCTTCCCTGTCACACTTCCAACATTTGCTGTCTACCTGAGGAAAAATTCTCTGGAGTCTACATGTGGTATAAAAATATCTATGTAAACATTTCCAAGCAAAAATCCTAAATCTTCTAGATTTTGTTGCATATTTGGGAGACATACATATATCCTACCATTGTTTCTTTGTAAATTGTTTAGCCAATCTCTCTTCATAATCCTTTCTAACCTCCTCTGATTGATTCTTATAGTTATCAAGAAATATTTTATATGCTCTACTGATTATTCATTGTTTAATGGCAGCTTTTGTTCTAGATTCCACTAAAAATTCTACCAGTGCTGGTCTTTCATTTAGGACTCCCCTCCCCATTTCTTTCTCTTTGCCTATATTCTGATATCAATCCTTGATAGGAAAGGCAATCTCTAACCTGCAGTCCAAATAAATTCTTGGCCTCTTCCCATTCTATTACTTTTCCCTCTCTAGTTATTTGCTCCCAATACATTGGTTCCTTTGCCAGCTTTCTCCAATAAATTCCATTCCCCTCTTGCCTATTGTCTATCTCCCTAATTGCAGTCATCCCCATTAGCAGAATCTCCTTTCCCCATTCCCATGCTGGCTTAGTTCTTAGAATACTTTCTGCTACTTTATGGATATAATATTATGTATGATTATTGTCATTCTCCTTAAAGGGCTGCATCCAAAATCCCATTCTCTCCTTGTTTCTTGAGCTTCCCCCCTTTTTCAACATCATCCCTTTCCACTTTGAATTATAGTTTCCTGCTGTTGCTATGTATAGGAGCCTTAACAGTGTAGCTTTGAAAGACCCCCTTCAAATTATGTAATTCCAATCCGCCCTGTTTTACTGGAAGAATCAGCTTATTCCACTTGACTCTTCCTGTCTTCCCCTCCCAGATAAAGTCTTTCAGCTCTTTATTAATAGCCATCCACAACTTCTCCTCTGGTTGATAAAAAATATGTCTGACCTATATATAAGACTAAAGGGACTAAAAGCATTTTGGCTACTTGCATCTTACTATATCCATATAACAAAGCTTTCAGTTTCTCAGTTTTTATATTATCTTTTTAGTGTCTTCCCACATATCCTTAGCTGCCAAACCAGAATAATGTTTAATCCATACTCCTAAATATTTCATTTTATCATATCCCCATAGATATGGATATAGCGGATCCAATCTGTGTGTAGGTACATAATTTACCACTATTGCTTTTGTTTTAGCTTCATTAATGTTGTATCCTGAAAAGATATGAAACTGTCTCAAAATATTCCACAACACTATAATGTCTCTTTCTGGTTTTATATCATTGAATTTCTGAGTCCCTTGTTTTCTTTTCCAGTGGTTCTAAATATAATGCAAATAACAAAGGGGAAAGAGGACAGACCTGCCTGGTTCCTCTGCTTAAGAAGAAATGATCAGAGAGGACCCCAGTCACTTTAATGTTTGCCTCCAATCCCTCATATATCTTCCTAATCAACCTTATAATATTTCAAGAAATGCAAATGCTTCTGTTGCCCTGCTCATAAAGTCACAGCTTACTCTGTCAAATGCTTTCTCTGTATCAAGACCCACCAACAACAATGGTATCTTCTTACATTCTACTTTCCTCTGGATCATCAGTGTTCTGTTAATGTTGTCAAATGTTTGCCTCCCCTTCACAAAACCACATTGATCCATATCTATAATTTTTGGCATTACTTTTGTCATTCTTTTAGCAATTATAGACACAAACACTTGATAATCATGGTTTAGTATTGATATGGGCCTGTATGAAGCTGGGTCTAATGGATCTTTACTCTCTTTAGGTATTACAGCTACCACTGCTCTATTTCAGGATGTTGATACTTCTCCTCCTCTTAAAATACTTTTAAACAAAACCTTTCAGATCTTTATCAGTTTTTTCCCTCCTCACTTCCAAACCTCCATAGGAATACCATCTATTCCTGGGGACTTTCCTGTAGATTGGTTATACATCATATTTTTTATTTCATCACCTCCTAGCCTAACCGTTAGTAATTGAACCTCATCTACCTCTAACCTTGGCACATTTGATTCTTTCATAAACATTTCCATTTGTATATTTTCTTGATTTCCATATTTCTCTTCTTTATACAGATTTCCATAGAATTTCCATAATAGCTACAGGATCCTTCCTTGTTATAGGCTCCCTTAGCTTGCTGACAGCCCTTTCTATTTTGTGTTGCCTGAGTCATTGTGCTAAAACTTTTTGTGCTCTACTGTTATTATCAAAAAACAGTTGCTTAACAGCAGTCTTTCTAAACTCATGCATATTATTGAGTCAATCTCTTATTTTCTGCTTAGCATTCTGCAGTTGATCCTCTTTTTATTCTGTGAGATTCCCCCTATTCTGCAATACTTCAAAATTTGTCTGTCCCACCAAATAATTGTTACTTCTCAAGCATAGCTATCTTTCTTTTATTTCCACCCTATTTTTAAAATTCACCTTAATTTTATCCCACTCCCTAGCTATATTTTCAGAGGAAATTTCTATCCTCTCTATTAGCTCCTGAATAATCTCCACTGCCCATTACTTAAATTCCTCTCTTTTCAACAGATAGGTGGAAAAGTGCCAGTGTCTCATTTTTATTTCATTACCCTGTGTTTTCATCTTAATTACTGGCGCATGATCTGAAATAGTTATTGGGTAAGTATCAAGACTTTCAATTAAATGGACATGTTCCTGTGAAATGTAAATTCTATCTAGCCTAGCTCAGTTTTTATATCTCGGGAAATAGTATGTAAATTCACTCTGAACACCTGTTACTGAATTCACATCTTCCATGCCAAATATTTTCATAAATTTCTTCATAAATCTACCCTCTTTTGTTAGACTTTCCCTTTTGGACCCTCCAGACACATGTTCACTTTTGCAAATCATATCCCAGTCCCCACATATAAGTAATATTCCCTGTTGAATTTCTCCCAGAATTTTCTTAAGCGCCATTATAGCAGTTTTAGGCGGGATATAAATACATGCCAGTGTAATCCTCCTCCCTTGCCAGTAGCCCCTTAGCAATACAAATCTGCCATTATTATCTTTTTTATCATTTTCTATCACTATTGGAGCTCCTCTTGCAATTAGTATAAGTACTCCTCTTTTCCTTTATCCCGGGTGTTGCGCTGAATAACCATCCTGAAAACCTTTCTTTATCAAATCCACATGTTCAGTTCTTTCTAAATGTGTTTCCTGTAACATAGCTATTTGCACTCTACAATTTTAATGTAGGACACTACTCTTTCTTTTTTGTAATTTATCTGTGAGACCAGTGACATTAAAAGACATTACAGAAAGCATCACTGCATTAAAAAGTTGTTATTCACACCTTTTACATATAACACTTTTTTTGCTAAATGTCTAGTTCCAGCTTTTGTGTTACATGCATACACTATTTGACAGGTTGAACTTTAATGCAGTTGTTTCTTGTCAATTCAATTTGAACCTGTGTCACATCTTAGAAAAGTTTTTGTTTTATTGAAAGCCCCCAAACAAAAAACAAACATGCCACAAATACCACCCTAAAACCTATTTGTTATTATTTATTTAACATTTGTTTACCAGGATAGTCCAGTTGGTCAGCTAATGTCTGTTTTCAACGGAGTTCTGGGGAGAAAAGCTCCAAGCAGTTACAGAGTAATGAACAATTTATGGTAACAATCAAGGTGACAAAGTTTAGAAAACACACGTAGAAAGGTTAACAAGCTATTAATACAGAGTTAAGCCACAAACATGTGATCATACACTTTATAGACAAGTGTAGGTACAATATATTTACATTACAGAGCCTTAGTATAGTATAGGCATATAAACAATATTTACAATATGTACAATGAGAATAAGTGGAACACAGTATTAGTAATTTGCCTAAGGTATCAAGAAATAGCATCCTACAGTAAGGTGGGACTTCAGAGAGGTCCATTGCAGCTATATAAATGGTTGGTGCATATGATTTGAAGAGATTTTTGAAAGTTGATGTACATTTTTGTAGTCTGGGGTCAAGAGGCAGGGTAGTCTTATGTTTTTCCAACTTCATGAGGAAAGAGAGATTCCCCAGACCTGTTTTTACATGGGATATTTTCTATCAGACCTTTGTTACTGGATTGTAACTGTCTATTTGAATTAAAGAAGTTTAGAATGCTGGTCAGGGCAGGGTTTTTTTCAGGTTAATATAAAATCTGATGTGCTATTAACTTAATATTAACACACAAAACAATGTACAGCTTCAAATACTGAAGTTTTAACCTCCTAACAGGAACAAAACTTCCAAACTGACAGACTTGAGTTAACCTAAAAGAAAGGTTTAACATGCTAAGAGGCATGGTGCAGCCTGTTCTTCTACTTAGTGCTAATTGGTTTTGTATTTTCTTTATAGTTCTCCCAGCTGGGAAACCCCCCTGAATGCTTTCAGTGAATATTATCCCCTAGACAATTTCTCTTATCAGTTTTTTTTCCCTTCAGCCAATCACTCTCCACCAGCCTATAGCCAGTTCTCTTTATTAGATTGTCTCCATGGAGACTCAAGAACCAGGCAGCCAGTTTCTCTTTAACAGATTGTTTCCATGGGAACATGAAGACCAGCTGCAGAATTGCTACTGAACATACATGTTTTTGCTAGAAAAAAGCCTCATAATATTCAATATTCTTTTTCATTTACTTGCTTACTCTTAAGACTTGTTTCTAAATCAATCTAAGGTCCTTTATCCAGCTTTTCCCCATACAAGAATGAGAAAAAGCACATTCATTTTTATTTTGTTATGCTCTTTTAACCAGGCATTTTTTCAATGCATTCCCTACCTTTCTTAAAACTGAACAAGAAGAAAGAGAGAAAGGAGAAAGAAAACAAAAACAGCAGCACTGACTGAGAAAACATTACCTTATAGCATGCAAAGAAAACCATTAACCACAAAAATAGTGCTAATAAGAAAAAAATGTGTTTACTTTCAGCTAATTTTCTCCCTCCTCTTTCCCTCCCCAAAGCATTTCTGAACATTAATAACATGAAGTTGGTAATATGCTTTAGTCTCCCACAAGTCCAACAAATTCTGAGAATGTCCAATATTTCCAGATTTTCTTATTCTGTCATATTTTACATATATAATTATTGCAATGTAATCCCACATTAAGTTACTGGTTTTATCACTATTTATCTCTATCTCCCAAATCCTGTCACTGCTTCATTTCTAACATACTCTCAGTTCTTCTAGTCAGCTCTCATGCTCCCTTCCTTCACTCCAACATTTTCCATTGAAAAACTGGAAAAAGTTTCACAGGTACAATCTCTCTGTGGTCTTTATTACCAGAAGAACAAGACACAAAATTTCTTTCTGTTTCACAGCTTACTTCTTGTTAGATAAACTTCTAAATTTCCTCCTTAGTCTGTACTTCATCAAAAACTTATTTTGTCCATCCAGGGAGGAATGCTTTGAAGACAGCTGGGTACAGCAGTTTGAATCTCAAACCTGCATCTCAACATTCCCTGAATACTGGAATAAATATGCTTCGCTTCTACCTAGTGTATAATGAATAATCATTCTCCACAAACACTCTCCTATCTCCCACTTTTAGTACTTTGTCCTTCTGCCTCACTTTTGTCAAAATCAACTCCTTCTGCTGGTAGGATTGCATCTTTACTATTAAAGGTGTAGGTTGCTTTCTCATAGCCAGGTTTGGAGCATACACATGATGTGCCCTTTCAACTAACAACTCCGGCTGTGGAATGCCAGTCCAGTTGCTTATTTGTGCTTTCATAAAATTAATGCAGTCTGTTCCTTCCAGCTTCACTGGTATAGCTGAAAATATCAGGATTTCCCTATGTGCTCTGTCTAACTCTATTAGTTTTTGAAGCATCTCTTCTTGAGCAGTCTCATATTCTGCCAGCCTTCTCTTCATTTCATCCTCTGATTTTTGCAGCTTTGTCACCTCATCTGAATATTTGTTTAAAGCTTCTTCAATTTTTTCAACCTTTTGTTGTTTGTGCTGATATACTCCATCAATGTTTCATTTATTTTAACCAGGTCTGTGTGCAGTTGTCTTATATTTTCATGTCTAGAGGCTGCATTGCTTTTTGTTGAAGAGCTGCAGAACTTTCCTCAGTCAGTGTTTCTTCCTCACTTTTTGTAGCTGACGTTTTTCCAGGCCCTCTATAGTTCTTTTTTCCTGGCATGCAGGCAGTACACTTATTAGCCAGTTACTGAAATTTACCCATAAACACAAGTCTACTGGCCTTGTATGCTGAGTTTCTGTTTTCATACAAGGAGAGTCAGAATTAAACTGTTACTCAATATGCAGCGATCTTGGAAGTCCTAATCAACTATTTTTGATAAAATTTACACAGCACAAAAACTTTTAGCATGACAACATAGACAAGAGAAAGTAGAAAGGGTTGTCACCAAACTTAGAGAGCCTATAACAAAAAAATAAAAAAAATAATAGGCCAGATTCAGTAATGCCTACACTAAGTGTACACTGTTCTGAGTGAACAGACAACACAGATATAATACACACCTTCTTCCTCCTAATTCTAGTTTTCCTACTGATATTCTTGCACATTTAAATATTGACAGGGATTCATACAGGTTACCACAAAGTGTAAACTACATGCAGACAATGTAATCTTTCTGAGTAACTAGAAAGCACAAAAATGTGATAAGAATTTTATTGAATACATATCATGTACACTTAGTGTAGGCTTTATTGAATCTGGCCCAATAATAATAACCAGAGATCCTGTAGAGGTACCAAAGATATTCTGGGAATTTTTTTGAAAATTTCTATAAAGCTGTGGAATTTGGAGCTCAAGAAAAAGCACAAATGGAAATATTTATGCAATACTTAATGGAATTCATACAATACTTAATTATACCAAGGTTAGAGGTAGATGAGGCTCATTAAGTAATGGTTAAGATAGGAGAAGATGAGATAAAAATGGTGATCTATAATTAATTTGCATGAAAGCCTAAAGAAACAGATGGTATTCCTGTGGAAACAGATGGTAATCCTGTGGAACTTTGGAAGTTAAGAGGAAAGTAATTGATAAAGATTTGGAAGATTTTAACAGCATTTTAAAAGTAGGGGAAGCACCATCTTGGAAGAATGCTATGATGGCTGTATTAACCAATAACAGTAAAGACCCATTAGGCCCAGCTTCGTATAGACCCACTTCAATTTTAAACCATGATTATAAAATGTTTATGTCTATACTAGCTAAAAGAAGGCAAGGGTGTTGCCAAAATTGATAAATATGGATCCCTGTGGTTTTGTGGGGAAGAGACACACATTTGACAACATTAGCAGAACAATGATGATGCAGGCAGAGGCAGAATATAAGACAAATACTGCTGCTGTTGGTTGTTGTTGATGCAGAGAAAGCGCTTGACAGAGTAAACTTAGTTATAACTAGGGCAATGGAAGCTTTTGCATTCCCTGATAAAATAAGGTTAATTAGGAGGATATATGTTGTACCCGATAAATCCAGAAAAGTATATCACAGAGTTGTGAAACATTTTGAGACTGTCTCATGTCTCTTGGAATATAAAATAAGTGAAGATAAAACAAAGTATATAGCTGTAAATTATGTGCCCACACACAAATTGGTTCAGCAAATATCCATATCTATTTGGACATGATAAAATGAAATATTTAGAAGTATGGATTATATAAGCTTTTGTAGACTATCCATGTGCAACTAACAGTGGGTAAAACTGCCTTCCAGTTTATAGCCTGCTACAAACCACCCTCCCAAACCCAGGAACCCCACTTGGCCTTCCTGAGAACACTGGAAAATATGAAGGTCGCTCCAAACACCATTATATTGGGCGACTTCAACTACCCAAACATAGACTGGGAGCATTACTCTAGCTCCAACACCCTAGCCCAAAGGTTCCTAGAATTTATAAACTCAAATGCTATGGAACAACTTGTTACCACTCCCACAAGAGGGGAAAACATACTGGACCTGATCATCACCAACATGGGGACTCTCTGCTCCAGACCAGAAGTGTATCCCTCACTGGTAAGATCAGACCATAAACTAATCTCACTGGATATTCACATCCCGACCCCACCCCCTGCCCAGAAAACCACAGCGAAAAACTTCTCTAAAGCAAATTTCACACGCCTCAAAACCGAGGTGGAATCCTTCAAAGCCCCCGGACCTGTGGAAAATACGGCCCAGACCGCGGAATCCTTTATAAATGCATTCTATGAACACCTTCAGGAATGCATGGATCATGCGATCCCAAATAAAACCAAGACCCAATCCTCCAAAGGCAGACGTCCTGTCTGGTGGACCCCAGCCATAAACAAACTATACAATAGAAGGAGGAAGCTACTAAATGATAGAGCAAAATCCCAAAAAGGGAAGGCATCACTGATCAGTATTAGCAAAAAACTACGGGCACTCATAAAATTGTCTAAGGCCAGCTTCGAGAGAAAAATTGCACAGGACATTAAGGATAATCATAAGGCTTTCTTTAGTTATGTTAGGAACATGGGTGGTAATTCCCAGATATGCTCAGAATTAGTCCAAAATGACAAAAAATACACTGACCCCACAGACATTGCCAACATCCTAGCTGACAGGTTCAGCGCAAACTCCCTCCCCACCAAAAGGGCAAATATCTATCCCAGCAGAGTGCTGCCCCCCTGACATCTCAGATGCTCAGGTAAGAGCCGCCCTCTCCAAAGCAAAAAACACAGCATCAATGGGACCAGACGGTATCCCAGGCTGCGTCCTACATGAACTCCAAGAAGAGCTAAACCCAAACATAAAACTACTGTTCAATCTCAGCCTTACTACAGGATATGTGCCCAAAGAGTGGCGTACAGCAACAGTGGTCCCTCTCCATAAAGGTGGTGCCTCAACGGATCCTGGAAACTATCGCCCCATAAGCCTGACTAGCTTGGTCTGCAAAGCTATGGAAAGGATCATCATGGACCTCATAAATAAAGATATTGGGGACCTACAGACACTGGATCCTACCCAGTTCGGCTTTGTTAAGGGCAGATCCTGCCTCTTAAACCTGGTTGATTTCTTTGAAACAGTCACCAAGGCCATTGACGAGGGGAAGGTGGTCCACACAGCCTACCTGGACCTCGCAAAAGCCTTCAATACAATACCCCACTCGGGCATTATAGATAAGCTCACCAGCTTAAATATAAACCCCTATGTCACTAGATGGATTGCAAACTGGCTCAAGGACAGAACCCACATGGTTAGAATTGCTGGACCCATGTCAGACTCCAAACCAGTTACAAGTGGTGTCCCACAAGGCTCAGTCCTGGGACCTCTCTTGTTCGGTATATATTTCTCGGAGGTACAGGCCAACACAGAAGGACTGTGGCTGACCAAGTTTGCAGATGACTGCAAACTGGGCGCCATAATCGACTCTCCAGCCGACACAAGCATCCTCCAAAAGGGCCTCATAGAAACAGACAACTGGTGCCAGAGCCATGGCCTCAAGATAAATGCCAAAAAGTGTATTGTCATCCCCTTTGGCAAAAACAAAGTGCCCACAAATTACCACATAGGTGGTAATCCATTAAGTACAGAAGAAGTAATTAGGGACCTGGGGACCCAAGTTGATAGCAATCTCTCATTTGACAACCACGTGGCCAAAGTGGTTAGAAAAACATTTTATATAGCCCACCTAATCATGAAGGGATTCACATCTAGATCAGGGAGGTCATCGTGCCTCTTTACTCATCCCTCATCAGGCCCATAATTGAGTACAATGCCCCTTTTGGGATGTACCTTACCAGACACCTGCAGCAACTGGAAAGACCCCAAAAGTACCTCACCAAGAGGATCAAAGGGCTCAAACAGATGCCATATGCTGCCCGGTTAAAGAAACTCCAGCTCTACTCAGTGGCATACCGCCTGTTCAGAGGCGATCTGTGCCTGACGTATAAAGCCATGTCCAACCCGAATTAATGGACATGCTGCACCTCAGAAAATCCAAATCCCATTGAGCTACGCTCGAGAGACTTGAACCTCAGCACTGAAATAAATAGGACATGCTGGAGGGACAGATTCATAACCCAGAGGCTCCCTTCACTCTGGAATAAAATCCCAGTCCAGGTTAGGCAGAGTCCCTCATTGACTCTCTTCAAGAGGAATCTTGATGAGTGGATGGGAGATTGTAGGTTTACCCCGGGTATCACTTCTGTGTCACTGTTAGACAGAGGCACAGTATACTAACCTCGAAAAAGGGCATAGCAAAATAAATTTAAAATGGGTGGCGAAAGCCAAACACATTCTGGCTAGGCTTATAAATGCCCTAGGGCAGATAGCCTAGTATGAACCTATGAACCTATGAACCTATAAAAGATAATGCAAAAACTAAGAAACTGGAAGTGCTTGTTTATGGAAATGGATAGAAATATACCACTGAAAATGTTTTAGTCTGTTAGTTTTTTATATGGATTGAGCATATTTTTATCAACCACAGAAGCTGTGGACAATAATTACTAAAGAGTTGAAAAAAAAATATCTGTGATGGAAAGAGAGCAAGAGTTAAGTGGGATAAGTTGATCCTTCCAATAGAACAAACTGGTTTAGGATTACCTGATTTGATGGGATATTTTAGAGCTATACAGTTATGCTTCATATATATATATATATATATATATATATATATATATATATATATATATATATATAACACATGTATATGACCGAGCGACCGATAGTCAAATTGCGGTTTCCCCGAACCTAACTGTCGAATCTCCAGGTGTCGAACGGTCGGAATGTCATACGAAATTCCGAATTCGACATTTCTGACTGCTCTACCACCTAAACAAGCGTTACCATGGCTCAAAAGGGGGGGGGGGGGATAGTTTGCATTTCAGTTACATTGTGTTTGCACATATGCAAATTTGTTGACCTGTAGTCGAACAATTTCCGATCGGTCATCTGCCATTCACTCAAATGCATGTATATATATATATATATATATATATATATATATATATATATATATATATATATATATATATATATATATATATATATATATTTATATAAACACAAGCAAAAGGTTATAATTCATAGTAGAAAGGGATGATGATGAAGTGGGGGAAGGGGAGCTCAAGAAATAAGGAGAGAGTAGGATTTTGGATGCAGATCCTTAAAAAGAATGAAAACAACCATACAGAATATTACATTCATATAGAAGTAGAAAATATGCTAACAACTAAGCCAACATGAGGATGGAGAAAGGAGATTTTGTCTATATAGGTGACTGCAAGTAAGACTATAGAAAATAGGCAAGAGGGTGGAATTTACTGGAGAAAAATGGCAAAGGAACCAAAGTACTGGGAGCAAATAACTAGAGAGAGTGAAAGGTAATTAAGTGGGATGATGCCAAGGTGATGTTTGGATTGCAGGCTAGAGACTGCCCTCCCTACAGGGATTAATATCACAGTATAGGCAAAAAGAACAGGATACGGGTATCCTAAGGGAAAGAAATGTTCTGGTAGAGTTTTAGTTGAATCTAGAAAAGAAGCTACTGTTAAAAAAGGGATGATTAGCAGGGCATATAAAATATTACACTATACTTATAAGACTCAATCAGAGGTGGTTATAAAAGATTGGGAAGAGAGACTGGAGAAACAATTTACAAGGAAACAATGAGAAGACATATATATGGTTCCCAAGTATGCAACAAAGTCCAAAAGGTTTAGGCTTTTGATTGGAAATATTTGCATAGGCATTTTTATACCCCAAGCAGACTTCAAAGATTTTTTTTTCAAGTAGATAGCAAATGTTGGAGGTGTGATGGAGAAGAAAGAGGTAACCAGGAACATACATTTTGAAAGTTTAATGAGTAGGCAGATTTTAAAAATTCCCTAGAGAGTACTCTGTCAGAAATATTGGGTGAGCACATGGCTGTGACTAAGGAAATGATTCTTTTGAACTGGCACACAGGCTCTTGATTGCATAGACATAGTAAGGCCTTGTTAAGTTTAATTATGCTGGCTGTCAATAAAAGTGATTACTAGAAGATGGAAGTCAAACCTATATCTTTCAGACCTGAAAATATCACATATGGATATTAATATACTATGAAATATATTTCAAGAATATTATAAAAGAGATGAAAAGAACTGGAATAGGGGGCTTTAAAAAAATGGAAGGAGCAAATTACATCGAAATAAATAGAAATTGTGGAAATAATACATGCTGAAGAATGTCCAGGAGGAGGGGGGAGGGTGTGAGGTTTAAGGGAAGGCGGGAATTGAGTAAATTATGTAAGGTAGGAGTGATGGTAGTTATAAAGAAAGAAAATATATAATGTATGTAAAAGTAAAAAATAGTATGCTTTTTTTCTTTTCTGTTAATGTATCTTTGCTTATGTCTTAAGTGATAATTTAATAAAGGTGTTTAAAAATACCTATACAACAGAACACAAAATAGTGGGAAAAGGTGGTGTGAAAATGGTGTAAGTGGGACAAACGGAATAATTACCTTTCATAGCAGTACAATGTAATAACATTTACTTTACCTGGAAGAAAATGGATAAATAAAATTCAGTTGATGGGGAGAAGGAAAGCACATGCATTTTGAAAATGAACCCTTGAAAACGGTACTTATGTAACACAAAACTCTTTTTATTAAGAAACAGATATGTTAAAAGGAATTACAGATCGTATTTGTGTTCTGCCATATGACAAATATATGTCTTTTTGACCTGAAAATATCCCAAACTGATGTTAATACACTATGTTGCATACCCATTTTAGAAAAGCCTGTAAACTAATTGAGTAGTGATGTTAGATGTTCTGGACAGTGCAAAACTGCACAAACAGCAAAGTAAATACTGGACTACCAGAGATGTAACTTTACCGCAAGTAAAATGATATGTTTTGTATGGCCTATAATAACCGAAAGATGTTTATGCCACATTGTTCCAAAAGACTTGAGTTAAATATTAGAGCTAAATGACAAAGAAGAGGATGTGGAAAAAGAAGTAAAGATGTGTATTAAGTGCCAAACATGCAGTAAATCAGCACTTAATTAACCTTTACACCCTTGAAAATGGGCTGAGAAGCCAGCCATCCATCCACAACCCCCTTTTCCCATTTTTGAACATGGGGTCAAGGTGTCACTTCAGCAGTGACAATCATCTAAAGCCAGTGTTTACATTGCCATGATCTAACATATATGTAGAATACACTGGGACATCTATTAAAAAATATTTCTATTTTGAAATGTGCTCATTCAAAGTGGAATGATGTATATTCCATGAGCTTTGGCATTCTGCATACAACTATTGTAAAATGATAAAAAAAAGCTTTAGCATACATGTTGTTCCAGAAATGTTAGAGTCTGATATTGGATCTTGTTTCTCTAATGTGGAATTCTTGTATTAGCCTTCAAAGATGGTTGTGTAGACTCTGAAAGAAAGGATAAAGAAAAATGAAAGATGAAACTATAGAACATAGTTGTCGTTTAGTTACAGAATTATTCTTTGATGACAACAGGTTTATATCCATCAAAATGCTTATGTCAAGGAGAACGTGATACACTCTAGACTTGCTTTCACCAGATTTAAAAGCAAGAATCCAGCTTAAATAGTGCACTGAGGAAAAAAAAAGTTTTGATCAACAAGCAAACAAGAGCTGATTTTTGTTCAGGTTTTGCATGACTTGTCAGTCAAGAGGTGTGTTGACCAAATTAGGGCAAGATGCAGGCAGGCTAAACTAGTGTGTGAACCTGGAAAAAAGAAAATTCCTTGACCAGAGAAAATGTTTGAATATGTTGACTAAAAGAGACAGATCCATGGAAGCTGAGACTGAGAATCATGTACCTGCACCTGTGGAGATAACAGTCTCCTAATCTGCCTATTACCACTTCCACATATGTGTTCTGCTTATGAAATGTGCCCATGTACTTAATTGAAGGACTATGCATAGTATGTACGTTCTGATTTTATCAAAGCCCTAGTCATCTGTACAGATATTTTTTAGTTACAAAATAGCAATGAAATGTTGAAAGGGTACTGTCTGAGTACTTATGAATGCCCTACATGCAATATGTAACTATTTTATGTATGTGTCAAAACTGTTGTTAAAAGTGAAGTTTTTCTCCTGGGCATCTGCAGAAAATGGTTTTATCCCAGTCAGACTTTCCCAGTCAACAAAAATAAATAAAAGTACAAATTTTGAAGTTTTCAAAATGTTTACTTAACAAGTATTTGACTTGGCAAATGATAGTTAAACAGTGAGTTCTGTAGGTGGTGGTTATAATATATAGGGTTGACCTATGTTGAAATTAGCTGGTACACATTGTGAAGATAAGCATGCTGCTTAAAGTACATTTCGCTCTGGGAACCTTTAATTCAGTTTAATTAAGCTGTCTGAAAGGTTGAATCTCAAAGAAGTTTTCATGTACTGAGACTTCTACTTTAGTTTTGTCTTTAATTCATCGTCTTCTTTCGGCTGTTCCCATTAGGGGTCGCCACAGCGGATCATCTGCTTCCATTTCTTCCTGTCGTCTGCATCTTGCTCTGTCACACCAACCACCTGCATATCCTCTCTCACCACATCCATAAACCTTATCTTAGGCCTTCCTTTTTTCCTGTTACCTGGTAGCTTCATCCTTAGCATCTTTTTCCCAATGTACTCAGCATCTCTCCTCAGCACATGTTCAAACCAACGTAATCTTGCCTCTCTGGCTTTGTCTCCAAATCTTCCAACCTGGGCTGACCCTCTAATATACTTATTCCTGATCCTGTCCACCCTCGTCACACCCAGTGCAAATCTTAACATCTTTAATTCTGCCACATCCAGCTCTAACTCCTGCCTTTTTGTCAATGCCACTGTCTCCAACCCATATAACATAGCTGGTCTCACTATCCTCTTGTAGACCTTCCCTTTCACTCTTACTGGTACTCGTCTGTCACAAATTACTCCTGACACTTTTCTCCACCCACTCAATCCTGCTTGTACTCTCTTCACCTCTTTTCCACACTCACCATTACTCTGAACTATTGATCCCAAATATCTAAACTCATCCACCTTCGCCACCTCTACTCCTTGCACCCTCACCATTCCTCTATCCTCCCTCTCATTCACACGCACATATTCTGTCTTAGTCCTGCTGACCTTCATTCCTCTCCTCTCTAGAGCATATCTCCACCTTTCCAGGGTCTCCTCCACCTGTTTCCTACTCTCACTACATATCACAATGTCATCTGCAAACATCATAGTCCACGGGGACTCCCGTCTGATCTTGTCTGAGTTGGTAAATTATTTCAAGGTGTTTGGATTTATGTTAATTACACAAGTATTACAAGTCAGGTACTAGGAAGTTTAACTGGAAAATGGTTCCCAAGAAGGTGCCTTAGTTGATGGGGAAGATCTTATGAATAGGGAAGGCCAGACGAAATCTATATACTTAGTGAGTGCTGGAAGAAGGGTGTCCATCTGTCCTTGGAAATGGAGTGTGTAATACATCACCCCCTGTGATGATCTGGAAAACTTGTAAATTACCTAGAAAAAGGAAATGGCTTAACTGGAAGAAAATGAATGGCAGGAGAGTGAAACCTGATGATTACAGATAGAAGGCATTTTCTTGGGAATGGTCCAATGATTAAGGATCTCTTGTGTGAGGAGTCATCTGGTCACTCATTACTCCCATAAGCCATGACTGGAAATAAGGCAATGTGGCTTTCATATAGCTACCCTATATGGAGACCTGATGGTTCCTAGATAATCATTCCATATTGAGGGATCACAGGTTCATATTAGGCAGGTAGCCTGGGTGATCATACCCAGCCTAGCCATACAACCCTGCCAGTTTAGTAGGTTGATTTGACACCTTAATCAGTGAGTGCCACAATACTTATCGCAGGAGTAAAACTGTGTATACCCAACAAATGGTGAAGGTAGAACATGAAGGAGACCAAGTGTTACATTGTTTGGCATGCAAAGAGAATTTGTTACACATGTAGTGAAGTCTTTTGGAAAAGAATACATCTCCTCAAGAGGTCTGCTTATGTTACAATAAACGTTGAGAACTTTGGAACCAGTGTATTTAGAATTACCAGTATTTCTGCAGTGCAAGAGGTCTAGTAGGACAGGATTTTTCACAGCCTGATGCCAAGGCAGAGAGTACTGCATACAGTATGATTAAGAACAATGAGAGGGTTGTTAGTCTCACTGGTTTGCTAAGGAAACAGTATTTTTTTATCTAGAAAATGTTGCAATCTTTCTAGTTGGACAAAGAGTTTGTAGTAGTATATTCTTAGCTGTGCATTGTATTCTAAGACTAACCTGATGAGGAAAGATTATAGGGGGTTATGGCATCTGTAGACCTGGAGGATATGTTTGGTTATTTATAGAACAAGGTAGGATTTCCTAAATGTAACTGGTATATGATGACTGAAGGACAGTTCATTACTGATGAACATACTTGCATCTCTAATAACTCTGTCTGTCTTAAGCAGGGTCCCATTCATGAGGTAATCAATGGGCTAGACTTGTTTCCCAAATGCAATAACACTACAATGTCCTTCTATAGCACTGTTGCAGTATTCTTAAATATAAGGGATGTCTTGTCCAGGGCAGCCTGACGCTCGGCCAGTGTACAGTAGATTAAAATCTTGTTTGCGCCGCACATCACATTTATGCTCCACACACAGAATCTAGGGCATAAAAGGGATGTCTGGACGCAACTACCCTGAACCTCTTTTCCTGCTAGATGGCTAGTGAGGTGCTTTGCTTGACATGTGTGGGAAGTCTATTCCAGAGCATGGGCAGTCTCTGGGTTATGAACCTGTCCCTCCAGCATGTTCTGTTGATTTTGGCAATTAGGTTGAGATCTCTGGAGCGTGTGGTGCAGAGAGATTGGGATTTCTTTAGATGTAGCATTTCCAACAGAGCTGGGTCAGACATTGCTTAGTAAGTCAAGCAGAGATCGCCTCTTACTAGACGATATGAGACAGAGAATAGCTGAAGTTTTTTGAGTCCATGTAGGACATGTGTTTAAGGCCTAGGATCCTCTTCGTGAGGTACTTTTTTGACCTCTCCAGCTGTTGCAGGTGTCTAGTGAGGTACATGCCAGTGGGGCATTATATCTATGATTAGTCTAATGAGGGAAGAGTAGAGAGAAATGATGACCTCTTTCTTCCTGGAAGCAAAACCCTTGGTAATGAGATGTGCCACATAGAAGGACTTTCTGACCACAGTGGCAATGTGGTGGTCGGAGGAGAGGTTGCTGTCAACCTGTGTCTCCAGACCTCTTATAACACCTTCAGTGTTCAGTGGGTTCCCATCGATGTGGTAATTAGTGGGAACTGAGTTTTTCCCAAAGGGGATGATGACGCATTTTTTGGCATTAAGCTTAAGGCCATGGTTTTGACACCAGTCATTGGTCTCAGTGAGGCCTTTCTGTAGGATGTCTGCATCACTTGGGGAGTTAATAATGACTCACAGCTTGCAGTCATCTGTGAATTTGGTCAGCCAGAGTCCCTCCATGCTGGCCTGGACTTCTGACAAGTAGATGCCAAACAGGAGAGGACCCAGGACTGATCCCTGTGGGACTCCACTCATGGCTGGTCGGCAGTCTGACTTGGAGTCCACTACTTTTACACTGTGTGTTCTATCTGTGAGCCAGTTTGCAACCCACCTAACGATATATTGATGCCTAGTTTGGTAAGTTTATCAATAATTCCTGAGTGAGGAATGGTATCAAAGGCCTTGGCCAGATCAAAGTAGGCTGTTTGAGCTGCCTTACTTTTATCCACTGCTCTGGTAACTGACTCAAAGAAGTCAACCAGGTTGAGCAGGCATGATCTACCTTTCACAAAACCAAATTGAGTGAGATCTATAGTTTGGAGATTCCCTGTATCCTTGTTAATTAGGTCCATGATGATGCGCTCCACAGCCTTACATATCAGACTCGTCAGGCTAATGGGGTGATAATTTCCAGGTTCTGTGGTCTCTCCTCCTTTATGGAAAGGCATGACTGTAGCAGTGCACCATTCGGTAGGGACAAAGCCTGAGGTGAGGCTGTGAGTGAACAGAGCACACAGATGTGGTGCCAGTTCACTTTGTAATTCATGTAGAATACAGCCATGGATATTGTTATGTCCCATGGAAGCTGTATTCTTGGCCTTAGACAATGCAGCTTTAACCTGTGATACAGTAATGCAGGGTGCCTGGCATTCTTCCGATATTGAGATTGGTCCTTTAGGGGAGAGAGAGGGGTAATGTTGGCACTGAATCTGTTGGCCAGTATGTTGGCAATATCTGTTGGCTCAGTATAGGAGGTACTATTGTGCAGTAACTCAGAGCAAATCTGGGTATTGCCATGGACATTCTTGATATAACTAAAGAAGGCTTTGTGGTTGCTTTTAGTGTGTGCTGCAATTCTGCCTTCATATCTGGCTTTGGAGGTTTTGATGAGGGATTTCAACTTTTTGTTGAGGCTAATAAGGGAATTTTTCCAGTCTTGGGACTTCACCTTTTTTCGCAACAGTTTCTTCCTTCTGTTGTAAAGTTTATTAATGGTAGGGGACCACCAGACTGGCTTTCTTTTTTTTGGAAGAGAGCGTCTTGGTTCTGTTCAGTATGGCTAGTTCCATGCATTTATGTAACTGTTCATACAGTGCATTGGTGTATCATTTGGCAGTCATGCATCTATTTTCCATTGGCATGGGTGCCGTGAAGTTAGCCACCTCTGTTTATAGGAGTCCAAAGTCAGCTTTGGAGAAGTTTTTCATGGTGGATACCTTTCTGGGGGGTGTGGGTGAGATGTGGATTTCCATGCTGATTAGTTTGTGGTTGGATCTAACCAGGGAAGAATTGACTATTGGTGTAGAGCAATGGTTGCCCATGTTAGAAATAACCAGGTCAAGGATATTGCTTCCTATAGTGGGGATAAGAATGAGCTGGTCCAGGGTGTTGGAATTGATGAATTCCAGGAAGTGTTCGGTCAGTGCTTTGGTGCTTGAGTAGTTTTCCCAGTTGATGGAGGGGTAGTTGAAGTCTCCTAATATGAGAGTGTTGGGTTGGACCTTGACAGATTCCAGGGAGCTTAGGAACATGGAGTGAGAGTCTAGGGACATGGTTGGGGACCTATAGCAGGCTATGACCTGGATCGCAGTCTTACTCAATGTTAGTTGTACCTGAAGTATCTCAGATGCATTATGCTGGGCTACTAGTCTGGAGGTGTGCATATCCTTTATGAATATGGAGATGCCACCGCCTTTGGAGCTTCAGTCCATGCTTTGGGGTCGAAAGGTGTGGAATGAGTTATAGCTTGGTAGCACAGGGGTGCTTTCTGCCACTTTAAACCAGGTCTTTGTTAAAGCACAGATGTCAATGTTCTCCATTTTGAGGAGTGCTTCAAGCGAGTGCATCTTGAGACAGACTTCTAGCGTTGAGCAGCATGACCCTCAGATTGCATTTATTTATAGCTGTTACGGTGGTAATTTGGTCTTTGGAACGCCACCTAAAAAGGCACTATAGGGGTGGCAAGAGCCTTAGCCAGTACCCGGAAACCCAGGGGTTAGAGATGCAGGCCATCTCTGGCAAAGCATCGAGGTCTGGCAATCATGTCATCCCAAGCAGACAGATACTGGATCCCCTTAGAATGACACCAGAAACTTAGCCAATTGCTGAAGTTAATCATTTTTTTGTTTGTACTGCGGTATCATTCTGGGTGGTGGTAGGATACTGCTCAGGGCTAGTGTCATAACTGACTGGCCCACATAATCCAAGAGCTCCACGATGTATCTTTTCATGTAGTCCAGGAGGTGCGCCTCAGGTCATGCATACCCACATGGACAATGACAGAGTCATTCTTGTACTTGTGGAGTGACCCAAGTGTGTGTGTTATGTGTCGGATTCTGGCACCTGATAAACAGCTGACTGTTACCTCCTCCTTATTCAACCTAGTGAGTGGGACATCTGTGTGCCTCACTATTCAGTCACCTATGATTAGTGTATTGGGCAAGGTGTTTAGCCTTAGGGGCTTAGGTTGAGGGGCACACTGTGGAGGTGAGCTATGTGTCCTGTGGTTTGTGCTGTGTTGTGGTGGTCGAGCGCATTTCTGTCTTGGAGATTTAGGTAAATTTCTATTGAGTGCCTCCATGAAGGTGGGTGTGTGGTTTATGTTTTTATGTGAGAGCTGTGATAGTGGGTATTCTGGAGGGCTATGTGTTCCATGTGGTGTGGTGCAGGTGTTCTCCTCTTGACCAGCTACTCTGGTCTTGGCTGGAGAGTGCATAGCTTCCAATTTGGTGATATAAGTGCATCTCTCACAAGTCTGAGTGTTGGGAGGTAAGAGGAGAGGGTTGTCTGTGTACATCAGGCAGTTGCTACACTGCCTCAGAATGCCCAAGTGCACCAGGTTAATAGGAGAAAGCACAGGGAACTGCCGTTTAATCATGCCAGGAGGGGTGGTCATGACTAATAAGTACTGGAGCTATTTCTGTGAAGAACGACTAGTACTGATGGCTCTTAGGTGTGCTATAATAATTGTTACAAAAACCTGTTGAAGTGCAAAATGATTAGGCTACCTGAAGTTCAAGAGAGAAAGAACTAGAAGAGCAGACTTTCTGGCACCAGTAATAGTTTACCTCAGCAGACTTTCTGGCACCGGTAATAGTTTACCTCAGCTCAGTGCCACTGAGCAGAGCTTAAACAAGTGCAAACCCTTGCAAATGCAGGCTTTTAAAACAGAAAGTTGAAAGGGATGGAAAAACTGCCCAAACGTTCAATAAACTACAATTTCTGGTCCAGAAACCACTCCTCTTGTGGTAGATAGGCTACCTAGTGCTTACCACTCCCACTGATAAGCTAGAAGGCTTCCCTCCAACACAGAAAGGCTTGTGGGGCCTCAGAAGCTTCCAAACAGTCCTGGATAAAGCAACTCTGTATCAGGACTAGACTAGTTACAGGAAAGTCGGCAAACAAGTGCAAATGCGAGCTTTTAAACCAGAAAGTTTAACAGGATAGAAAAACTTCCCAAACGGCCACTAAACTACAATTTCTGGGCCAGAAACCACTCCTCTTGTGGTAGATAGGCTACCCAGTGCTTACCACTCCCACTGATAAGCTAGAAGGCTTCCCTCCAACACAGAAAGGCTTGGGGAGGGGGGGGCTCAGAAGCTCACAAACAGTCCTGGATACAGCAAACCTGTATCTGGACTAGACTAGTTACAGGAAAGGTGGGAAACAAGCTTAGAACTTTTTTTAATATAGAAAAGCAGCTAAAACAGCAGTAAAAGAATTCAAATGCATTGCAAGTTAGCACACTTGAGTGTGTAGTAATATTAAAGCAAATACAGTTTAAATAAATGCAATTAAATTAAAAAATGACTAAAAACATGCAGAAAACAGTAAATTATGAAAAAATCAAAATAGGGGCACGTAGAGTATCAGAAAACAATGCTAGCAAATATATAAATAATTCAGTCAAGCAAAAATTAAGACAGTGAAGAACTCTGAACAGTTAAAAAGTGACAAAAAATATATACTTATCAGGTCTATAGTTCTAGATTGTTTGAGAAGCACACTCAGTCAGACCACAAGGAGATTCTAGCAATTGTAGATTCTAGCAAAGCGTTTTTTTTTTTTTTTTTTTTTATATAAAGTGGAAAGGGAGAAAGGAGGAACAGAATATAATTCAAGGTTAAGAAACTAAGTGAGCTGGCCTTCTCAAATGTTCTCTCTGTATTAGGTAGAATGACCTAATGACACTACACTGGGAGGAGTGTCCCAGATCAAATTTACAGTAGGGGTAGGCAACTGTAAAGCCACCAAGTATAAGAACAAGACACCAACAGGGAGAGAGGGTGGGGAACTATACTACAGCTACTAGCTACTCACAAACAGAAAATACAACTCTCAGTATGAAAAAGCATTTTAGAGTTAAGTAATTCAGTAAAAAAGCAATTACAGTAATGAAACACTATCTAACAATGAAAATACAGTTAAAACAGTATAAAACAGTACACAAATGCAGTGAAACAGTAAAAAAAGCTTTATAACAGTGCAAAATTTAGTAGATTAGCTGTATAACACAATTATAAGCATTAAGAAGTGCAATTCAATTAAATAAATGTAAGAAATAACTTATTCTGCTCTTGGAGTCTTAGGGAATTTCTGCTTTGTCCCAGTGATGAATTACCACTCCACAGCCTAGTAAAAACAAGCACAGCCCCCTGCAAACACAGGGTATAAATACCAGAAAAGAATCAAGAAGTTCGAATTACTGCCCAGTCCTGCTAGTCTCTGCTCTTTCAACCAATCACTCATGCTAGAAAAGGTCAGGCAACCGTGTTACTCCCACTAACAGAGAAGACAAAACACTATCAGCAGAAGATGGCTGCCAGACACACAGGAAACTCAACAAACAAAACAACCAGGGCTGGATAACAGCAGGCCTCTGTCCAGACTATGCTACCTGACTAGAACACAGAAACCTCACATAAAATGCACAGAAAGCACAAATAGAACCCTCACAAACAGAAAATACAACTCTCAGTATGAAAAGACAGTTTACAGTTAAGTGCTTCAGTAAAATGCAATTACGGTAATGAAACACTATCTAGCAATGAAAAATACAGTTAAAACAGTATAAAACAGTACACAAATGCAGTGAAACAGTAAAAAAGCTTTATAACAGTGCAAAATGTAGTAGATTAGCTGTATAGCACATTTATAAGTGTTAAGAAGTGCAATTCAATGAAATAAATGTAAGAAATAACTTATTCTGCTCATGTCATCCAAGAGGGGAAAATGTCAGTGTGGGAGGCATATTCACCAAAAGAATCATCACGAACAGTGTCTTTTTTGTTAGAGTGCTTCCCATGACCACACCTCTTGTAGTATCTGTAAAGCATTTGTGCCTAAGACACTCAGAAGCCGTTTGTCTTCTCTGGTCATTTATCTGGAAAACAAAAGGCTTAGACAGTTGGCTCAGGGTACAATGATGGAATCCTTTAACGCCAAGATACTTCTGCTAGGTAAGAAAAAGACCAAGAAGTCTCAGACAGACTCTGTAGCTGTCCAGCCTCCACCAGACATCATTTTAGAAAGTGATATCCCTGTAGGTTGTTTGGTGTTTACATTGGATTCCTATGCCTCGACCCCACTGGAGGCTTGCTTGGATCCATCTTTTTGCACTCCCTCTGAGGCTATGCAAGCGTCTGCTCCGGACATCAAGTGGGAACCTCTGTTGCTTATCTTGAAGGGTCTTAGAGGGACTCCACAGATATTGGTCATGGAGGATGTCCCAGGTTCCCTTCTCAAATCTCGCCATAGGCTGGAACCTCCGGGATTTGTTAGAGTCGATGTCTCCTCTAAGAAGAGACAAAAGCTGAAGCATGTTTCTGTTTCTCCTGTGAACCCTCAAAGGGAATGGCAGGAGTTTACTCAGGAATTGTTCTCTGCCTTAATGGCCCTGAAGCCTAAATGGGGTTTCAGTCTCTGCTCCTCCTTGGAAGTCAACCCCTTCTAAATGGTTTAGGGAACCAGTTTCTTCGGATGAGGATTCCCTGTCTGGTGAGGGGTCTTTGTCCTATTCTTCTCAGATGCCTTCGCCTTTGGCTTATGGTTCTGATGATAAGGAGTCTGTTAACCCTGAGTCTCCTTTCGAGGAATTGTCCTTTGGGGCACAATTGCTAGAATGATGGAATTCTTTAAGTGGGATTCTTCTCAAGTGTCAGATATTCAGAGGAGATATTTTGAGTTGCTTCAGGTGGATACTCCTAAACCTTTGGCAGTTCCTCCTGTGTTGGCTGCCTTGTTACATGCTTTCTTTGCTACTTCCCAGCAGCCTGATTCTCAGCCTCCTGCTTCTAAGAAACCTGATAGGTTTTATAAGGTTTTTTAAGATTGTTTCTTTTTATTTAAATGTCCTTCTGCTGATGCTGCTGTGGTGTCATACTCTTCTGACAAGCGTTTTAATCTTTTGCCTTTGGATAAGGATAGCAGAGCAATGGAGGGGATTGGCAACAAGGTTTATACTGCTTATACTTTGGCCTTTAGGGCTATTAATTATCAGACCCACATGGCTGGGTATACTCTGGCCTTGATGGCTCAGACTAGTCAGGTCATCTTTACACTCCCTGATTCTGATGGCAAATCCTCTGCCTTATCTTTGTTTGGGTTCTAAATCTCATGTGGCTTGCCACTCTATTAAATGTAGCTATGATGCTGCTGACACCTGTTCTAGGGCTGCAGCTTTTGGGTCCATCATGTAACGTTATTCTTGGCTTCATCTCCAGTATTTTCCTGAGGATATTAAGGCCAAGTTGTTGGATCCTCCTTTGGATAATACTCATTTATTTGGGTCTACTGCTGCTGACTTAAGTCTCTTTAAGAGAAAGGCAAAGCCTTACAAGACCTTAAACATATTTTTGTCTCTCCTAGCCCTACGTTCCAGAGGAATTATCCTTCTAGGTCTGCTTTTGTTTGTAGGCAACCCCACCAGGCTTCTAAGGGCAGGAAAGGTGGGAGGCGACCCCCCCTCGCTAAGGCTTCTCAGATTTCTGTGGCCCATTAGCCTCCTTTATCTGATAAGCCTGCTTCTCTTTAACAATTTTCACCCCTGCCTTTAGCACAGGTTCCTTTGTCCCTTTGGCTCTCCCTTTGTCTTCCGCATTGGTGTCTTATTACCTCAGACTATTGGGTTCTGTCTGTCATCCATCAGGGTTGCTTCATGGCATGGAAGTCTCTCCTTCCTTTTTCAGGGATTCCACAACCTCCTCTAGAGCAAGTTTCTCATTTTCTGGAGGTCGCAGGGTCCCTGGTGTACCAAGGGACCATTCAACCTGTCCCCCCTTCCCAAGTGGGACGGGATTTTTATTCCAGGATTTTCCTGGTTCCATCGAAAGAGGGGCACTTGGAGACCTATTTTTGGATCTCTCCTGGTTCAACACCTTTCTCGAGATCCCTTCTTTTTGAATGCTTACTCTTCAAACTCTGTTTCCTCTTTTATTACCCCAGGCTTTCCTGGTGTCCCTGGATCTGAAAGATGTTTATCTTCATACCCTTATTCACCCTCTCTTCAGGAAGCTTTTATGTTTCTCTGTATCTTCCTCTCATTTTCAATCCTCTGCTTTGCCCTCCTTTGGCCTCTCTGCTACCCCATGGGTATTCACAAAATGCCTAGCTCCTGTGATTGCCTTCTGCAGGCTCCAAGGCATTCAGATTTTTCCTTATCTAGGCAACTTGTTGCTTCAGCTGCCTTCTCCCATTTGATTGTTGCAGGATCTGCAGTTCACCATCTCTCTTTTCTTCAAAGTCTGGGGTTTACTATCAATTTCCAAGGGACTGTCCTGACTCCTTCTCAGGATCATATGTATCTGGGTTGCAAGACTCAGACAGTGCCTATGTTGGCCTCTTTTTTGCCTCCAAAAGCTTTGTCATTGACACCTTTCTTTCATTCTGTTCTTTTCCTGATGGCCATGCCAGTCATGGAATTTCTTCAGGCCCTGGGATTCATAGTCTGTTCTATTCTGATGTTTCCTCTTGATAGACTGCACATGCAGAAACTTCAATGGTATCTCAAATCAGTTTGGCTGCAGCATCGTCACCCACTGATTTTCAGGGTACCTCTCCTTCCCAGTCTCAAAAAGGAGTTTGAGTGGTGGATTTGACGGTTTGCTCTCAAACCAAGCTGGCCCTTTTAGCCTCCAGTCCCTTCTCAAGAGCTGTACATTGATGCCTCAGACATGGGGTGGGGGGGCATATCTAGGTCACCTGAAAGTTCACTGTCTTTGGCCTCCCCATTAGCAGTCAGACCATATCAACATCAAAGAGATGAGGGCTTTGATTCTGGCCCTTCAGGCTTTTCACGTCATGTTCTCTCCAGACCCCTTGAAGGTGTACACAGACAACACTACCATGATGAGGCACGTTAACAAGAAAGGGGGCAAGAAATCTTATCTCCTCTGCAGGATGGCACTTCAGGCTTGGGAAGTGTCTCTCTGTTATCAGTTAAACTCTTCACACTGGGTACAGTCCTTCAGATCACAGTCTTGTGACAGATGCTCTGAGCAGGTCCAAAACATGGGCTCACAAATGAATGCTTCACAGAGATGTGTTTCTGGATATTGTCCATTGGTGGGGTATTCCTCAGGTAGATCTTTTTGCCTCCCCACTGAACAGACAGCTTCCTCTCTTCTGTTCCAGACTGCCATGCCATCTGGCCTGGAAGATAGATGCCCTATCATTTTTATGGAAGGGGAAGTTTCTTTATGCTTTCCTTCCCCTTCCTCTACTATCATAAGTCCTGCAGAAGATTCAGCTGGACTCCCCAAAAATCTTGCTAGTAACTCCCTTTTGGCCTTGACAGCACTGGATCCCCCTCTTAATGTATCTGGCCAGGGGCAACCAACACAAGTGACCTCACCAGCTGGATCTCCTCACACAGGACAAAGGGTCTCTCATCCATTCCCAGTTGTCCACTTTGTAACTGACATTATGGGTGATAGGGTTTTGATCCCCTTCCAGCACATCTTTTCTGAGGATGTGCTCCAGGTTTTACTGGAGGCTATGAAACTCTCAACCAGAAAATCTTATATGTCTAAATGGAAGAGATTTTTGGTTTGGTGCCATGCTCATAACCAGGAACCTTTTTCAGTGGGGGGGGGGCCTTTGGTCCTTTCTTATTTGTGTGAATTACTCCAGTCTGGCTTGCCCTATTCTTCCATGGAGGTCCATTTGTCAGCAATTTATTCTTGTCTGCCCTTGACTCCTCCTTTGACTTCTCATTTTGAGAAGAAACAATTTCTTGAAGTTGTCCTGCATATTGGGCTTCCTTGAAAGCCTTTTTCCTTCTCCTTGGGACCTTAATTTTATTTTGGAGAAATTGACTCACTCTCCTTTTGAGCCTGCAGGTTCTGCTTCTTTGCAGCACTGTATCTAGAAGACTGTTTTATTGCTGGCTCTTACTTCTGCTCAGGTGGTTTTTGAGCTTCAGGCCCTTATGGCCATTCCTCCTTTTTTGTTTTCTCACAGGGACAGGTTGACACTTCTTCTCCTTCTTTTATGCCCAAGGTGGTGAATGAGTTGTCCTTGAACCAGTCAGTACAACTCCCTTCCTTTTTCACTTCTCCTCATTCTGCTACTGAGAGGGTCCTGCATGCTCTGGATTTGTACAGACAGCTTGGGTACTATTTGAATAAAACTAGGACTATTCGTAAGTCTGATCAGCTTTTTGATTCCTTTCATCCCAGGTCGTTGGATTTGGCTTTTCTAAGCAAACAATCTCCTCCTGAATTTTTAAGGCCATTTCTTTTTGTTATTCTTTTCATGGCAAGTCTCTATCTGCTTCTGTGAGAGCTCATTCTACTCAGGCTGTTGCCTCTTGTGTCTTCTTCAAGAGATTGGACATTGCTTTCATTCTTGACGGTGAGACTTGGTCTTCAGTGCAAACCTTTACTAAGCATTTCAAGTTGGATATGGTTTCTAGGGTCAGAGCAGGTTTTGCTGAAACCATTTTATTTGTTGAGGGCTGTTCTTAGCCTTCAACCTCCCATTGTGTTTCTTGAGCTTTTTAACTCTCCCTTATATTTAATAATACTGCAATAGTGATATAGAAGGACAGTACAGTTGTGCAAAATCTTACCATAAAAGAAGATATCCTTCTCTTCACTGTTGCAGTATTTGCTCCCTCCCTCCAACCCCCTCTTGTTTTTTTCACATTTTTTTCCTTCTGGTTGTGCATGGACTATTTTATTCTAAGCTGCTTGTTCTCTACTGGGGCAAGTCATTTCTGGGTAGTTACTTCAGTACATCCCTTTTATGGCCTATGTTCTATGTGGGGAGCATAAATGTGACATATGGTGCAAACAAGGTCCTTTAATCTAATGTACACTAGCTGAGCGTCGGGCTGCCCGGGACGAAACATCCCTTATATTTAGGAATACTGCAACAGTGAAGAGAAGGACATCTACTGTTATGGTAAAATTTTATACAACTGTACTGTTTTTTTACATCAAGCGTAAGGCAATTATCATTACACCATGCTGATTCTGTCAAACCCCTCTTAGAGGATATCTGAATCTGATGTGTATCTTTGGGGAAGCCAGTAATAGCATCCACTCCACAGTCATCAAAAAACATGGTTAGCCATACTCCTTTGCCATCTGCCTTCACATTGGAAAAGTAGATGCCAGACAGAATGGGGCTAAGAACAGAGACTTCAAGGATATCACAAGTTACATACCACCAACACTGATTGTGTGTATTCATTTGGAGAGCCAATTTGATACACAACTGGTGACACAGGAGTTTACGTTTAGACTAGTGAGTTTGCTAATAATGCTAACATGGGGAATCATGTCAAAGGTTTTAGCAAGGTTCAAATAAGCAGTTTGGAAAGAATAGCTTTTATCGATGACATCTGTTATATTTTCAAAGAAATTAACCAGATTAAGGAGACATGCTCTCTCTTTTATAAAAAACTGAATAGGGTCAAGGGTCTGTAGGTCACCAATTGTACTGTTTATGAAGCTTACCAAGGTTTGTTTCATGATTTTACAGATGAGGCTGGTGAGACTAACCAGATAGGTAACAGAATCTGTAGTAAAGCCACCTTTTGGAAGTGGTACCACAATAGCAATTCTTCAGTGGTCAAGTACATATCGTGTAGAGAGACTAAGTCTGAAAGGGTTTTGGAGCGGTTTAGTAATGTTGCACTTTATGCTAAATAGGAGACAGCCTGATATAGTGTATGACACCATGGAGCTATTGTTTCTGGTTTTGGATAGAGTTTCTAGGCTCCATTCCATATTGATTTTGGAAGAAGGGGAGTTTAGTGATTCAAGGAAGGGAACATCGGGAGTGAGTGAGTATAATGAATTTGGAACTGAATTTGTCAAGTGGCATGTTAGGTTTAACTTCTGGATCCAAATATGTTAGTACAGTTCAGCTAGAGCCTGTAATTTTAGGAGTTAATGCTAATATTTCTGATATAGTTCAACAAACCTTAGTGTTATCCTTGGAGTAGGTGACTACTTTCAATTCATATGCTGCCATAGTTTTTGTAATGGTGTACTTAGCGTTTTTGCTGGTGTGCCCAAGCACTTTCATATGGTGTGAGGTGGGGAATCATTTACATGAATAAAGTACTTTTTTTCACTCTTATTGCAGAGATTGTTTATTCACAAGTTCCACCACGGAATTTAATTTTCACTTTCCCATTACACTTAAGATGAATGGGGATGGAGTGTCAGGGGTGTGGGCAAGTTCACACAAAGTTTTACTCTTCAGATCTTATTTTCTTATAGCCTTTTATAGTGCTTTTAGATGGTCCGAGATTGTACAGCTAGAGAATTAAAATGGTCAGCCCATTATGCTCCAGTTAAAATATGCTCTTGTCCAAAAAAGAGACTTGGGTTTATGTAGCTAGATCTTAAAAGGGTAACAGGTGTAGGTTTATCATTAGGCACCTCCACAAACCAGGAACCATAATGAAGGCAAGGAGCAAGCAACACCAGGAATAGAGAACCAGAATTTATTGAAAACCTTAGCGCTTTCATCAGATTATATCCACAGACTTCTTCAGAGGTATTAAAACCAACAAATATCACTTCACCTTTTAAATATCCCTCCAAAAACAGTCATGTGACATAATTAATTAAGAGTTAAAGGAAAATCCATCTAAATATATATATATATATATATATATATATATATACAAAAATACAATGCATATAAAAGCACTACATAAAACAATGTATGACTAAAACAGTTGATAAATGCAATAAATGTTAATAAATATTAATAAAAACATTCACCTGTAGTTTAAACATCTACACATAATAAGAGCAAAGTTTTAAAACACTGCTAATAATACATTCATTCAATACAGGATAAACACAAGCATTTAATTTGAATTACCATTTAAGCTCTTGAAGTTCTAAAAAGTCTTTCCAAAGTCCCCCCCTCACATTTCTAACCAAATGGTCAATACCAACAAAACCAAACTCATGACCAGGATTCTCACCAATATGTTTGGATAAAGCATTCTTATGGTTTCTCTTCCTGATATTTAAAGTGTGCTTGTATATACGTTCTTTCAGTTTTCTTTGTGTCTTCCCAATGTAAAAACATCTGCAAAATTTACAAAGGGCAAGATACACTATGCCCTCAGTGTTGTAATTACAATAAAAGGAGACTCGAATACAGGTCCCATTTACATACACCCTATTCAATTCAATGAGGTATTTACAGTAATTACATGAGCCACATCTATGAGTGTTCTCCTTTCTTGTAGAGCCCATCTTTTCTACAGCCACAACATTTTCCAATATTTCTTTAAAACCTCTACCCCTCCGATACACCATTCTAATGCCTTTATTATAAATTTCCTTAAATTCATCATGAACACTAAGTGTGTGCCAATATGTGTTCAAATTTTTGTATATTTGGGCACATTCAGGGGTATAAGTAGTAATAAAGGAAATGTTATAATCAGTGTTAGAGTCAGAAACAGTCTCCAAGACAGAAATATTTGTCACTTCAACTAAACCTGAAAGAAGGGGAGGGTAGAAACCAGACCTTCTCTTCATTGTAATTTCAGAACAAATAGCTTCAACCAAAGTCCTTGGATAACCCCTAGATAAAAACATATCAGTAAGAACTTCGGTTCCCCTTACATAAATTGCATCAGCAGAAGTCATTCTAGTAAGGCGTACAAATTGTACTTTAACAATGCCTTTCTTCTGATGTATAGGGTGACAACTATCAGAATGCAGGTACCCATTAGAAAAAGTGGATTTCCTGTATATGTCATGAACAAACCTTTTATTAACTGTATCCTTGGAAAGATGTACATCCAAATAATTGATGTTAGTTTTACTCCAAGTAGCAGTAAAAGTAAGAAAGGGGCTGGTTTGGTTCAAATATTCAATGAATCTACAAAATTGGTCCTCGGGTTCATCATTTCTCTCTAGTCTTCCCTCATTAGATCAATCATATAGTATAATGCCCCATTTGGCATGTACCTCACTAGACACCTGCAACAGCTGGAGAGACCACAAAAGTATCCCACGAAGAGGATCCTAGGCCTTAAACACATGTCCTACATGGACAGACTAAAAAAACTCCATCTATTCTCTGTCTCATATCATCTTCTAAGAGGCAATATCTGCTTGACTTACAAAGCCATGTCTGACCCAGCTCTGTTAGAAATGCTACATCTAAAGAAATCCCAATCCCTCTGCATCACGCACTCCAGAGACCTCAACCTCATTACCACAATCAACAAAACATGCTGGAGGGACAGGTTCATAACCGAGAGACTGTCCATGCTCTGGAATATACTTCCCATACATGTCAAGCAGAGCACCTCACTGGCTCTCTTCAAGAGAAAGCTTGATGAGTGGATGGGAAATAGAAAGTTCACCCCGGGGATCACTCCAGTCGCTCTACTTGATAGAGGCACTGGGAACTAACGTCGGGCGGCAGAATGCCAGGGCACTTCTATGGGCTAGGCTTGTAAAGGCTCCACGGCCATTAGCCTAGTACACACCAATGAACCTATATGCTGAATACCCAATGAATATTCATGCGGTGGGTGAAGACATCAACATGAGTATTCATAGGTTCATAGGTAGGTACTAGGCTATTGGCCCTAGGGCCTATACAAGCCCAGCCAAAAAGGTACCCTGGCTTTCGCCACCCAAGAAAATTATTTTCCTGTGCCCCTGTCAAGCAGAACCACAGAAGTGATCCCCGGGGTGAATTTCCTATCACCCATCCAATCATCAAGATTTTTCTGTTTGACTTAGATAGGTAGTCTGTTCCACAGTATGGGAAGTCTGTGGGACAGGAATCTATCCCTCCAGCATGTTTTGTTTATTGTGGTGACAAGGTTTAGGTCCCTAGAGCGTGTAGCTCGGAAGGATTGGGATTTCTTTAAGTGGAGCATGTCCAACAGCTCTGGGTTTGACATAGCTTTGTATGTTAGGCAGAGATCGCCTCTGAGTAGGCGATATGCGACGGAGTAAAGCTGGAGTTTTTTGAGACGGTCTGCATAAGGCATCTATTTGAAGCCAGTAATCCTCTTTGTGAGGTATTTTTAAAGCCTTTCCAGTTGTTGTAGATGCCTTGTGAGGTACACACCAAAAGGGGTGTTGTACTCTATAATGGGTCTAATGAGTGATGAGTAGAGGGGAACAATGACCTCTTTTTTCTGGTTGAGAAATCTTTTGTGATGAGGTGTGCCACATAGAAGGATTTCCTGACCACTGTGGCGATGTGATTATCAAAGGAGAAACTACTGTCCACATGTGTCCCAAGGTCTCCTATCACACTTTCGATGTTAAGTAGACTACCGCCTATATGGTAGTTCATGGGTACAGAGTTTTTACCAAAGGGGATGACAATGCACTTTTTGGCATTGAGCTTGAGGCCATGGCTTTGATACCAGGCATCTGTCTCAGTGAGTTCCTTTTGTAGGCTGTCCACATCATTAGGAGTTTTGATTATGGCTCCTAGTTTGCAGTCATCTGCGAACTTTGTTAGCCAAAGACCTTTTGTGTTAGCCTGTACTTCAGAGACGTAGATACCAAACAGGAGAGGACCTAGGACTGAACCCTGTGGTACTCCACTTGTCACTGGTCTGAAGATGGATTTAGAGTCTGCTACTTTCACAGTGTGGGTTCTGTCAGTGAGCCAGTTGGCAACCCATCTTGTGACATGGGGATTTATATCTAGTTTAGTGAGTTTGTCTATAATTCCAGAGTGGGGGATGGTGTTGAAAGCCTTGGCGAGATCTAGATAGGCTGTGTGTACCACCTTACCCTCATCTACGGCTTTGGTGACCGCTTCAAAGAAGTCTATCAGGTTTAGGAGACATGATCTGCCTTTTACAAACCCGAAATGGGTAGGGTCCAGAGTTTGGAGATTACCAATGTCATTGTTTATAAGTTCCATGATGATACGCTCCATAGCCTTGCAGACCAGGCTCATCAGGCTAATGGGACGGTAGTTCCCGGGGTCCATGGTGGCTCCCCCTTTGTGGAGCTGGATAACTGTTGCTATGCGCCATTCAGTGGGCACAAAGCCTGAGGTGAGGCTATGATTGAACATGATAACTTAGGTGGGGTGTCAGATTATTCTGTAGTTCATGTAGAATGCAGCCTGGGATGTTGTCAGGTCCCATGGATGCTGTGTTCTTGGCTTTGGAGAGTGTGTTTTTTACCTGTGCAGCCATGATTACAAATACTTTGCATTTGTCCGGTTGGGGATGAGAGAGGGGTACAGTTAGCACTGAACCTATCTGCCAGGATGTTGACAATATCAGTTGGTTCTGTATATTTAGTGCCATTGTGCTTTAACTCAGAGCAGATCTGAGTGTTGCCATTGAGATTCTTGACATAGCCATAGAATGCTTTGTGGCTATCTTTAGAATCAGTGGCAATTTTGTTTTCATAACTAGCTTTGGAGGATTTTATGAGGGATCTCAGCTTCTTACTGAGGCTGACCATGGAGTTCCTCCAATCATGGGATTTTACTCTTTTTTGCAACACCTTCTTTCTTCTGTTGTAGAGTTTGTTTATAGCAGGGAACCACCAGATTGGCTTCCTTTTTTTTGGAGGATAGCATCTTGGTTCTGTTAGGGGTTGCACGATCCATGCACTCATGTAAATGCTTATAAAGTGCAATTGTATAGGATTCAGCAGTCGTATCTCTATTGTCCATCAGCATAGGTGTCGTGAAGTTTGCCACTTCTGTCTTAAGAAGCGTGAAGTTGGCTTTGGAGAAATTTTTTACAGTGGTTTCCCTAATGGGGGTGGGGGTGGCTTGTGGATGTCTAGGGTGATTTGCTTGTGGTCAGACCTGACCAACAAGGAATTGACCTCTGGTGTGGAACACTGGTTGTCCATGTTGGTTATGACCAGGTCTAGGATATTGCTGCCCCTGGTGGGGGCGTGGATAAGTTGATGCAAGGCATTGGAATTTATGAATTCCAGAAAACGTTGAGCACAAGAGTTGGTACATGAGTAGTTTTCCCAGTTAATGGTGGGGTAGTTGAAATTGCCCATTATTAGGATGTTAGGTTGTACCCTAATATTTTCCAGTGTATCAAGAAATGAGGAGTGGGAATCCTGGGGCATGGTGGGGGATCTGTAGCATTCTACAATTTGCATTGCGGTCTTGCCCAGAGTTAGTTGCACTTGGATAATCTCTGATGCATTATGCTGAGCAACTAGCCTGGAGGTGTGGATATCCTTAATGAATATGGACACACCTCCGCCTTTAGTTTTTCGGTCCAGGTTAGGTGGCCGAAAGGTGTGGTATGAATTATAGCTTGGTAATGCAGGGGTGCTCTCTGGAGCCTTGAACCAGGTCTCTGTCACTACACAGATGTCGATGTTCTCAATTTTAAGGAGTGCCTCGAGTGAGTGCATTTTGAGGTTTAGACTTCTAGCATTAAGTAGCATTACCCTCAGATTTTGCTTACTTGTACCTGTTACGGTGGTGAATTTGTCATTTGAATCTTGCCTAAAAAAGGCACTATATGGGTGGCAAGAGCCTTAGCCAGTATCTGAAATCCCAAGGGCGACAGGTGCAGGCCATCTCTGGCAAAGCATCGTGGTTTGTCGATCATCTCATCCCAGGCAGACAGATACTGGATCCCCTTAGAATAACACCAGAAGCTTAGCCAATTGTTGAAGTCAATCATTTTGTCCTTGTACTGTGGTATCATTCTGGGTGATGACAGGATGCTACAAAGGGCTAGGGTTATACCTGCCTGGGCTTCAAGATCAGAAAGCTCCTCCATGTCTCTTTTCATGTAGTCCAGGGAGGTACGTCTCAGGTCATTCACACCAATATGGACAATGACAGAGTCTTATTTGTACTTGCTGTGGAGTGACCTGAGTGCATGCATTATGTGGCGGATCCTGGCACCTGACAGGCAGCTGACAGTAACTTTCTCCTTGTTTAGCCTGGTGAGTGGAACATCAGTGTGCCTGAATATAGAGTCACCTATGCCTAGAGTGTTGGGTACGTTGTTATGCCTTATGGGCTGTGGTTGAGTGGCATACTGAGTTTGTGGGGCTATGTGTCATTTGGGTTGTGTTGGGGGGATGGAGGTTGCTTGCATTTCTGCTTTGGAGGTCCGTGTTGCTTGGGTAGATTTGCTTTTGAGTGCCTCCTTGAATGTAGGTGTGTGTTTTATGTTTCTGTGTGTGTGTTTTGGTGGTGTAGGTTTTGAGGGACTATGTGATGAGTGTGGTCTGGTGCAAGTGTTTACCTTCTCCTCTTGACTGTCTAGTCCAATCTTGGGTGAAGAGAGCTTTGCTTCCAGTTTGGTTATATAAGTGCATCTTTCACAGGTTGTAGTGTTGGGTGGTAGGAGGAGAGGGTTGTCTGTGTACATGAGGCAATTGCTGCATTGCCCCAAGATGCCCAGATTCATCAGGTAGACAGGAGAAAACACCGGGAGATGACTCTTAGACATGCCTGGATAGGTGCTTATTTATTAAGTACTAAAAACTGTTTTCCTCTAGACAAGTGAGGAAAGTTGAGTGCTGTAGTAATTTGTAGCTTATTTAGTGCTTACAATGAGTTCTGAACAAGTGCCGAGCTTAAAGAAACAGATTTGAGTTCTGAAACTAGAAAACTGGCTAGTTCTAAGAAACAAAATGAAGCTAGAAGGCTTCCCTCCAACACAGAAAGGCTTGGGGGCTCAGAAGCTTACAAACAGTCCTGGATACAGCAAATCTGTATCTGGACTAGACAACGTATAGGAAAGGCAGGAAACAAGCTTTGAAAATATATATATTTTTTTGTAAAGCGGAAAGGAGGAGCAGAAGCTAATTGGGTTGGCCTTCTCAAATGTTCTCCATGGAATAGGTAGAATGAGGTAATGACACTAGACTGGGAGGAGTGTCCCAGATCAAATTTACAGTAGGGGCAGGCAACTGCAAAGCCACCAAGATTAAAAACGGGTCTATATTACGAGATTGAAAAACCCTTTACGCAAATACCTAAACATCGACCCCTATACCGCGAACCACGAAAATCCCGAATGCACTAAACCGCGAAAAATAAAATATCGAACTATCATAGTCGGCCAACCCCACCACCCGCTACATAGCACCTACCCAATCAAAATAAATAAACCAAATACATACACTATCCAAACCCTACTTCTAACCTAAAGTAAAGCACCAAAATCCTACTTTAACCCTACACTAAACCCCATATACACAACTAACTATGCACTATCCTTAACCCCTCCCTAACCCTAAGGTCCATAACTACTGCACACTTCCCCTACAGACATACACACAAACAAAATAATTAATCCACATACATGCATTTAACAAAACCCTACTTCCAACACTACACTAAACCCCACATACACAACTATCTATGCACTATCCCTAACACCTCCCTAACCCTAAGGTCCATAACTATCGCACACTTCACCTACAGACATACACCCAAACAAAATAAATAATACACATACATACATACACTTAAAAAAACCCTACATCTAACACTACACTAAATCTTACATATATTACCTATCTATGCACTTACCTTAACCGAAATCCTAACCCCAAAGTCCTATCTATGGCACACTTACCTTACAGAGCTCTACCACAGACGGGCCAACCAAAACAAATTGACATTCTGGAATTCGCAGTTTTGGACGTTCGAGGTTCCTGTACTTCGTGCAATATGGGTCAACGTATTCGTATCCGCGTAAATGGGTTTTCAATCTCATAATAGGAACCCTAAAAACAGGATACCAAGAGGGAGGGAGGGTGGAAAACAAAAATCAGAACAAACAAACCCAACCAGATGCTTAACAATTGTAGAAAATTCTACTTAATACCTCACACACAGCAAGTAAAATAAAAGTGCTATAAATAACTCAGAAATAAGCTAAAAACAGGATACTTAATGTTATATATCACAGATTAGTTAGCTCAAAGCCCTTCCTCCGATTAGCTCAGTGTGAAAATATTTTTTACATTTTTGCAGGGTGGGGGCACAAATTAAACATACCAACTCCGAGACTGCATTAGATTGAGGAAATGGGTAATTTTCCCATTTTACACCATTTCACAATATCCATTCAATACTTTCGAAGTTTCAAAACTTCGAGCATATGGTCCCGACCACATGAATTTTGAGGTTTTGATGCTTCGTTCATGTGATAGAGATCTCTTACAACTTACATTGAACACCTGCAGCATTTTATTCATTGAACACTCACCAATTTAGTGGGTGAGTGACAGAAATATAAAGCAACAACCAATGTATGCATGATGTCACTGTGAAATATGCATGGCAGTCAGTAATGCATAATTTGCATTGACATCACAGCCATTTGGCATGTCAATCACACAAGGCACACCCACTGCACAGACCAACCGTGATGCTAGTGTTCTGCAACAATGCCGTGTCACAGCACAGGTAGCATTAAAGGGAAGGTTGCTAGAGGATGCTCCAGCCCAGCAAACTGGGCAGAGTCTAAGGTGGCCCATAGAAAACATGAGTGAATCTGATGTACTGGGGGCTTACCAAAAAGACTGAATGGCCAGGTAGTTAAAGTACTGCTTGCCATGGAGTGTTATGGTGGCAAAAATGTATGTGCATATGAAATGTCCTCCTTGAAATTCCTGCCTTCAACATGCCTAAATGATAGACTGCAATCATACAAATGCAATTTGGCAATAACCAGGTGGCTAATGGCCATTTAGCCCATCTGATGAGTTAGTGTCAGTGTCTTCATTGGTGCTTACGATTGCTTCTCAGCTGTACAGATTTTTGCAGCATGTCCAGATTTTTACTTTTTGTATTCGGCCCATTTTTCATAAAACTTTTTTTTTTGGGGGGGGGGGCAAATTATTAAAGATTGAAGTTAGAAAATAATGACAGACATTTGAATTGCAGGCTTCTTACCCTTCAGAAAAGTCATGCTAATGCAAAACCTGTTATTCTGTCAACTCTCTAAGTTTGTAAGAGCAATATTCTAAAAGTGTCCCTATTTTTGGGCCTTTGTCCCATTTGTATATATGACTTTGTATTGACTAAGAGGTTGAGAGGTATGATATACACAGACACGGTGTTATCATACCTCTCAAGTGTATCATTTGGGGTCTGAAAAAGTTCATGTTCCTCAAAGTTCCACTTTGAAATACTCTGTCACACATTCAGTGTTAGAAATTTTTTAAGTGAAATCCATGGTAAATAGAAATGAATCATATTAGTTCATTAAAAGATCTTCTTTATAAATAAAACCAGCACATTTTAACCTTCATATGGTCTTCCCAATTGAAGTTGTTAGTAAGCCATTAGTATGTGTTCCACATTTTGCCCATTTGCTCCACATTATGAGGGCAAGTGTTCCACATTTTGGAGATGGAAGGTTGAGAGCTATGGGTGTTAATTTTTCTGTTAACTCAAGGGGAACTGGCTAAGTGAACTCAAACGGAATACAGTCAAACTGGTTAAGTTATATTACACTACTACGTACAAGTAGTGCAAAAACGTGTTTTTTTTTCTAGTTAGGTAGGGAACACGGAGAAGCTGTACACGACCTGGGACTAAGTACTTCAGAGACGTTTTCTAACTTTCACCTCAGCGAGTCGCTCTCAACACCGAGTTGATTCAAGCAATCATCTCACCAAATGACTGACTGCAAGCAGCAAAAACATTCGTCATGAGATACCAATACGCAGGAAAACATCAGTAAAGGGCGTACTGTTTTAGAGTATTGGTGGCAAACGGAAAAAAAAATCTGGAAATCCTCCCTTTTAAGAATAATTCACATGCTACCGTTTTCTAAAAGTACTTTCGAAGGCAATCACTTTACTGACGACCGCAAGCTATTTACAGCTCAGGGGTCCTCACGAGTAGTAACACTAGGAATTCTGTTGCCGCGCATGCACAAGGAGGAGGTTACATTTACGCCAGCTCTCGTCATTCCCACTGCCAGCCAGCCTCCTCAGTGAAGAAGGAGTTATTTGGGAGTTATCTTTACCGTTTTTTGGTCAAGTTGGGATAACTTTCTTGGATCTTTTAGAAAGAGAAAGATCTGCATCATGGCAGCATCACCCCAGAAATCTCCTGCAGTTCCCAAGTCTCCGACGACACCGAAGTCCCCTCCTTCCAGAAAGAAAGATGACTCGTTTTTAGGCAAGCTTGGTGGGACTCTCGCAAGGAGAAAAAAAGCAAAGGAAGGTAAAGTAGCAATGTTTTAGAAGCAGTGTAGGTACAGTACTGTAAACCCTTTCACTCAACAGCTGCTTCTTTTGGGTGTGCCCATCCTACTTCTTGGAATGTTTCCTGTGTGACGTCACGACAGCAATGTATCAATGCCATTAAACTGCTAAGAATAAAGGTCCAGTTAAAGAATACAGTAATACTTGAAGTAGCATTGTGTTTTATGATGCCCATGTCTGATAGTACTGATCTTTTAACATCCGCGAAACTTTTTCAGTCATATAAGTACACTCAGCGATATAAACTATTTGCAGCCTGCAGCTATAAACTTTGCATTCTTGTTTTCTGACTTTGCTGCCAATACCTGCTTATTAACTTCATCGAAAACGTTCATTTAAAATTGACTGTGCCCGGGCAACTTGCATGTAGTATATTCCTGCTGTCTTTAAACGTTTTCTCTGTCACCTTTAATTTAGGGCAGTAATTTCATTTCTTTGCAAGTCAGAATGTGTTTGGTTGTAGAATAAAAAAGGTTCTTGTTCAGAAGTATGTATTACAAAATGTACTCCATCTATTTTTAAGAGGTAACTGCTGGTATTAAACGTTTCTGATTTTTTAGCCCCCTTTAGTGCCTTCTGGCTGTGTACCTGGTTTGAGAACTGTACAGTAACAATCATCAAGTTCTAAACACTGATGCAGTGTGATTAAATATTTATCTGTACTTCTGAACATATTTGCTGAGCAGCTAATATGGCACAAAAGCCCAGAATCCGAGACAGTTTTTAAATATTACAGTGATTTTATTAAAAGGTTAATAGAACAATTAGTTTGCAGTAATATGTTTTTCCTCAACAATAAATAAATAGTATGAAAGTTTAAGGTCAGATGTTACTGACTGTCATCATCATCTTCCTTCGGCTGTTCCCGTTAGGGGTCGCCACAGTGGATCACCTGTTTCCATTTCTTCCTGTCCTCTGCATCTTGCTCTGTCACACCAACCACCTGTATGGCCTCTCTTACCACATCCATGAACCTTATCTTAGGCCTTCCTCTTTTCCTGTTACGTGGTAGCTTCATCCTTAGCATCTTTTTCCCAATATACTCAGCATCCCTCCTCAGCACATGTCCAAACCAATGTAATCGTGCCTATCTGGCTTTGTCTTCAAACCTTCCAACCTGGGCTCACCCTCTAATATACTTATTCCTAATCCTGTCCAACCTCGTCACACCCAGTGCAAATCTTAACATCGTTAACTCTGCCACGTCCAGCTCTGACTCCTTCCTTTTTGTCAATGCCACTGTCTCCAATCCATATAACATAGCTGGTCTCACTACCCTCTTGTAGACCTTCCCTTTCACTCTTACTGGTACTAGTCTGTCACAAATCACTCCTGACACTCTTCTCCACCCACTCCATCCTGCCTGTACTCTCTTCTTCACCTCTCTTCTACACTCACTCTTACTCTGAACTATTGACCCCAAGTATTTAAACTCATCCACCTTCGCCACCTCTACTCCTTGCATCCTCACCATTCCTCTATCCTCCCTCTCATTCACACTTATATATTCTGTCTTAGTCCTGCTGACCTTCATTCCTCTTCTCTCTAGAGCATATCTACATCTCTCCAGGGTCGTCTCCACCTGTTCCCTACTCTCACTACAGATCACAATGTCATCTGCAAACATCATAGTCCACGGGGACTCCTGTCTCACTGTAATCCTCCATAATTTATCTGGAAATCAAAATGTCTTTCAAGGACCGAGGCAGAAGTCCTAGGCATTCAACAGAATTCTGGACAGGTGAGAATTATGTACATAGCATGGGGGGTGTAGCTAGATGTACACTAAGGAAGTTGTAAAATTATTTTTGAAAGGCAGGATTTTGCAGATTTTGGGAGGCAAGGGCGGGGAAGGTACAGTTGAGCCAGCCAAACAGCTAACTGTGCCCATAACGGTGCATAGTTAAATTTTGCATACTGCTTTAGTAATTGAACTATTGCTAATTGGAGGTAGTGGAGTGATGTCAGAGTAGCCATTTCAGCCACAGCATGGGATGACTGCCATGCAGTAATGTAAAAAGAGCAAGGTAAAAGGTAAAATATTGTTTTACAGAAAAAGTTTACCAAAAGTTACAGAACTACCGGGGAGTTGCAGTGAAGCACAGCATAATAACTGTACGCACTATTAATAGTAAATATGTCCATTGTAAAACTTGAATTATATGAAACGGTGTATCTGTTTTTTTTTTTTTTTTTTTTATTAATAATGCTTCATAGCTAATTGTATCAATAGGGTATATAGAGCAGAAAAGGACATTTTTCTTCGGGGGTAAATAATGTGAAAGATTTTGTGAAGATTGAGTGTTTCTGAGTGTAACCCTAGTATGTAGAGTAGTGGTTAGGACCATGTGTTAGATGCTTGCTTAAAAATGTTAGTCTTATTTTTTTTATTTTAAAAACTCTTGTGCTTTTATTAATAATCTTGCATTTCTTTGTGGTCTGTCTTGTAACTTGTGGGCTGTGTCTGAAATAGGTCCATGAGGAATTAGTCCAGTACCACCTGTGATGACCCACCACCTCTGGGCCAATAATCAAGGATCCTCAATCCTTACCACTGGCACCAGTTTGGGACATTCGCTGGGAAGATAATAGGTACACACACAGTATCACCAGATGCAGCTATCTGCATCAAGCACAATTTCCCATAAGAGCACACTGGGAACACAGTCAGTCCGGGGTTGCTTCTCCCTTTTTCTCCAGATCCCCAGTAAGACTCCCCACTGGCACAGCTATAGAACTGAGATCTCAGCTGAGTGTCCAGCACCCTCTCTGTCCAACCAGTACTTCTTGTCCCTGCTGAAGTAGCTGACACCAACACTCTTTGAGGTTTGATTTACTTATACACACACACACACACACACACACACACACACACACACACACACACCTGGGAAAGGCTGGCATAGGTTTACTAGCTATGCCCCCCTTCTGCCCAGACTGTAAGGTTGTTATGACTGCTACCAGACATTCCTGCCAACTACCTTAAGGCTCTTCCTGGGTACCCAATATACTGAGTGAAATTAATATTATTACAAATGCTAGTTTGACGAAGAGCAAGGATATTAGGAGTGGCCACACAGTGTCACCAAATAAATATGCAAATACTCTCAGAACTTAAATATCTGTACAAAGGTTAGCCACAATGAAAGGTTTAAATATATTTAATAATAAATAGTAAAATAACAAGAAAATGTTAAGTATATATTCACAGTGACATCAGAGTTTAAAATCACAGGAAATATTTAAAGTAACATTAAAGGACAGACTCGGACAAATAATGAAAATATATAAACTAATGTTCACTATATTTCTGACTGAATCTAAGATAATTATACTATTCCCTACTTACGTAATAGAGCAAGGCAGATGATGTGGTGAATGGCCCTTTTTGTTGCCAGGCCCAAGACAGAATAGAGAATGCTCAGTCTCGATAAGAGACTTCTCAAAATATCTAAAATTTTAATTCTGGGATAGCTTGCAGCATGACATCACTTCTGGGCATCTGACTTCTAGTTCCCAAGCAAACCCCCATTGCTGGAAGCTGGCAGGATTTAGCACCTACTTATAAAAATACACACACAAGGGCTTTGCACAGATCTGTGGCAGGTGCTGGAAATCATAAAACAATTTCATACCTCCATGCTTCCAGTTAGTAATGAGTTCACCCGAAAGACAATACAGAAAGCTTCCTATACAGACTTTGTGTCTCTAGCTGCATGGAAACCTGTGAGATAGCATCTTTATGGCCTAGCCCGTAAAGTGATTTAATTTCAGATATATTTTAAAGTTTGCTGGACTAAGGTTAACCTTCCAGTCTCCTCTGTTAAAACATGTACATTTAAACAGTTACAATAATGCGTGTACATTTCTGTTCTCTCCAGTAGGGCACACTGTGGATACATTTTAAAAACAAGCACTTTACAAATACCTTTTAAACACAAACATCTGTACAAATTAGTTTTATATACAAATGACATACAGTTCTAATACATTTGTAACACAACCATCTTGTATAAAAATCAGTTTGATATTCACAAAAGACATATATTATTTACAAAATTCCAGCTAGCTGTGCTGGCAGTTCCTGCTATCATCACACCACTGTCAGCAAATATAAATAAGAGCTGACAATGACTCCATACTCCAGATTAGCAAAGTTTACTTTGGTTAGTAATTGTGGGGTGGGGGCAAGAATCAGCTGATGTATTTTGCCTTGTTTTATTTCAAGGAGCATTTGTGGAGTGCATCTGCCGTCTCCAAATTTGTAGGTCAAAATTCTACCTTAAGAGGAGCTGGGTCTTTTGTATCAGCCCGAGAAGTGAGATGTAAGTTAGATATGGTACAATCAGGTTGAGAAACAAGAGTTTTATATGGTTTATTACAAGTTTAACCTTCTCCCCAAATAGGATATAAATATGGTGGGTTACTTCATAGGTTAATATGAGATTACTAGGCTAATGGCTTATGGGCCCTTATAAGCCTAGCCAATGCAACCCAGTTTTACGTAATATGTGGTCCCTAGTGGCAAGAGGATTGCATGGATTTGTCTGTGTGTTGAGTATTTTACAGAGTGCCCCTGTTCATAAGTGATGTAGGCAGTACCCGAGGTGTGAATTTGTGATTCCCTGTCCATTGATCTAAATTGCATTTGAAGAGGGCCAGAGAAGGGCTGTGCTTAATGTGAATAGGAAACCTATTCCAAAGAAGGAGCAATCTCCGAGACATGTATCTGTCTCCTCAGCATGTTTTGTTCGAGTCACTGACTAAGTTTAGATCCCTAAATTAGGTGACGCTTGTACTGTTTGACTTGCAGATGTGTAGCAGCTGCATCAGGGCTGGATTTGTGAGTGCCTTCTAGGTCAGCCATAAGTCACCTCTTAATAGTTTGTAGGAGACTGAGTAAATGGATAGGGCTTTTAGTTTATCATCATAGTTCATGTTGTTTACACCCTGTAATTTCTTTGTGAGGAACGTCTTGAGGTCCTTCCAGCTGCTGAAAGTGCCTAGTCAGGTACATATCAAATGACTCATTATATTCTATTATTGGTCCTAATGAGGGATGAGAACAGCAGGACTATAATTTCCTTGGATCTGGATGCCATACCTTTATTTATAATTTGTACTACATAAAAGGACTTTTTCGCCACTGTGGACACATGGTGGTCAAAGGTCAGACTACTGTCTCTTTCACCTTTGAGTCTACTGTTAGGGGTGTGCTACTGATACTGTAATTTGTTGGGGCATGTGACTTCCCAGAGGGTATGATGCAATTAGTTTTTGGCCATGATTCTGGCACCAGTCATTTGTCTGATCTAGACCCTTCTGAAGGATATCTACATTCACATTGTTGGGAGATTCAGTGATTGCCCCTGCTGGCAAACTATGGCATCCACAGGCCTTCCACATTAGCCATGACTTCAGAGAAGTGTATTCTGAACATGAGTGGTTCCAGCAGTGAGCCCTGTGGCACACCAATAGTAACTGGCCTCTTGCTGGATCTGGATTCACTTACTTTAATCACGTGTCGTGTCCACGAACCAGTAAGCTATCGATCTGGTGACCTAGGGATTTATGCCCAGTTTTATGAGTTTATTTATAATACCTGAGTGGGGAATTGTCAGATGCTTTGACCAGGTCAAGGTAGGCGGTATGTACAGTTTTACCATCATCCATAGCCTTCGTGACTTTTTTAAAGAAATCCACTGGATTCACTAGGCATGACCTACCCTTAATGAAACCTGAATAAAGGGGGACGGTGACATCCCTAGATCTAGACACACTATGCAGTATAGAATGTCTTTATTATAATAGTCAACACATGTTGATTAAATTAGGTCTTTGTCCACGTAAGTTCCCAAATCAACAACTGGGTCAACTCTTAGGGGCGTATTATCAATGAGGTAGTTCCCTGTGGGTAGATGACTTCCCTAAAGATACATTAATGTATTTTTTAGCATTTAGTTTCAGATTATTATTTTGACACCATTTCCTTATTTGAGACAAACTCTTACAGGATGGACAAGTCATTTATGGATTCAGTGACTGCTTATCTGCAAACATAGTCAGTCAGATTCTTTTGATATTGGCATTTACTTCCGAAAAGTGGATGCCAGACAGGAGAGATCCCAACCTAGAATCCAGAGGGACTTCACTGGTGACTGGTCTCTTTGTGGAGGTAACTTCCCCTTTTTTGATTATCTACATCTTATCTGTTGGCAATCCAGAAGGTGGTATATGGGTTTATTCCCAGTTTATTTAACTTTTCTACTTTGCTTGTGTGGAGAATTGTATCAAACGCTTTGGCCTGGTTGAGGTATGCCGTGTGTACCATTTTTGCCTTCATCCATTGCTTTGGTGACCTTTTCATAAAAGTCTACCAGGTTGAGGTTGAGTAAGCATGACCTGTCCTTGACAAATCCACACTGAGACAGGTCTAGTGTTTGGAGATGCCCTGTGTCCTGATTGATTGCTTAATTCCATGATAAATCTTTCCATGGCTTTGCATATGAGGCTGGTCAGACTTCTGGGTCTGTAATTGCCTAGGTATGTGGAAGGTCCTCCCTTATGCAGGGAAATGACTGTACCTGTTCTACCTTCATTTTGATACAAAACCTGTATGGAACTTGAGATTGAAAAGTGTTGTGAGGGGTATGGCTTAATTGTACTTCATTCTTTTTAAGATGCATCCAAGAATGTTATCAGGACCCATCAGTTCAGTATTTTTAGGTTTTGATGGCACTTTTAGGACTTGGTCTTGTGTGATAACCAGTGGTGAGCCAGTTTCAGGTGTATCTTGAGGAACAGACAGAGGAGATATGGGTAAAATTAGAGTTAAATTTATCAACCAGTAGGTTAGCTATATCTTCAGCCTTAGTGTAGATAAGTGACGTTGTTCACACTCAGCTCATTGCATTGTGCTTTTGAGATTACAAACATAATTAAAAAATACCTTATGATTATCTTTGGCTTGGATAGCCATTTTAGCCTCAGACTTTGCTTAGGTGGTGTTTATGAAGCTCCTGAGGGGTTTATTTCTGTGACGAGGGCTATCTCTAACATTCTGGGAATTACTCTTCTTACTTTTGGCCAAAATACTTTTCCTTTTATTATATAGTTTGATATGATGGTTCCACCAGATGGATTTGTTTACAGGTTATGCCCTGCTCTTGTTCCTGTGGGAGACAGCTGCATCAGTGCAGCTGTTTACATGCTGGTATATATTACATGGTGTTGTACATTTCTGTGTATTCTTCATCTGGGTTTGGTAGGGATTTGAAGCTTGCCAATGCATCACTTAGGAGTACATAGTTTGTCTTAAAGAAATTTCTAAAGGTACCTTGGGTGGAAGGCATCTCTGATTTCAGTTTTATTTCAAAGGAGATTGCTTTATGTTTAGACCTAGCAAGTGATGAAGATATGCAAGGGATGGTGCAAGATGCTGTCATATAATTGACAAGATACAAGTTGTTATTCCCCCTAGTGGGTACTCTGACTAATTGATCCAGAGATTTGTATTGACAAAGTTTAGGAATCTCTGTGCTTGTTCACTAGTGGTGGTGTAGGTATCCAAGTCTGTAGTTGTATAGTTTAGATGACCTAGGAAAATGGTATTGGGTTTAATAGAGTGATACTAGTTCCTGTAGATAGACATTGTGGCCCTATTTTGTCAGAGGGAGTTCTATAACAAGCTAATGTAGAGCATGGAACCTGTTATGATGATTATTTGGACATGAAAAAGCTCTAGTGCATCATGCTGCTTTATTAACATTGATGCGAGTCTCTTCTGGATGTAGATTGAGGCAGCTCCACAATTTTTCCCCTTCTGAATAGTAGATGGTCTAAATGTCTGGAAGGCATTATAGCCCTGCACACATGGAATATGCTTTGGGCCTGTGTTGCGTTTTGGACATATTTCAGGTTTAAGCAAGTTAGTCTTCAGAACATCAGCATCTGATGGATTATGTGTATTGTGATGGCCTTGGAGAGGTGTGATGTACTGCCGACGAGTTTGATGTCCAAGTTTACTGCGTATGAGATTTTTGTCTCTAAGGATATTATAAGACGTATGTCTCTCACACACTGTGTTTGATTAATAGATAATCATAACAGCATGAGATAATTCTTAAACTTTTTCAAGATACCCATCTCAGTCAGGCTGGCAAGAGAAGTTGTGAGGAATTGCTGGTCCAGAATACCGACAGGAATTTCTCTGGGGGTAGGGGTAACTATTACTGCTTGGAATTTGGTTTTAGAATAATGTTTGGATGGACTTGCTACTGAGTATTTAAATTTCACTGCTAAACAACTACTTCAACACCTTCGTCTCTCACCAGCGAGAACCAGATAACTAATTTGTAGTAAAAACAAAATCACTAATTTGATATAAAATCAGTGCGAGTAGCATCAGTACACTTAATGTTAAGCCATTTTATCAAAGGTCTTTAGCCTGGTGAGTAGTTTAAGAGGAGAGACTTTGCAAAGCGATACTTGGGTTTTTGTCAGCAGCCAATAAATGGGGAGGGGGGATTATGTTATTAACATAAGGGGCAGGCAACAATAAATACACTGGGTTTAAGAACACAACTACAATAGGGTGTCTGGGAGGGAAAACCAGTTAGGCCCTTGGCTCTGAGCTGACTGGCCTGGAACTGTCCCAGTCCAAAGACAAGCCTCAAATGAGTCTGACATACACCCACTACACAAGAATGAAACCAAGGCTTAATAACAGACCATTTAAACAGCAAAACTGTAATGCAGCTATGTACTAGAATCATTGGATGTAGGCTTAAAGCCATTGACTAAATCTGATGCAATCAGATCAGTTATATTAAAATAAGGAAACCTGAGTATAGTAGAAGGGGGAGGAATAGGACTAAGGTGAGGGAGTACAGGGAAATGTGGGTAAAAGTGAATGGAAGTTAAGAGATTTAAAAAAGCAGAAATATGTGTAAAAGAAATAGAAAAAACTCACATTTGCATAGTAATGTTCTTACTATTGCAAATGTAGAAAGATCATCATGAGACGTAGATGGAATAAGGGTGGAAATGTAAGATGGGAGTTGGAGATTGTAGGGTTCTAATGAATTTGGATTGAGGTCAGGTGCAGAGTACTAAAGCTAGTAGATAAAGGGAGAACAAAATATAAGAAAGAATTACATTTGGATGTGGCTGTTGTATATATATTTGGCAGGGACAGTAGTTTTATGTTATGATGCTGTAACATTAATTTGTTTACTTATGTTATACAGGGGTAGCTCCATTTGCCAGTTAGATATGTTTAATGTGTTGATGAACTGTTTTGGCTTTGAGTTTGACATTTTTCTATCACAATGGAGATCTAGGTTTTAGGCTTGGTACACAGAATCACAATGATGGTTAATATTTTTGTGTTCAAACTGTACTCACAAGAATTTGTAATCTCCCTTTGTGCACCACAGCTCCATACTTACTAAACTTGGTTGGCTGCCTGTATATGGCAAGGGTGAAATTTTATGCCCTGTCCGACATTTAAACATTGACGTAACAGTTTTCCTTCTGTGGCACACACCCAGTTGCTACCTCAGTTAGCATGTTAATATCATCACCCTTGTCATAAAATTCAGTCAGTCTTCCACCTGTGAATTTAGTTTGGCCAACAATCCATTCTGTATTGTCCATCCAAACAAATGAGTAGCCAGCCATTATGTTGCCTCATAAAAGCTTAAAAATTTTCTAAAACTAGGAAGCATATGAACTTTTAATATTTTATGTTTTCACCACTGTCCTGTCTTTTGCCCTTATGTGTCCCAGATTAGCAACTGTGTACCTTATCTGGATCTTGCATTAGTTTATTCTTTGCCTCAAGTTTTTGTTTGTAGCTAGTATTTTTACTATACATTGCCTGTTGACTTGTATTGGTGAGCTCCTTTTTTCTATGTTATCAAGTTGTTTCTGTAATTGGTCAGCAATGTACCATCATGCCCAGTTTCTAGATGTGTAAACAAGAAATAGTAGATGGCTGTGTTTGGCTGTATGCTTCATATTATATAGGTATTGTTTGGGATTCTCTTGTGGTTGGAGCAGATCTCATAATTTAAAAAAAAAAAAAAACATTGAACTGCTACATTTCCCTACTTACGCTCCCTCATAGCTGAACTGTTAAATGCAAGTTCTTACAGGACTCTCTCTTTCTCTCGACATTTGTCTTTGGGTGGTTCCAAAAGCCTTGCTTGTAGAAACAATTGCAGAGGCACCTTGCTTTGAGGTCCAAAAAATATGAAAGTGTCTGTTTCTGATATAATTGCCACATTGTATGTAGTTGTATATCCCAAAACTACTGACTTGTTTTGTGGATTTGATTTTCTCGTACATGTAGTTTGCTCTATTACTTATGATATATGTCTGGATCTTTGTTATGGAAAAAGGAGGTTGATACCTCACTGTGCATACTTCAGGTAGGAGCCTAGGCAGTTTAGTGAATGTATTCAGCTACTGAAATGTTTTAGTGATAGGTGAGTGTATTGCTAGGTACTGTGAATCATCAGTCATTGTAACCCAATCTTTGTCCACTCTTGTGAGCTGTCTTTCATATACCAGGATTGTGAAATTACAAGAGTCCTTTAAGAACCCAACTCCTGACCAGTACAACTGTGACACGGTAGTGGTCCATGTGGGAGTGAATGACTTGAGACAAAATCTTGAAGGGCATGAAGGGATGCATGTCGGACATTGCCTTGTATGTTACAAATATTGCTAATACACTGGTCCTGAGTGGAATCCTTCCTTCACCTTGAATGATGCTTAGATACAGAGGATGGTTGGTTAAATTGCTGGTGTTACCCCACTGGGAACCAGTATGTACCAGCCTGGGACAAGATGCTTGAAAGTCCAGCTTGCTTTGCTAATGATGGCCTGCACCTCGATAGTGCCTTTTTTTTAGGCAGAATTTTGTTGATGGATGTTCCACAGCAACTAACACAGTAGTCCTGAAATTGGTTCACATTACGGTTGCTCTTTTCAATACCAGAAATCTAAACAATAAATTGCCTGATCTTGAGGCAGTCCTGCACTTCGAAAGTATCCATGTCTGCATAAATGGAAAGAGAGCAGTCGCCATACCTGGATTTTGCATTTTCCATGTCTTTAGACCAGATTGCAATTGTGTGGAGTCTCCATGTTTCTCAAGGAAGATACTACCTCCAAGCAGATCCTGGGGGCTCGCAAACTGAACTGTAGATAATTCCAGATAGGATTATTTGTAGACTAATAGCTCATTGCAGAACACCTTGTTTGTCTTCTGCTGACCACTGTTATAAAGGATCCTCCTGTTAGCAAAACCACCGCTATTTTGTGTGATTTTAACTACTGTCCGTGTACTAGGATGCCCAGTGTAGCATATGATCAAAAATTCTTCGATTTAACAAAACCTCCATTGATTAATTGGTAAACAAACCTATTAGAGGACACAGCGTTCTTGACCAAAATCTTGAAGGTATAACCTCTTTTTGCACTACTCCTCTGGTGTCCGCTTCCCCAGTGAAGTCTGACCAAAAACTTGTCTACTGCTTTTTAAACTCTGAAAAAGTTCCTACAGCAAATCCCACTGAACTTAAGGACTGTAAACATGCCAACCTCAACTGATTTCTATGATGAAATATCAAAATTCATTTACAACTGTACCACTGCTGACTCTGATAAAGCCATACCTCTCAGCCCAAGAAATCTGGACAAATTCTGACATAATGGGGGGGGGGGGTAAAAAGGCTCAAAAAATAGGGACAGATTTTATATATTGCTCTTATAAACTTAGAAAGTTGCAAGCGTAACCGGGCATGTATTAAAATGCATTTCCTGAAGGGTATGAAATCTGAAACACAAATTACTGACATTTACTAATTTAAATCCTCAGATCATCCCATTGCTTTGTCAGAAATCCAGAAATTTTATGAGGAACAGACTGAAAATTTGAGGCAAAAATCTGGACATTGTGAAAATCTGGACAGTTGATTGGTATGGATACAGCACCTAGCTTCCTTAAGAAATTCTGCACCCATTTAATAAAATGCATAGAGCTAGCAGTCCCAGTCAGAACCAGTTATCTTGAGGAAAATCAAAAAAACACCACCTGCGTGATCTACTACCTTAAGACAATTCAACAAAAAATTCTTAAGTTATACAGCAGATCCAAAACCCCTCTTCTCAAGTGGAGCATTAAGATTATATAAATGTTTTATTTATTTTTATATATATATATATAATGTGTGTGTATGTATATCAGGACCACTAAAGGAATCCTTAAACTTGGGCTGATCTCTGAAGATGATTATAAATTTTTCTTTAGCTCTGTTAGAAAACTAATAAACTATACCCTACATTGTTCCAAACTTCATAAATGATGCCTTGTATTCTGACCCAATAGACATTGTCAACATCCTTGCAAACAAATTTAGTGCCTACTTCACTCCTGAGATTTCTTTCCAAAGCTTGAAATAACTGAATTCCTTGATGCCCAAATTACGTCCAAAGTGCTTAGACCAAAACTTCTTCCTGCATGGGACCTGACAGTATACCTGACTGCTTAACGTGTCCTTGCAAACTCGTTCATTAAACTATTTAACTCCAGTCTAAACTCTTAGTTTCTTAACCATGAGTGGCGCAATGCAATGTTGATGCCACTCCAAAAGGGTGGCCTTACAACTGACATAAGTAATTACAGAAGTGTCAATCTTAATAGCCTCATCTGCATAGCCATGGAGTATATTGCAACTATGATGTCAAGAATCTTATTGGACTTCAGCAATAGTTTGGCTTTGTGAAGGGTAGGTCCTGAATCTGGTAAACTTCTTCAAAAGGGTTACAGAGACTGTATAACATGACCATGCAGTACATATGGTATATCTCGACCTGGCCAAGATCTTCAACACCATTCCTCATTCTGGCATCCTGTAGAAGCTGATTGCTTTAAAAATTGACCAATATGTGTGGCAGACTGTCTGAAAGACAGAACCCACACAGTGAAAGTTGCAGGTCCCTCTTCAGGACTTGTTAAAGAGTCCAGTAGTGTCCCTCGGGGCTTTGTGCTGGGACCTCTTCTATTTTGGCCTTTTTCCAGGCTCATGAAGTTTTCAGATTACATCAAAGTGGGGGCTTAAGTCCCCATCTAACACCCAAACCATCCAGAATGAACACTTTCTGGTAAACTGTTTGAGTGCCAATATGGACTCAAACTGAATGCTAAAAAATGAATGGTGTTTTCACTTTTAGTAGACACCCTTTCCCTGTCATTGTACAGTGCAGAAAACACAGCACTGCAAAATAAAAGTGTAGTTTGAGGCCAAGGAACGTTTGGATTGATAATTCCCTCATTTTTGACCATCACATGACAACTGTTTACAGGGAAATTTTATTTAGTACAGCTGATTACCTCTTTTGCTCTTAAAGGTATTCTTTTGGCAGTCACTCCCTTATACTCAGCATTGATCAGACCAGTTATCAAGTGCAGTGTCCCCTTCAGGGTGAATCTCGCTAAGCATATAGTAAACAATTAGAAACCCCCCAAAAAGATCACGTGTAAAGTCTCTGAGCTGTGAAGAGAGACTGGAAGTTCTATCTCTCTATTCAATGTTTTATAGTCTGTTTTTGTTGCGGGGATCTGTCTTGGTTATCAGGCTTAGAGACATGGTTGTCCTGGGCCTCCTGTGTCTCCACAGGTTCAGTGGCTCTACCAGTACTAGAACCATGGACCTAATTCTTCACCAGCAAATGGATAAAACCTGGTGGATGGCCAGGTTTATAAACTAGAGCTTCCCAAACCTCTGGAATCAACTTCACTTGCATGTTATGCTGTTTGACTGTCTATTTTCTTTGAAACATAGTCAAAATAACTGTATGGGTACCCACACATTTACTCCAGGACTGATTGGGTATGGCCCTTTTGAAAAAGAAGGTGCAGCATGGGGGTGGGTACTGGCAAGGTGTGATTGGTTGTAAGAAACAATAGCCTTGATATCTCTTCAAATCTGTCTATCTGCTTTTTGGTACCCACGTATCACCTTATGGAGGAAGTCTGCAAACCAGATCAAATATATAAAAAAGTAACATTTTAGCATTATGTTTATAAAAATAGCCATGGCATATATACACCCATGCAGACGGACAATAGAGGTATGACTGCCGAATCTTGCACAAATGCACTTTATAAGCACTTACACGAGTGCATGGATCATGCTATCCCTAACAGAACCAAGATGTTATCCTCCAAAAAAAGGAAGCCAATCTGGTGGTCCTCTGCCATAAACAAACTCTACAACAGAAGAAAGAAACTGTTGCAAAAGAGTAAAATCCCATGACTGGAGGAATACCCTGGTCAACCTCAGTAAGAAGCTGAGAGCCCTCATAAAATCCCCCAAAGCTAGTTACGAAAACAAAATTGCCACTGATTCTAAAGACAACCACAAAGCATTCTATAGCTATGTCAAGAATCTAAATGGGAACACTCAGATCTTCCCTGAGTTACAGCACAATGGCACTAAATATACAGAACCAACCGATATTGCCAACATCCTAGCAGATAGGTTCAGTGCTAACTTTACCCCCCCCCTCCCACCCCCTAGAGGGCCCATCTCTATACCGGAAGAATGCAAAGTTCCTATAATCACGGCTGCACAGGTAAAAAACACACTCTCCAAAGCCAAGAACACAGCATCCATGGGACCTGACAATATCCCAGGCTGCGTTCTACATGAACTACAGAATGAACTGGCACACTACCTAAGTACCATGTTCAATCATTGCCTCACCTCAGGCTTTGTACCCACTGAATGGTGCACTGCGATGGTTATCCAACTCCACAAAGGGGGAGCCATGATGGACCCCGGGAACTACCGCCCCATTAGCCTGACGAGCCTGGTCTGCAAGGCCATGGAACGTATCATCGTGGAACTCATAAACAAAAACATTGGTAATCTCCAAACTCTGGACCCTACCCAGTTTGGATTTGTAAAAGGCAGATCATGTCTCTTAAACCTGACTGACTTCTTTGAAGCAGTCACCAAAGCCATAGATGAGGGTAAAATGGTTCACACAGCTTATCTAGATCTCGCCAAGGCTTTCAACACCATCCCCCACTCTGGAATTATAGATAAGCTCACTAAACTAGGCCTAGCCAAGTTTTCTTGAAGTAATAATGGCATTCTGTATACAAATAGGACATTGAGGGCCAGACATTTTATAAGCTACATATGTCCATAAGGGGCATGGGTGCCAGGCCCTATGCAAATTTTCTATTCACCATCCAGTGGACAAGGTTTCTGTTAAATTGGGTAATAGACTAACTCTGCTTCACATGGATGGGGAAGACTGTTCCATAGGAGAGGCAGTCTCTGGGAATTAATTTGGAAATGATTATGGAATTAGCTGAGGGGTGCAAGACTAAGAAGTGATTTTGATAGGTGTACTTTTGTATGTTTTGTGCACAACTTTGTATTAGGCAAGTTAGGTGCTTGAATCAAAATTACTGGGAGAAGTATTGACAACTTCAGCTGCACAGAGTGCTAAGAATCTTGTTGAAGATGAAAGTAGAAAGCAAAAAAAAATCTGTACATAAAAAATGTCATCCTGCTCTATCAATTCTTTTCAAATAGATGGGGAAGAAGTGGAGGCATTGATTTTTTTTTTTTTTTTTCCTGGGCTCCGAGGTACATGCAGATGGTAAATTCAACCATGACATTGAAAGATGATTGCTTCTTAAAAGGAAAGCTATGCAAATCTATATAAAAGTGGAGTAAGAACATAATCAACAAACCATTTTGTATAGTCAAAGCTATGGTTTTCTGCAGGTGAGAGAGGGTCTCTAGTGAAGCTGTACGTTGGAAAGTTGATGTTTGTGAACTGTGGTGTTGGAGAAAAGTTTTGAGAATTTATGGACTGCAAGATGATCAAATTAGTCAATATGTAAGGAAATAAACCCAGACTGTTCACTAGAAGCGCTAATAGTAAAAGTAAAACTCATACTTTGGTCACATAATAAGACAGGATTCACTAGAAAAGACCCTAAAACTTCGAAGAAGAAAGCAGTAGAGGCAAAGATGGATAGACATCATTTCTGAAGTAATAATGAATATGAATTTGCTGGAACTTCAGTCAAGCCACGTAGTTAAAAGGCGGGCCGGGTGTAAAGTGATGAGGTCACAAAGAGTCAGACACTTCTCAAACAAATAGTGATTGTGCACAAGTGTCAAAACCTGTGTGAATGAAAGATCTAGGGAAGGGAGCAAGACTTGAACATTCTCTAAATAACTTGGCAGCCTAGAACCTTAAAGTAAGAGTCGGCAAAGCAATGTACATCATGATTTATTGCAGATACTTCTAGTATTAACTGTTGCAGAGTAGATATGGCAAAACATCGAGCTTGTGATGGAAATATAACTTATCTAAAATTAACACAAACTTTTTTGCTGGATGCTGGTCTCTCTACTACTTGAATACACCAGCTGTGATATTGCACTGTAGTAGGGAAATAAACCCCACTATACAGCTGTCTTGCATACAGACAAGCCAGCAATATTTTTTTCTGTTTGACAAAGGGGAATTTTGACTGTATAAAGTACACTTGTATATTTTTGTCTCGTGTGTCTTTCATTAGAAATTAGCAATGTAAATGAAGCACTGTGGAGGTGGGCATTTTCTTACTTCTGTTTCCTAGATGGGAGGAAATGAAGTTGCATGCACGACGTTCTGTCTGGTTCCACATCTGTCAAGGCCAACTGGCATCAGTTTCCCTTTCTGTGAGTCTGTGCCCTTAACCACTGATAATACAAAGTTTTGCCATCACATTTAGGTGCCATATGCGGTGATGACAATTTCTCCAAGTATGTGTATGTTCTTTTGCGTGGTAGAATGTTCAGTAATCTAACTATGCTTATCACATATCTGAGAGAGAGAGATTTAGTAGATTTTTCATTCCTACACGAGTAATGACTGTGTCATAATTTAATCCTTTTTTAAATGTGTTGAGATGTTCCATTTTTGGGCATAACCATGATGATACCATCAGAAGTAACTTGCAAAATCCTTTGAAATATGTCTGTTTCACACAGTGTAGTTAAAATTTAACAAGTTGCTTTGGGGTCTGGTTGCACTGTCTGCTTTATGAGCTTTCGAGTCTGGCTTGGTTCGGTATTGGTCCCAGGTATTTTGTTCTTACTGATGCTCCCATTGCCATACTGTAGTGACACTGTATATTTGATTTACTGTTTTCATTGTGGTTTTATTGAGCGTGGTGCTTCCTGAGATGCAGATGTGGCATTAGTGTGTGGAACTATTAATGAAAGTTTAGTTTCCATATTTGGGATAGACGTACAAGGCGATTTTGAAAAAAGTGGTATATTTGCTGTCAGCATGAGGAAGGTTTTAGTGTGCCCGAGGTAGCCTGTCTCTCTCAAGTCTTTCATTTGCCATTAGTCAGCTTGGTTAGGAGAGAGAAACACTTCTAAAGCCATTGTGATTGTGTTTTAAGTGGTTGTTGGCCTGGATCACTATTTACAGATGCTCTAACACTGTAGGTCGATGTATATAAAAGATGTGGGCACTGAGTAAAACGTTTAATTTAATAACCATTTTGATTATTGTCTCTCTCGTGTACAGCTAAATGCAGCAGGACTTAGTTACCAAAAATGCAATTATTTAGTAAGTCCCAGTGAATGCATGGCCCTTTTTATATAGGGAGCCATTAGTTTAATCCCCTGATATACTTTATTAGGAACCTCACTCACTGTTTCAGTTTGTGTATGTACATAGGAATGCTTGCTGATTGGGAGAGCCATCTGAGCAGATGCCATCAACAGTGGAGGCATTTACTAACAAAAAGTACACAACGTGAACATAATTCGTACAGATGCATGAACTTATAATTATTTATACAAAGGAATGAGTGTACACATAAGAGTATACAAGGAGTAGTATAACAATGTCGAAATGAATGTTGATGCATACCAACAGTTCTAGAATGTAAGGTTACAGTGATGACAGAATTTCCCCAAGTACATGCATGTTCCTTCTCTTGCTAGAATACTTTGAACTTTGGTACATTATTACAAATACATGACTTGCATATACACTCTATAATACTGCCTTTGTATATGCTTATCGTACGTTGAGCAGGATTGATAAAGAGCTCAACTGTGAGGGGAAAGTGTGGCAAAAAGTTCTTTTTGTCGCAGTTGCAAATAAAAGCAATTCAGAGATGCCCAAGATCTTTCCTCATTGCGACTAATCAGCTAATTTACATTTTTCCAAATCACTCTGTGATTGCTGCAAGTGCTAACAAGCACTTTGCTGCCATAATCAGCCCTGGCAGCCCGTGTATCACATTAGCATAGGACCCCCCCCCCCCAATGGCCATGATTTTGCTTTTTACATTGACAGTGCCCTTGTCGTGGACAACTGCAGTTAGTCGGTAATTACAGACATTAGAGTTTAATACTTGGAATGCTTTTCAGCTTTTTGCTGCCACATCGGTTGTTTCATTACCTTTCATACGAGTTAGTGTATGTCCCTTTTGTCTAGTGTTCACTCATGTTAGTCAGTGCTTGGTAGTCTCGGGGGAGTTAAAACGTATGGAAGCTATCCCCTGCCTCCACACACACATAATCGGGGACACTGCTATCACCTGATCACAATAACTGGTGCACTTACCATTCACATAAACAAACCGTGTGTGTGTGTGTGTGTGTGTGTGTGTGTATATATGTATGTGTCTGTGTGTATATATGTATGTATATATATATATATATATATATATATATATATATATATATATATATATACACACACACACACACACACAAATTATGCGTTACACTATTGAATACTTGCATTTTATTGGAGCAAATTTTTGTCTCATGTTTATGCATTGCGCTGCTGGTTTCTTGCACACTATTGGTGAACAGTAGGTTTTCCTTTTTAACCATTGGTTAATTACTTCTTCTGATATCTAACTTATGTTTATTCATTCTGTGCCGATGCCCTGCTATTGCCATTGGTGGATTCAGTTATACTTCACCGATTCATTGTTTTTTCTTAGTAGATAAAACCTCCTACATGAATTAATAATGTTTTATTACTTTGTTTACACATTTAACTATATAAATACAATGCTAAGTGATTTTATTTGTAATTCTGAAGAAGTTCTTGGATATTAAAGATGAAAGCGCTAAATTATATCAGTTTTTGTGGTGGTTTCCTTTCCTAATGGGTGTAAGTGGATGCCTCTGAAGTTTGCATTTAAATTTATATATATATATATATATATATATATATATATATATATATATATAAATATCTGTGTGTGTATACACACACACATATATATATATATATATATATATATAAGTAAATAAATATATATATATATATATATATATATATATATATATATATGTATAAGTAAATAAATATATATATATATGTATACACCCAAACACACGCATACTGGGATTCTCCATACTTATAAATAGGTCTATCCAGGAATCCCAGAATCCCTCTCCCTCGAAAAAGTCACACATTAACTCTCTGTACGAAAGAGGAAAGAAAAAGTCACACATTAACTCTCTGTACGAAAGAGGAAATTCAACAGACATTATTAATTTTAGACCTAAAACAATCTTATCTCCCTTGCCAAAATACTTGAAAAATGTATTCAAAAACAATTGCTAGAATATCTCCTGCAGGAAGAACTCCTGTCCCCAATGCAACATGGCTTCTGTCCTTTCCATAGTACTAGCACTACCCTTCTAACCTATATGGATACCATCAGTAAAACTAGAGATGATGGCAAACTAGTATCTTCTTATTTCTAGACTTGTCTAAAGGACACAGTTTGTCACAACACCCTCCTCCTTCAGTTGTTCTCACTAGGTCTCTCTCCTCCCACCCTTCTGTGGTTTAAAAGCTACCTGTCCAATAGGTATCACTCAGCAAAATGTCACTCTCTGCTCTCTCCTTACCTCCATTACCACCGGTGTACCACAAGGCTTTATCCTCGGTCCCCTCCTCTTTAATATTTTCATCAGCACCTCTAATTCCGCCCAACAAGCCAGCCTAATACAATATGCACATGATTCCACTCATATAGACTGGGCGAACTACCAAAGTTCTAACTCCTATGCCCAGCGGTTCATAGAATTTATAAATTCAAATGCCCTCGAACAACTGGTATGCTCTCCCACTAGAGGGGACAACATATTGGATTTAGTCATCACAAATATGGGCGCCCATTGTACCACACCCGTTATCACTACCTCTCTGGCCAGATCAGACCACAAACTGATTACCCTAGACATCCTCACCCCTCCACCTCCCCCAGTCAAAGAAACCATTGTAAAAAACCTTTCCAAAGCAAACTTCAAAACTACTTGCGGCAGAAGTGGAAAGCTTCACTATCCCCCTGCAGAAGGATAAATGATATCCAGGATGCAGAATCCTACACCAAGGCACTTTATATACATCTTCAGGATTGCATGGACTGTGCTATCCCAAATAAAACCAAGACTCCTTCCTCAAGCAAGTAGAAACCAGTCTGGTGGACCCCGGCCTTAAGAAAACTATACAATAAAAGGAGGAGACTTAAACAAAAAAGGCCAAATCTCAAGTAGAAAAATCTTCCCTGATCAGCTTTCGTAAGAAATTGAGGGCCCTCATCTAGTCAGCTAAAGCCAATTTTGAAAAAAGTTGCCAAGGATGCCAGGGATAACCATAAGGCCTTCTATGGTTACGTCAAAAACCTAAATGACAACGCTCAGGTCTGTTCTGAGCTAGTACAAAATGGAACAAAATACACTGACCCCACTGATATTGCCAACATCTTGGCTGACAGGTTTAGTGCAAATCCCCCCCCCCCCCAACACTCGCCACCTACAGGGCCTATTACTATTCCAGGGGATTGTGTAACTCCAGTTATTACTGATACGTTGGTTAATAAGGCTCTAGCTAAAGCTGCCTCCATGGGACCAGATGGTGTTCCGGGCTGTGTCATACGTGGGCTCCAAAATGAATTAACCCCGCATCTGAATACCCTGTTCAGTCTCAGCCTCTTGACAGGATATGTGCCCATAGAATGGCACACAGCAACTGTGGTTCCGCTGCACAAGGGTGGGCCTTCAACCGACCCTGGGAACTACCAGCCAATAAGCCTGACCAGTCTGATCTGTAAGGCAATGGAACGAATCATTATGGAACACATAAATGGAGAGATTGGGAACCTCCAAACACTTCACCCCACACAGTTCGGCTTCGTCAAGGGCAGATCATGTCTCCTGAACCTGGTGGATAGATAAGGGAAAGGAGGTACACACGGCTTACCTTGACCTTGCCAAAGCATTTGACACCATTCCCCATTCGGGTATTATTGATAAACTCACCAACCTGGGCACGTCACATGATGGATCGCAAACTGGCTCTCAGACAGATCCCACAAAGTAAGAGTAGCGGGATCTATGTCTGAATCCAGACCAGTAATGAGCTGTGTGCCACAGGGCTCTGTCCTGGGACCCCTCCTGTTTGGCATATACTTCTCAGAAGTACAGGCAAGCACTGATGGGCTGTGGCTGACCAAGTTTGCGGATGACTGCAAACTGGGTGCTATAATAGAGTCTCCAGCCGACATGGATATCCTCCAGAAGGGCCTTAATGAGACTGATGCATGGTGTCAAAGCCATGGTCACAAGCAAAATGCTAAAAAATGCGTAGTAATCCCCTTTGGAAAAAACAGAATACCCGCGAACTACCACATAGGAGGTAACCCCCTGAAATCTGAAGTAGTAATGAGGGACCTAGGGACCCAAGTAGATAGTCAGCTTTCCTTTGATAACCATGTTGCCAAGGTGGTTAGAAAATCCTTCTATGTGACCCATCTGATCATGAAAGGGTTTGCATCAAGATCTAAGGATGTAGTGGTGCCCCTCTACTCTTCCCTCATCAGACCCATTATTGAGTACAATGCACCAATTGGAATGTACCTGGCTAGGCATCTCCAGCAGCTGGAGAGACCACAGAGGTACCTCACTAAGAGGATTACTGGCCTCAAACAGTTGCCCTATGCAGCACGATTGAAAAAACTAAGGCTTTTCTCTGTTGCATACCGCCTTCTCAGAGGCGATCTCTAACATACAGAGCCATGTGCAACCCAGAACTGTTGAACATGCTCCATCTTAGCAAAACCAAATCCACTCGAGCTACACGCTCTAGGGATGTAAACCTCAGCACAACAATGAATAGAACATGCTGGAGGGATAGATTCCCTTCGCAAAGACTTCCCTTGCTATGGAACAAGGTCCCAATCTACATAAGACAGAGCCCCTCACTATCACTCTTCAAGAGGAACCTTGATGAGTGGATGGGTAGCAGACAGAAAGTTCACACCAGGGATCATACCAACAGCTCTACTAGATAGGGGCCAAGGGTACTAGCTGCTAGATCAAGGGCCTAGGGAACTAACCAAAGGGGAGGTGAATACCACACAACGTGGCTGGGCTAATATATGCCTTTGGGCAGATAGCCCAGTATCTACCTATGAACCTATCTGCACATCTGAAAACTTGTTGCACCTCCAAAAAATTACTTGGGAAGCTTCAACAGCCACTGAAATATGGCTCTGTAACTCACAAGTCATGCTTAACCCAAAATAGACCAAACTACTACTTTTTTTTTCCCCAAAACTCCCCTCTCGCAGTCCTCTCTTGATAATACAAGCCATTGAAGTCACTTCACTTCTCATAGATTATCATTCACTATCACCCCTAATAGTTTGCTAACATTTGACTTGCATAAACACTGCATAAGAAAAACTCCTCAAAAACTAGGGATGCTTTACACAGCCAAAAACGTACTCACCGACTCAATTAAAACTTTACTTGCCTCTATTTATCTCCTCCCCAATCTTCTTTGTGGCGCGCCCATCCTTACTAACCTCCATGCTTCACAAAAATTAAAACCTTGTGCAATGCTATAACAAATTTTCAGTACATAGCCCTTTCAGTACCCACCACTGTATAGCACTGAAAAGCCTAAATTGGTTAGAACTGTCACATCGACTAACATAGGTTCATAGGTTTATAGGTAGGTACTAGGCTATCGGCCCAAGGGCCTACATAAGCCTAGCCAACAAGGTTCCCTGGCTTACGCCACCCAAGAAAGTTATTTTCCTGTGCCACTGTCGAGCAGACAAACACAAGTGATCCCCAGGGTGTATTTTCTATTTCCCATCCACTCATCAAGATTTTTCTTGAGTGCTAATGAAGAACTTTGCTTGACATAGATGGGTTAAACAAACAGCCTTTGCAGGTCTTGAACCCAGGACCCTTTACACTATAGTTACAGTAGTTAATCACTAAGCCATCACAGCAGCACAACTTTTTACCACCTACAAAACTATCCAGCATCCATCTGGTTGTCCAGCACTGTTGTATCTTTTTGGCTTTTCCCAGTTATGGGTCGCCACAGCGGGACTCCGGTCCGCTAATGATTGGCAGTAGGTTTTTACGTACCGAGTTGCCAGCCCTGACGTACATCCTTCAACGAAGGTACGCCCATTCACGCATGTCTCCACACAGAAGACGCTTTAGCTGAGAATCAAACTGGACAACGTCTTACTGTGAGGCGACAACGCTACCGCAGCACCACCACTGCAGATCTGGTTGCCCAGCACTAAACAAAAACATTATACACAACTATGTTCCCAGTCAATCTTTATGATCCAGTGAACAAAAACTCCTGTCTGTTTACAGACTTAGCAAATCTGCAGGGCATTGTCGTGTACACTTAGAAGGTTGCAAAGGCCTGGAACTCCTTACCTGTATCCATCAGATCTGTACCCTCCCTCCCATCTTTCAAAACCACTGTGAAAGATTTCCAAGCTAAAATCCGACTCTGTTCTTGCTCAAAACCAGGATAAACTATATCCCTAAATGTGAACAAGTATCTTTTTTCATTGCTTACACCTCCTTACTCTCTATTTTTCATTCCTTACACCTCCTTACTCTCCCTTTTTCACTTGCTTCCTTACTGATATCTAATTCTCTTCCCCGACTCTCTCTAAATATACCATTAACCTGTTTTTCCCTTGATTCACATTGCAGTTCCTGTTTGTATTCGACTATTTTACCTTTAAATTTCTCTACAGACTGTCTAAACTTTCTCCAAATATTAAGTAGTCATGTATCTTATATTGATTCTTAACCAGTGTTTTATATTATGTCTAATTTGTTATTATTTAAACTGCAGATGTTTTTGTTTTATTTTTGAAGATTGTATCTTCTTCTTCTTCTTCTTCTTTCAGCTTTTTCCTGGTTAGGGGTCGCCACAGCGGATCATCTGTCCGCTAATGATTGGCAGCGGAGTTTTACAGTGTCGAGTTGCCAGCCCGGCACCCAACCTTCCACAGAAGGCAAACACATGCACCCACTCACACCTAGGGCCAATTTAGAGTGTGCATTCCACCTACAGCATGTCTTTAGGATGTGGGAGGAAACCGGAGCACATGGAGGAAACCCACGTGACCACAGGGAGGACATGCAGACTCCACACAGAAGGCACCCTAGCTGAGGAGCGAACCAGAGAACCTCTTGCTGTGAGGCGGGCAATGCTAACCACTGCACTATCGTGGCCGATTGTATAATTTTTCTTAAAATGTTTTTTATTAATCTGGAATTTTTCTACCCAGGCGTCTGCTGAAAATGGGTTTTTATACAGTCGGACATTCCTGGTAACCAAATGTCAGTAATTTAAATATAAGAACATACAGACAGGATTTATATGTATATCTTTATGTAAAGATTGATATGCATATCTGTATGTAAATAAATAAGATCTATATAAGTCAGTGTACACATCTAAATATACATATACAAACACACATGCACATATATACTTGACATATAAACACACATCTATATTTGTATGTGTACATGTACACATATATAATATATATACGTGTGTGTATCATACCCCCCAGCCATGCTAAATTACTTGGTTTTTATAGCGTTTTGGGTTTCAGATGAAGGGGTGCCACGATTCCCCGAGTGGCACTTCATTTCCGTTTTTTTTTTCTTTTGTTTTTTAATTTCTGCGCTGTTAGAGCTGACATCATCACATGCATGATGACGTCAGCTCCATCAGGGCTACCAGCCTGTCGGAACTGAGCTCAAGGAGCTGATGCATTTCCTGCTGGCCTGGCTACTCAAATGCGAGTGGGAATGGCAACAAACGGTTGCTGACTGTTACACTGTGAATCATTATTTCAAATGCGGGAACAGCAATTGCACAGCATTTTCACAGAAACTAATGAAGGGTGGTGCGGGAA